>NC_069719.1:17977930-18284180 GCF_027358585.1 Pangasianodon hypophthalmus
GAGTTATCAGAAACAATGGTGGAAGATTTACAATGGGAATTTCACAGTACCTTTTTAAAACATCCAAAGTTTCATAGAGTAGAGAAAGGGTCTCCAGTATGCTTGCATGCATGTAATGACACTAAAGCCAAAAAGTCAACAATCTAAACAACTAGGCACCTATGTAGATAACACGAAAGGTAACACAGCGTAAACACACCACTGACTTTTATTAAATATTTCTAGTACAATTTAATGAACAGTGATTAGGCTGTCATCATTTTCCACTTCACAGTAATTGAAATTTATACTGTATTTTAGTCACACATCATCCTTAATTCAATCTGTTGGCATCAAAATATAGATGTAGAGCAGACGTCTGTGTTTATGTTGTTTGTGATTTTGATGGGTTTAAACAGGTAATGCTGTTTTATCCATATCTCGTATCTCCTTTCTTGTATAATTCCAGTTTTTTGGCAAGTATCTCCTCGCTGCAGAACATAAAGTCCATGGGGTGGAGCCTGATCTGATCCAGCTCCTTATACCTGAGCAGAGTCAAGCCAAAGGTCCAGGGGGTATAGGCAACTCGATAAGTGTGTTAAATGTGTTGTTTCTTGTTGTACAGCATTATGTAGGTTTGGGTTAGGGTTAAGCTTGGGCTTATAGGAGGAGTTGGATCAGATCCAGCTCCACCCCCTGGACTTTCGCGATAACAACTAACCAGTTTAGTAGTATACCACGCACAGTGCAGCAACATACTTTCGATTCAATTTAATTTAATTTTATAGTGCTTTTAACAATGGGCATTTTCACAAAGCAGCTTTACAGAAATATATAAGGTCCGGATATACATTTTACATTTATAAATCTATCCCTATTATTATTGGGATCATTTTTATCCCAGTATTTTAAAGTCCTAAAGCTTTAAAGGCATCATCTACGATTGGAGGCGTCACACACGATTGGTTTATTACTCTTGCGAGAGTATCTGCGGAGAGATAAATGAAGCTCTATAAATATAACACTTTACTCAGAACACTCAGGAAATATTGATTATGAACAACGACTTCTATGCTACTAGCTGTAGTCATAAGTCTTTGCTTATCACACAGCATTCCAGTTACCTCATTGCTTTTGACGGTATGCACTATATCCACAATGCCATGCATGTGGCTGTTACAATTAATGTGTTATATTTATTGTGGTGTATATTATTGTACTAGGTCTACATGTACAGAGTGGGTTTGTTGGTTTGATGTTTATCATCACTGTAACCTTTACCTAATTTGCTCTACATGTTGTCCAGTGATTATCCTGTACCTACTGTTGTCACTTGTCTAGAAAATATTTTGCAACAAAGCCTTAGGGAATGGTATTGCATTCTACTGCATACCTTTATATGGCTAGAATGATAGTAAAAGTCCCATTACACACTTCCTCTCCAAACTAACCATATCACACCAAACTATTCCCACACACACACACACACACACACACACACACACAAAACAAAACAGCATTACAGCACTGTGCAGAGAAACCAGGGGACACACTGGCAACGGATAAGGTTCTGCACATCTCCAAAGTGTAAGCTAGAAGCAGGAGAGAGAGAGAGAGAGAGAGAGAGAGGGAGAGAGGTGTTAATGGAAAAGAAGCGCAATCGCTCACCTAGTCCTGAGGTGTAAATGGCCTTCACTGACTTCTTCATTTTGTATAGCACACTGCGATCCACATCCAAAGCCTACAGAGAGAGAGAGAAAGAAACACATTTAAACACACTGTTTAGATAGAAATACCAAGGTTGAATCACTACAGGCCTACATTACATGTAAATTAACCACAGTAAATTAACTTCAGTTTCATTACTGCTTTTGCATGATGCCTATATAACACAGTAAACACTGATTCGTCTATCCTAAGAGCTCTGTCTATTTATATCCTCTGTTTATCCAAGTGGTTTCCAGTGAGATTTAAAAATCTGTTATGCAAGGGAGACTTAACTACGGATGTGACCCATATTAAAGACCTTCGACTTTTACTTTTAATAGCTCTCTCTCTGTCTCTTTCTCTCTCAGTTTGTGTTGAGGACCCCTCTAAATCATTTGTACCCCATTAAAGTTCTTACTAGCTTGCTGAAAGTCACACACCAATAGTGCAAAATATGGGCAATTTCCTGTTTTTCGAGTACTTCAATTTAACACTTACTGTCCCAAAATGTAAGCACTGCACACCAATAACTACTCACTTAAATGAAAAGGCAGACATGTACCAATGTTTCACTTTGCTAAATAAACTATGATATAATGGCTGTTTTAAATGTGTCATCTATATTTTATTGTTGCCTTCTTGGAACACGTTTTTTATGGAAAAAGGATATGGTTAGTGACGTCCTAAATACTTGGCCATTTTATGTCGGGAGAACAGGCAGGCTATAAACAAGTCCTGAGGCTACATGTTTGTCCAGTTATTGAGTGCTCCATAACAAAGAGACAGACAAAGCTCAGATTTCATATATGGATAGATAACTCATTACTTTAAAAGATAACATGCAGCTTTTGTTGATATTGTCACTATTTTCTTTATACGAAAATTATTTTTGCACAATAGTCAGACTGTAGATGTCAGCGTCTACATCACTAGGAGGTTACATGTTATATAGTAAAACTGCATTGTAAAAGTGAACACACTGTAGAGTCATAGCACACCTGAACTTGCTTTGTGAATATGGGTACTTTCCTGACTATTACATTACAACAGTGGTTCTCATATTGTTTTGCACCACTGGACTATGCTTCACAGACACCTGGGGGACCCCAGATCCCACTTTGAGAACCACTGCATTATTATATGGAAGGCACGCAGTTAAGCTTGATGTGAGTTGAGTTAAGGTAACTTTATTTTTACCATCTCACAGTTACAAGGGTAACCAAAATACACTATATGCCCAAAAGTTTGTTGACACCTGACTATAACACTGATATATGCTTTTTGAATATTCCGTCCCAGATTTAGTCCCCCTTTGCTGTTAATAATAACCTCCACTCTTCTGAAGGGCAGTGATGTCCACACATATGCCACTCAAGTTCTTCCACTTCAACCTTTATGGATCTCGCTTTGTGCACAGTGGCATTGTCTTGTTTTGGCCCCTTAGTTCAGGTGAAGGGAAATCGTAATGCTACAGCATACAAAGACGTTCTAGTCAATTGTGTGCTTCCGACTTTGTGCCAACAGTTTGACAAAGGCCCACATATAGGTGTGATGTTCAGGTGTCCACAGATCTTTGGCCATATAGTGTATCTGTAATGGATTAGCAGCAAAATGATCAATAATGAAGGGCTAGAGGAAAATTATAATGAATAGTATATTTCCAAAGGGTATATATCTCTCACTGTACAGCTACAATTTGGAATTCACTAAAATCATATCAATTAATTAATTTCTCAGTGCAATTACAGTCAAGAAGAGTTTTATACAACCTTACACATGTGCCTGAATTGCTTGAATCTGAATCTACAGAAGAAAAAGGGGAGAAACCATGTTGGTAAATCATGTGTGAGTTTTAAAATGACCCAAACACCTAGTTGTAGTGAGATGGAACATTTTTTTCCTAAAATGATTATATATTAATATTATGAATGTTAATATTAAGGTTTAAGATGGTTAATATCTGATTATTAAATTCCCACTTACTAAACAATGAGTAAACACATAAAATGAATGAATGGTTTGAGTGAGTCATGACTGCATGTGCTGTCTAGCTCAAAACCTACCAGTGACGCATTCCGCATAAAGCGTGTTAACCCACAAGCGGCTCGAGTTACTCTCAGCAGAACAGAAACATTAACACGAGTGGTTATATAGCCAGCCGTTAAAATAACTCTGGTTTCCTTTTAAAACGCTGCAACCTTGGCACCTTATTATGATTAACGTTTTATACTAAACAGCAGTTATTTCTGCTCAGGATTTTGGATATTGCAGCACAAATGTTCCAGTAAATCATTAGTTCAATATGCAGACGAACTGTCATTCACAAACATCCGCTAAGAAAATGAATACTGTGTGTGTGTGTATTGGCATCCCCACTGTCTTCAGGTAATTCATTATTCAACAGCCTAAAAATATGCTGAAACAATCTCTACTCTGCAGGGGGGAAAGGAAGCAGGCGGGCGGATGAACTCTCTCTAAAGAGAAAATGCCAAGGGCACCGCAGTGTGCGCCTGCACTCACACACTGCTGCTATCTTTCATTCAAAATATTAACCATCTCAAATCATGGTATCACAAAAAGGTATTCCAGCATCCACTACAGAACTAGCTGCTCCTTTGCTATGTCTTGCACACATGCTAGCAAGCCAAAAAAAATAAATAAATAAAAAAATGAGATGAAGTGTCAAAAATCCCATCTGGTCTTTAGCCTAGTGACCTTACGCTACTGTAGTTCAGCTGCCGCCGTTTTGACTGACGGCTCCTAAACACCACTCAATCCCAGACTAAGCACTGCTCTAAATCCCTCAGAGACCCGGATCCTGCCACACACACTCTTCCAGTCCTCCAGAAACCACTCTTCATCATATTTCTTCCCTAACCATTTCATTCTAGCTCCGAGTGCGAGGCACGGGCTGCACTTTATTTTAAAAACCGTTGTGTTTCAGGAGAGTCTGCAAGAACGGACAATGCTCTCGTTCACATTCATGAGCTAGGCAGGAGCGAGAAGAGGCTAGCGCTGCACAAAGAGCGCTTTCTGACCAAACAACAGGGCTATAAATAACAGTCTTGAGATGAGAGAAAAGATATCACGTATATAAATTCCACACGAGAATGGAGAATGGAATCCCTACTTTTTAGAAAAGGGTGGCCACTGAGAGGAAACTGTGGGGATTAAGATATGCAGACTTGCATTTCAAGAAGCCAGCCTTATGAAGCCACTGAGACGTCTAGCCTCATATAAACAATAACCATGACAAGTGCAGCCAAGCCGTGAGGGAAAGGGGCGGGGCATGACCTGAACTTGAACCTGCATAAAAGAGAGACTGTTTAACCCTGGGCAGTCCTACTGAAACTCCTACCAGGGCTTAACAGAGCACAGATAAAGTAACATTATGTATAATTACATCCACTGTGGATGTCCCATTCCTGACCATCCACCTCATCCACAGCACAATCGCCCCATCACCGTCTCCACCCTGCACCATCTAAAAATGACTCAACTGTCTCAACCTACATATGGTTTTTTCATTCTCAGAAGTGCACTATTATGTAAAGCAATGTGTTTTGCAGTACTGTATAATTTGTAAATATTTATACTTACCACAAATTTTTTCATATAATTCAATTGCGAACACACTTCCTGATTACAGGAAAATTCCACCCAAATGACTTAAATATATCAATATTTATAATCAATATGTGATATTTCCGAAATTACTCACAATGCCATTTGAGTAGCCAGTGATAGGGGCGCCAGAAATATTTAATCCTTGATTCATTTCTATCTAAATAGACTGATGCAGCAGTGCTTTAGTCATCTCAATTCCCGATCCGTGCTCAAACAGATCACATTAAACTTTCAACTTTAATGTCAAGATCACAATCAGTGCCATTGCGCTTGTAATAGATCGCAATCTAGTGCTATAAATAAGTGCAACTGCATTGTATAGCTGCAGTGCATTCTGGAACTTTGAGTCCAGCGTGTGCTGTCTCTACTACTTCCGTGTTGGATTTCTCATTAATAGGACACTGCATATAGCTGAAAATAAAATGAGTGAGAAAAGAAGCTCTTGCTCTTTTTTTCAGGACCTAATAGCATAACCTGACCTGAAATACAGCACCGACCAACAAATTAGCAGAAGAAATGCTAAGCATATCGCAGATATTTCAATGTTAGCATAGTTAATGTGTTTCAGGGTGGAGTTTTCCTTTAAGCATCTCCATCGCTGTTCAGAGAGTGTTAGTGATTCAGTTAGTAGTGAAGTACACCTGCTTTCAAGTCTGTATAGGAAATTATGTCAGCTGTGCATGAAGCTATTTCTTCCAGAATCCATTCATTACCTGATGCAGGAAGTAATAAAGTACAATTACATTTTTTTATTTGTCATAAGGTGACTTTTTAGGATCAGCTTAAATGAGTTGGAATCGAAATTCCTAACAAATCTAACTTTAACAGATATGACAGTAAGAATGAGACCTAATATCCATCACTGTACTTCATCTATTGCTACATGCACAGTTCGTATTGCGAGAGCGAGCTAATGGCATTCAGCTAGTTTAGTTTGTATCATCAGTTATTATCATGCTAGCTAACATTTAAGATATTATGCTAGATATTAAGCTTTAGTTAGTTAGCCATAGCCAATGTTTTCCCACATTCCTTGGTCAAATTAATTTTAAGTAAATTTAACATTTGTTTATTCTTTTCTCCTTTAACTCGAGTGAAGTTAAACTTACCAGAGCATTTACTTAGAGGAGTTATTTACTTGAGTACAGAATTGGGGTACTAGTACCATCTCTGTGTTAATTTACACTTTAAAACCTTCAATATGGCAATACTACAAAGCCTTTTCTCAGTCCTGCTGTCAGAACAAGAATAGTTTTACTGTTGCTGGTACTGCTGTCCCTGTTTCCTCGTCGCTCTCTAGGCTGTACCAAACACCAAACCACACATGCACACACGTTTCTAAAGCAGGGGTCGCTAACTGGTGGCCCACGCTCCAGATACAGACCCAGCAATATATTTCAGCAGACTGAATGCATGAAAAAAAACTGAGTAGAGCCGAACTGCTCTATGAAAAAAGAAAAGAACACCCATAGCTCAGTGAGTTGAACTATGCACGTCATGAACCAGCACAGCTGTAGCGTATTCTCTGTTGCAGGTTGTTGCAGCCAATCACATGCCTTTATGTAAATTATTTAACTAAAGTCAGCTCATTCGACCAGAGACTAGCTACAGACTAGCTGGAGACATTCGCTCAGAAAAGGGGAGGGATTTCACAGACTTGTGTAGGTTTTTCATTTTATCTATCTTGTCTGGTCTGATTAGAAAGCTGACAAGAATGAAAACAAATAAACAGACAAGTGTGTGTTTGTTCTACCCACGTCATATTCTAAACAGATGCGTGTCATCTGTTCAGAGTCCATGGCAGTGAAAAGTGGTAACATGAAAGCGCCATTATAAAACAAAGCATAACTGCTTCGAATGATGTTATTTATAGTCATAAACTAATCGTTAATGGTTAAGCATTAAAAGGAAAATGTCGCCATTCAGTCAGGTCAGTTGCTTATCAGGATCTTTGTAAACAAGGAAATCTGCATAACTGGACCTGTACAAATTTTACTGAACCCCTGGTCAGAAGCTTGCCAAAATGTAATGAGAAAACAAAATCTCTTCCAAAACAAAGCAGCTAATTAAAGCCGCAGCAGATTTATGCACGAAACTGTAAAAACAACAATGCAAGATAAAAGAAAGAATCTGTTTCTGTTGACAGGACCATCTATCACCCTTCTCTCTCACTTCCACGCTCCAGGGCTTTCCTGCTCATAGATCTTACAGCATCTGTATAATCACATCTAATGTAAGTGCTCGAGGAGTGCTATAACAGACCGATTATCAGAGCAATCTCTGCATAAACTGAAACTGTATCTAGCAGCTCCTATTTAGCATCACCTCAAACCCAGAGGTTTAGATGCTCTGTGCATTTAGACACTTCAAGTGCTATCTGATCCCCTCTTTACTCTCCGCTCATTTAGGCACTCAGCGCTGGACATACTTGAAAGCTTTAGCAACGCATCTGTGAGATGATGGATGATGAGAAGCTTTTCCACAACATCTCAACATTTAACATGTCTGAAAGTGGTCTCATCTCATTCATGTGCAGATCTTCCTAAGAATTCTGTTCAAACGAGCCTCAAGGTTTGATGCTGTAGAAGGGGACTGAACACACTTCACAACTATTTTTGCATTCTTAAACTATGTGTATACTGTATGTCCTAATTAAAATGTAAAAATTAAAAAGGATGTGTTGAAAGTTATATACGGTAGTCCTGTGAGGGACTTTGCATGTAAATGTATGTTTATGACTACTTAGAGAAGGTGCTCTAATACAGTTTTTAATTTCTATAGTTTACATAGAGAGACCTTGGACGACTGAAGGTCAGAAGGTCGTGAGATCAAATCCCAGCACCAACAAGATTCCACTGCTGGGCCCTTGGTGCTGAGATTTGAACTCATGACCTAACGGTCAGTAGTCCAAGGTCTGTGTGATATGGCAATATATATCATAGGATGATAGAAAAAAAGAATATTGATAGACTTTTTTTCTATCATCCTATGATATATATCGCCATATCACACAGACCTTGTAATGCTAAAAAAGTCTATTGTATAGATATTTTCCTATATCGTCTATATCGCCAATGTTGCAAAAGCCACTTTTCGGCAGCCAATTTAAATCACTAAGTTCGGAATTATTAGCTACTAGCGGTGTGCTGGAACAAAAACAAAAATAAGCATGGAAAAGCGTGACAGAGCGAAACTTCATGCAACACTCCGACATCAGCCCGACTATAAGATGAGGAACTTGTACCTAAAAAGGGGGGTACTTCTGTCGATTGGATTTGTTGAATACAGTATTTTAACATTTATTTTTTATATTTTTTATTCATACTGTTCCTACTTCAACCGTATTTTATTTTTCTTGTTCTCAATTGTGATTGTTCTGTTCAATGTCACTTCCAAATAAAAAGACAAAGAAGCACCTTTCATTGGAGTTCACAGACTTATCAAAAAGCAGGCAAGAATGCATGCGGTTACTTTATATAGATAATTTCTTCATCAATTTTAGTGAAAACATCATATATCAAGATATACAGTATATTGTTCCAAGATAGGAAATTATACATATCGTGATATAAGATTTTGTCCCTAGGTAGACAAATCATAATCTAATAACTAAGCCACAGGGCAAGCAAAACCTACAACATGTTGCCCAGTCCCATGTCTTGCTTGCTCATAAACCTAAACAGAGAAAGCTATCGTAATAAAATAGCTAGGTAAATGCATTAATACAGACTAAGGAAATTGAATGTGTATATGATCATGTAGCACTTCATGTTTGCGACCTCGACATTACTTCAGTCTGCTTTGTGTCTTTACTTTCACTAGACATGTTTAACCACATGGTGACTCTGCATAATAAGCATAAGATTTATATATGGCTTTGCGCTGGACTTTATTTTGCTCAGTATCGTCAGTGTTTTCATATAGATGTGTTCCTGATTTTGAAGACTGTCTCTCATTCATCCACATTCTCATCTAGCCAGTAAAAACAGTTCTACATTCAGTGGAAAGGCTGATGTGTGTAGTGCAGCAGGTGGTGGGAATTGGAGTAATAAGTGCACACTACAGTTACAAGACTGAGGTGCGTGGCCTTGAATTGCAATAAGTTTAAACATAGCTACATGCTAAATGAAAGGTTTTATTTCACTTGTCCTATAGGCAATTTGGAATAAAAAGCTAATATTTAACCCAAAATCTACTTGTCCCAGGAGCCCAGGCTAGTGATTTGACCACATATGATTAGTATTTCTATTGATGCGTCTCAACAAATTTCACTATGAACACTGATCTAATACATAGTTGATGAATGCACGTTCAGATATTTACGATCCTTCTACTTTAGTCACTAAAGATACGTCTATTGCATCATGTTTCTTAAATGACCCTTGAAGCAAAGGTATGTATTGTTGTTCTTATTAAATACTTTCAACAATTAAAGCATGGACCCTAAAAATTATAATGCATGTAAATATTTAATATCAAACACTTAAGTCACTTGTGTAAAGAGTGACTTCACTCTTTCTCTGTGGCAGAATTTCAAAGGTTCTGGACCCAGTTTCCCAAAAGCATCGTAACGTCACTGTGTAAGATCACCTTAACTAGTAGAGGGAGTGTTTTTCCAAGGATCTTTGTACTACAGAGTTTTTGGGAATCTCAGCCCTGTTTTTTTTATGTAGTGCACTATCAAGGTTTTATTACACTGTGTCATATCCTCATGTTCAGTATATTCATACTTTCAAAGGAAAACTGATTTCTGTTGAAATTGATCATTTTCCCCACTTACACCGCAATGAGTGTGCATCACCTTCAGATGGAAAGCAAACTTTTGCCTTGGTTTCTTACAATCTATTTGTTATGACTAAATTTCTGTACTGAAGACAATACCATGCAGAAAAGGAAAAATGCTGAGTCATGCACACAATAGGATTTTCAGCATCACTACACCTACATTAGCTTTCCACAACATTCCACCATGGAGAGTGGGGGCACATCCTCACATCCACTTAAGCGATGTTATGACAACACTTTTTTGAAGTGGCATTTCTTCATTCTTGTCCGTCATCATGTTCCAATTGTACCTTGAGGACTTAAACGGGGTAATTGAGGTTAGCACTTAAAAGGCTGGACTGGGTGTTCATTTAAACAGAAAACATGGGTATAGGTTACATCTGTCACTTTATGGGGCGTGCCACCGAGTCTACTTGGCTTATAAAACGCTACTCAGAAGTAACCGGAGACAGCTTTACTGCACGGTCTTGATGTTGTGAACACAGTGAACCTGACAAGAAGGCTGGAGAACAACTACAAAATTCCCTTCTCGTCCCTGTGGCATGTTCTTCACATGGTATAATATACAGTACTAGAAGCCTAGAAGAGACACCATTTGGTTGGTGCTTTGGTTCTTTCATTTGCTGTGCATTACACTTGCATTTATTCATTTTTCCATTAATCATGTTCTCATTCAAAGTTATACAGAAGGTTTTTTTTTGCTCAGAAGGCAAAGTGGCTCTCTGGCTGTCGTGGCACTTGAACTAACAGTTTCTACTAGTTTCCACCAGGATGAACGTGCCAGCGTTAGAATGATGTAAACTATGATGGGGACTGGGCCTACTTCAGTGTTCTACTACTAACATTCATGAATGGCTAGTTATTGTGAAATAGCATAACTAAATCTTTCAATTCACATCTGTTTGACATTTTTACTGGTTAATAATGGTTATCATACTTGCTATTTTTCTGATATTTTAAAAAGGTCTTGCTGTAGATACATATGTTTGCTTTGCCTTTTCTCAGGGCTGGAATAACAGAGAGCTGCTCTGGTAAACACTCCACTCCTCCACCAGTGAACAGTGGCATACACTTCTACCAGGATTGCCACATTGTGTCTCACAAATTCCGATATGCTCAATCCCACTGGTCTGGAAATAACCTTACTGATAGACACACTGACGAAATCTCAATATGACCTAGATAACATGGTTTGTAAATCTAAAATATGGATGGAATTAAATGTTGACAGTAATGATGTTGCGTAACAACATTTATATAAAGAAGATGGAAAAGGAAGATGGCAGTTTTACACAGGGGGATGATTGCTGTCCTTTCAGCCCAGGGACTATCATCAATCAAGCCCTGATTAGCATACCAGTCAATCTAAAAACATAAATGTGACATTTTCCCCACTTCTCCTGAATATTGGGAGTACACTTGAAAATGAAAATGGATTGAAAATGACAGCTCTTCTGCTAATGGCATATTTAACAGCTAAAGTTATCAGCTTAATCTGTGCTGAACAGTGTTGAAACTTATGCAAAAGTTAGATATTCTCACTTTGAATAATTTCATCAGCAAACGTTTCCAGCGCTGCAGATTTTATAGTTACATTGGCGTTAATTTGTATAGAACAAGGCAACTTTGGTGAGTGAGTGGCTCTGGAAAAAGTAAGTAGACGAAGGTTGGATGACGTCAGGCACCATCTGCGCCGGGAGAGGAAAGCATCACACAGACTGCCAGACCTTCACCAGGGGTCAGTGTCACTATAAAGACCTGTACAACTCAAAAATTCACACATTTATGACATTGATATTTTTGCAGCTGCTATTTTTCTTCTTATAATATATGAACATTGTAAGAATTCCTTCATTTCCTACAATAAGGCAAACTACTTATACACAGCTACTCCTACACACACACACACACACACCAACACACATCCTGCCTGTACATCTGCCAGCATCCTGCTTCCACCTTTGATCACCAACCTCAGTGAAATGACCCAACCACAACTAGCCATGAACTCCAAAATGACTGACCAAAAGCAGGTCACACTTCTGCCGTCTGGCTCAGAGAGGTAACACAGGATAAGAAATGAAAATCATCAGGCAAAGAGGTGAATACTACAAGATCATCTTAAAATCCCCTGGCAAACCCACACCATAGCCAGTCCTCTAACAGTTCTTCAGGATATAAAGATTCCAGGGGCTTTCGCACATAGTAGGGTCAGCGATGTCCCGGCCTCCATTGTTCCCAGTTCCACAACTATTTGATGACGGCACGTCTAGCGTAGGCCAACCCCATCCCCCTCTCCACCCCCTTACATTAGGCAAAGAAAACAAAGCAGTTGTGCTAGCCTGGCATATTTTAGATACTTTTCCTTCCCCCTCAAGCTGCAGTGGATCCAGCTTTGAGCTCTAATAGCAGAATCGCTCACTTTGAACTGTGAGAGGGATAACATAGGAGGGTCCTGGTTCCCATTTTGGTACAATGTGGTTGCCTGGTTTATGCTTAGTAAAACGTTCTTTTGAGAAGCAGCTGAAATTAACTTCTGGAGTCCTGGAATGTTAATGGATTTTCAAAAGAGTAGGAGTAGTAATAGAAAGTACTAAGAGATAAAAGGATGTTTAGTTGCTGTCTGTTCAAACTAGGGTTGTTATGATAGCACTCTTTCACGATTAGTGACGATGTATGACTGGACTGTTACCTCACCAGATTTTTGTAACCAATCAAGTTCTTTATTCCGATGGTTTTTATCCCTTTTGTGTCTGGATGCAACTTCTTAAAAAATTTTGCAACCTCCCCAATTTTGGACTCCCTGATTCTCTGTGCAGGAGACGTTCTCGCTGAAAACCCTTTGGCTGTGTAATTCTCTACTGTTGTAAAAACATTACATTGCTACTTCTGCTGCCACTCCTAGTATGTTTGTAATTTTATCATATACAGTAGCAAGCAAACACACAGAAGAATATGACATTGCTGACCCTACATAAAACAACTATCTATTTTACACTGCCATGCTAGTTAGATTTTTTTTTTGTCTCTCTCTTTCAGCTTATAACAACAATGTGATAAATAGTGATAATGGGCCTCATTTATCAAGCTGGATATTATCAGATTAATTTGGAAATATTCAGTTGCTCCTGTGTGTGTAAATTTACACATAATAAAACTAACTAATGAAATCCCCGATTCACTTGCTTCAATTCCTATAATTGTGTGACGTGTTACTACACTTTTATATACGGATTACGCTGTCAAGTTTAAGTAGTTTATGTATTTAAGTTACACACAAATTTAGTGAAACCCCTGTGAAACCCAATTGTTTCATATTAATGGAATTAACTAAAGAAATATTAAATATGAAAAATGAAACCTAAAGACTACAAGCCAACATAAATCCATAAATTAAGACAAATAAGACTAGTCATTCAATTAAGAATGCTGCTGTATAAAAGGAGGATGGGCTGCAATGGTTCAATGCTGTGAACGATAAGTGACTGATCTGGTATGTCTCAAGCTACAAGGTGCAATATACTCCCTAGTGTGCTGCATGCCAGTCTCAGCTTCCTATGACACATACCCTCCTGCTATTCCAACAGTGCATCAGGAAAGTCAGACAGGTTTGCAAGAAACATCTGGCCGACAGTCACTGAGACACTTTACTTTGAATAAAACAATAGCAGTTTCCCTGTGTGACGTGTTTGGCTGTGTGATGTGCTTGGTTTCTACAATCACCTGGGTACAGAATATATTTATTTTCTCCATTTTCATGTCAAACCCTTTTCTTTTCACCTCACTTAATTCACATCTAATTCACCTTTTCTGTAATTCCCCTCCAAATACTATATATTTTTATTGGCATAGATGTGAGTCAAAATAACTTCCACTTCAACTTCCACTTCTTCACCTTTGAGAAAGTCTTTTTTCCCCCCATCCTCATCATTTTAGCTCCATGAGCTTGATCTTTTATGGATTTTTGCGTGCATCACCAAATGCAAATCAGCTGTGCTGTGCGTGCACCTGGTAATTTATGGGTGATGGGTATTTCAACATACACATGTGAGTATGAAGAAAATCAGCATTTCTGAGATTTTTGTAAATCCGCCATAAATTTTTAGTTCAGTCTGGGTTACACACAACTTAACCCAAACTGAAACACAACTGTGATACTGTGAAACTGTGTTATCATACAGAATGCCCCTAGTTCAAATAAAATTTTGGTAAGCTTCAAGGATCTTCTTGTACTATGAAAATGAATCCACATGCACCACGTCTTGATTGTAACATTTTACCATCTTAAAAGCTACTTGATTTAAAGGTTACCTAGGACTGATGCTACTAAAAAACAGCATTGTTAATAACTACGTTACTACCCCATTCACATACCACTACTGGCCATTCATTGTGAAAATAGCCAGTACAGTCAGACTGTTCTGTTTCAAAGAGGGACTTTTCCAAAATGCCTTGGCCCACTTCTCCAAATTGCTTTCTAAAGGAAGCCTGTTCTGAAACCAGCCTTTATGTCCCTGCCATTACACCTTGACCTCACCTACCCACCTCCTTTTATCCTCTCTTTTTCCCTTCTTTGGCGTACAGACCAAACAGGGTGTTGAACTGCAGCCAACGAAGGCGGCCTAGAACGCAATTACCTACTTCACTGTGGGGAGAGCGAGCGCGAGCTGATTAACATCTAAGCTTCAGTGAGGCACCAGATGTTTCGGTTAAGCTAATAAATGCCCCAA
Organism: Pangasianodon hypophthalmus; assembly: GCF_027358585.1. NCBI lineage: Eukaryota > Metazoa > Chordata > Actinopteri > Siluriformes > Pangasiidae > Pangasianodon > Pangasianodon hypophthalmus. The sequence continues at coordinate 17,992,759 of NC_069719.1, forward strand.
CAGAGTGCAATGGATGTGTAGTGGTTTTGAGCTGGTTTGCTCTTCATGTGATATCTGACACTAATATGGCCTCTAGGAGTTAAGACTGAAAGAGTGGTATGTTCTGGAATAAATAACTTAAGACCAAAGGTGGATGGTGGCACGTCTAAATATGTCTAAGCCCAGTAGCATCAGCAGCTTACACCAGACAGGATTAAACTAGACAGAGATGAACTCTGAGAGTCAATTTTACACACGGGGAGCTTACTGTGGGTGGTCTAGACTACACTATACATCGTGGAACATCTGATAAAAGGCATACTGGGATCCTTATGTCTGATTAGTTTTAACACAAACCAGAACGAGACTGCTGTCAAAATCATAGGAATACATCTAAAGGAAGGTAAAATGATAGCTAATTGAACAAGACAGGACATTTCTTTGTAATTTATTATCTACATTATTGGGGAATATAACAGACTACTGTAGACTGATACCCTATTGAAATGCAACGCTTTCATTTAGACCAGGCGTTCTGTATGCACATGTCTATGCAAAGCTTGCTAGCTAAACTAACTTGCAGATTTTTGCAGTATCAGGTAAGGACAGACATTACCCAAGTTATAATAACTGGAGGTCCTACTTCAGAGCAGGTTTAAATTGCATTACAAGTTTAGGAATGTTAATATACGGGTTATGACCATTGTCTATTAAAAATTGACTTCTGAATTCAAAAATGAATTCTAGATATTTGGCGAGATTTTGAGGACTATAATCAATAGAAAGTAAATCAAAATAATTATAATCACAGCAGGTGTTAAACATTGAAACATTCAGTCAAATATTCATACTGTGATCTTTTCATCTCTTTCATACTATTAAATAAAATTCTCACCATCACATATCGCATTCCGCCTAACCAACAGACAGCTGGAATAAAGTCGCTTAGTGTCTCTGAATAATTCTGAATATTACAAAGGTTTTATCATTTCTGTGTTAATCATGAGAGAGGCACAGCATCTGACATCATAAAATTAATTGCACAGAGTCAAATGCAGACATGGCATTTCTAAAATGCTTCACATTGCTGAGACGAGCTTCTCCTCAGATGTCGAGTGAGTGTACTCCATTAGTGTGATTGGAAGGCACACACACCTCCGTTCTAATTCTCTGGGGCTGAACGCTACAGACTCCATTGAGCCAATTGAGAGAAAGGATGGGGGATGATTTTCATTCTCACTTTTCATATACACATGCACTTAAAGCAGGAGATGACATGCCTTAAAAATGCCACAATTTCCATAAGCAGAAAACACTGCTGTCAATACCAGGTGCTTGCACCAGACCAACACCAAAGCAGCAAAACCTCGTTCACCGTCTCACTGTCCCCTTAAACAGCAAACATTCCCCAGCAGAAATCACTTGTGTAGGTCAAATTGGTCTGAAGGGTGCAGAGGGTAGTTTAGTGGCAACGTGGCACAACAGACGCCGTATTCTGCAGTGCAAAACCTCACGAAACAAGAGGAGAAGAGAAACAGAAATGGGGAAAGCTGCAACTCATTTAGAAACATACGATCACAGCCATGTATTTTTTGTTCTGCTTCTGCAGTCCTCTATTTATGCTGGGCCAGACTTTAGCCTCCTGAGATCCATGCCATGCATGTTCCTGTGTGCATTATTAATTCTTAAAAAAAAAACACACACACACACACAGACACACAACAAATGGATGTCCTTGTAGAAGGACAGCAGGCTGACATTACAAATTCCCAGGTTCTCACACAGAGATATATGGTCTCATGGGGATTAACTAGGCTGGTCAATGAGTCTCACAGGGAGGAAGTTTTTATTGTCCTGTGAGCTCATCTGGCTCTTCGCAAAGACATGACATCAGTAGTAGTTGGCTCCAGCATAACAGAAATGGTGTTTTTAGCCACTTAAAATAATGCAGCCTGAGAAATGGATCGTGTCCCTTTTTTTTTTTTTTTCTTTTCAGATGATGGTGAGGTGAACCAGACTAAGTGCCACCTATTACATCATCATCACTAGCTCTGACTGAGTTTGTCAGTTGTAATAATGCGAATGATGTTATAAAGGACATTTTAGGGTGCTTTCACCTATGTGTAGTGTGTTGTGTGTAGTTATGTTTCCCTCATTCGTGTGGTTTGTTTGTGCAGACGAGAACGCAGCAATCACACCCGCATGAGGACTGAAACAACTGAGAACAAGTCTGAGAACCAGCCCGGTTCCACTTGAACTCTAGCGCGGTTTGATTGCAATTAGAAAGTGATTTGACCACCAATTGACCAAACTGCAGGGAGTGAACAAAACATACTGCGTGTTTTGCATTGCAGGCATTCTTTCGTAAATGTGAGCTGCTAAACTGAGCAGTGAGGTGCAAATGGAGCAGAGGTGTAGCGCTGCGGAAATAACAATTGCTCTGGAGATCTGGACTGAAAGCAAAATGAGAAACTAAGAGAAACAATAAACAAAGTGGTTTGAACTACTTACTTATTCTGTTATTCCAGTAATTTATTAAGTGCAAGTGGCTAAGTGTTCGGGTGATTTTTGTGATTTCTACATGCAAGATTTGTTTACCTTTTTCTATCCCTGTATTTCTGCCAATGACTGAAAGAGTTTTACAAGTATGTTTTCAGCCCAACGCATCCATTAGCCAGTGGTTTTGGCTTTTTCGTTCACATGAACCAAAAGCATAATTTTTGATTCAGACTCAGCAAATGAATCTAAGAAACCAATTAATCCAGAACAACATTCTTCACTTTTGTAAGGACAAGTCTTATCACTGAAGTTAGTGAAGAGGTCATAGCAGAGATCAATGTGTTTTTAGATGAATGATGTGCTTTCGGAAGACAAGTAAATGAACACAACATTGGAAAGGCCATACAGCTTCTGGGTTTTCCGTGTTGGCTCCATTTGCTCATGTTAAACATGTTTTGTTCCAGAAGTGTAGACTGTGGGGGAGGGTAGAGTATCCCACGGTGTCATGGAGTTGACCTGAGCACCAGCTGACGTGATGCGAACAAACACAGCCTCTCCCAGAACAGCTGCTAATTACACCACAAAAACAAGTGTGCTGGGTTAGTGAGATTAACACACAGCCTTCTCTCCCATTTCTCACACACCCACATATAGGCACAATTGCTGCCTGTTTACAATATCAGTGGCTTTACGAGAGAGAAAACACCATAGACCGAGGCTCACTGGGATGTAACAGTTCTCCAGAGCATGCTAGTTGTAGGTTTACCTCAACAAAGACTCCATTGTTTAAGCTGAGAGAAAAATGCACACTAACATATACAACCAGGTTGGAGTTTGTCTGTGAAACCTATTAAAGTGAAACTGCACACTAGTCACTCACCAACAGCATCTAACGCCAATAATCACACCTAGGTGAAGATTTAATTGGGGTAATTAAACTGAAGAGGCACTCGGTGAAAATGACTCCCCAGTGTGCTTTCTATCGCTTGCAATGTGGTTTTACATCAATGGCCAGCTCCATTTGGGCTGAGCAGAAACACTTTTAATCAGGAAGACCTTTTGCCCTTCAATGCGAACTTCAAAAGGGAGCCGTTGTATTACCTTCACACTACTCCTTATGCCGCAAACACAACAGTCAACCATCTCTGCCCAATACAATGTGGGAAAACTTCTCTGGTTTTACAGGAATACCTCGATGAAGATGACACATACAGTCTCCATTCAACAACTGTGGGATCACCAGCCTGAAATTGTGTTTTATCAACATAAAGCCAGCTTCACAATGCAAGATTTTCAGCCTGATTTTTCTACCGCAGACAAAAATCACGCATCGTAAAAGACTTCTTCAGTCGTGAGTTAAAACTGGCCGTCTTAGGACATACAGTGTGTCATGGTCAACGCCGTCCGATTTAGTGCCATTGCGACTAAAGACAGCAAATGACTAAAAACGTATGAGCGCTGCTATGACACTTGTCTAAAATCCACCAATAGAAGGATTGCATATGATTATGTGAATCTCACATCATTTTCGATGTCTATGCATTCAAGCTACAAAGTGGAGAAAAAAAACATTCATGCCTTCATGTTCATCTTTTGTTATCAGCAAGCTAGGCAGTTAAACATGATGAGTGATGTTTTCAAAACAGCGATCTGTATAGTCATTGTTATAGATTTAACAAGTGACTGAATGTTGATTAATCTAAAGCAAACACTAGTATATACAGCATAACCTTTAAAGGTAAGAAGTGCTGTTGAGTTGACGTCACTTGCTGAACTCATAATTGAGGAGACCTTCCTGAGTTCCAGAGTAGGAATTCAAAGCTGAGGGGCATTTTATTTGGTTTTTCCTGGTTGAAGGTTGAGAATTACGAGTTACGACCTCTTGTCAAATGTAGTATTATTGTATAGTTTCTTATTTTTGGACCCCATTTTTTGAGTGAGTCTGAACTGTGCTGCTTGATGGCTTAAGCAAAATGTAGTAATTTTCTTTAACAGATCTATTGTTAGAGGATCTTCATCGTATAATCTGACATGGAGAGCTTTTATAGAATTTGGCCAAGATTTTATCAGGATTTTCATGTACTCTGAAAAAAGTAATAATCTTAAAAGGCTGCTGAAATTGCACAGTTTAAAACCAGCTTAAGCCTAGTTGTCTTTGCTCCAGTGTTAAAAGGCCCTTAAGCCTGAAAACCAGCTGCTGCATGCCAAAGTTTAGAGTGTAGAATAATCAATCAGCTACTTTAAGCCACTTGTAGAAACAAGACACCAACACAACTGGTAAAGCAGGTTAAATTTGATATGACTACAGAATCACGAAAATCTGAAACTCATGCTGGTTCATGTAAAACTGGACATCTTCTAAGACTTATGCATAGTTTTGAGACAGAAGAGGCATCCACAAAATCAGTAGCCGTTTTACAGTCTACTCTAGATTTTAAAGCAACTGCCAGGTGAGGTCTGTAAACTGCAGGGGGCAAATGAAAACACGATCAATGATGAAAAGAAGTCAGCTTTACTCAACCACTGGTGCTTAGAGGACTCCTCCTCTAATCTAGAGCCAGCATTCTCATCGGTAGCTCAAGTTTCTTTGACATTGACTGGAAAATTGTGAGGTCATATTTGAGGACTGCCAGAAAGCAACTGCTGAACATTTGAGCATTTCTTTAAACCTCAACAGCTTAGGTATACGTTTGTGAATTAGGATTGGGAATGTGCCGTCATGATGCAGCGTCTTATGGGTGATCTGCCAGTTTGACAGGGTTGTTCAAGTTATTATTGTGTTCTAAACTGCCACAGCAGCACCCATCCCATGGTAAAAATAATCGACAATGGACTATATAAATGAAAGAAGCAACATTTCAGACATAACGTAGGAGAACAGTATTCCCTACACTATAATGTAATTTCTACCTTTCAGTAGATATTATTGGAATATACAATTTCATAAAGGCTGTGATTGTTGGTTGATTGATAGAATTTACACCAGCAGTTTTAAAGAAAATGGAAAAACCATCCTGTCTCCTCCATGGATGTGGCATCAGTATAACAAAAAGTGCATTTACCTGCCAAACTGAGCTAAATCTTTTTAGTTTGAAATCTAACTTTGATATCTAATATAATACACTTATCTATTTTGTTTCCATTTATTTCTATTTACATTTCCCCACAAGTGACCTTAAGTGATTTTAAGCAATTTTTAAATTGTTCAAAAGAATAAACGCTCAAGCTACACTGTCTGGAAATGGAAGTGGAGGTATCTAGAATTAGTCCACTCAGGTTGGGAGTCTGTAGGAATCTACACCAGCAATAAGACTAATTGTATCCATATGCCATTGCCTGGCATTCCTCTGGAGAATGCTGCATTGCAACACCTTGTCCTTTGATTCCGAAGTCCTAAAAACCATCTCTTTACGGTCTTGCGGTGTGCGCGAACATGTTTGTAGCATGTAAATAAAGAAATAACCCTACCAAAATGGCAGAAGGATTCCATAATGCGTTGATTTCCAAGCCTAGTTATGTTCTATTGCACTCTTTAGATTAAAGTATCCATTAATCACAAATGAATAAATGGAAATATTAAAAAAAAGGTTTCATGTCTAGATTAATATGGGAGTGTTTATTTATCAGTGTATCCTCTCTCAGTGCAGATTGAAGGCTGTCCCCCAAATTTTAACTTTCATATTTATTCGAGAGAGCCCATTCACTCCATCTCTTGGAAAATGTCAGAGATAAGAAATCAAAAATAACATGCGGTAGCATGACTCTGTACTGTGGAGTGTTGCCTAGGTGTTTTTAGCAGAATTACAGAGCTCTGTTGGCAGGTATTGAAGTCATACAGGAGTTTGAATGCTCTTCAAGGCTGGGGCCAGCTGATGTCAATAGGCAGCGTAAGGCACACACTGGTGCTCTGCACTCGCTGGGCAAACGCAGGCCTGGTGCTCTATTAAAGATTTCATGGCTTTAAAAATAGAACCGGTGCCAAACACCAGGGAGTCTGACAAACTGGGGATATGCAGGTGGCATCTCAGCTTATATGAGTCCACAAGACATTTCACAGCAAGCAGAAGTAGTGCATCTGCTTTTATACTGGGAGCTATAAACCTGAAATCAAAGTATTAAGCCTAAATATATGGAACAGTTCTTCATTTTATTGGTTTGTCAAACTGCAAAACTACACTTCCAGTGTTAGTCATGCAGTCATGAGACACTGCAGCTGAATACATACAAGTAAATCGTCAATAAATCACAGCAGATGCTTCTGCCAAGACATCTACTGGGCAACATAGAGTAACCACAGATATTAACAGCCACCTGTAAATCGTAAAAAAATATATATTCATGTACCCACTCAATATGGATTTAATTTCACGAACGTAATCCAACTATTTAAATACTGAACTTTCCACCAGTAGACTACATTTTTGTTACAGTAGTTATTAGATTCAAGTTGACATTATTAATATGTATAAAAACTTGAATAAACTTTGTGATTTCCATGGACTCCCTAGCTATGCTTCACACCGCAGACCCCACTTTGAGAACCACGGGAAATATTCATAAATCACTGGCATGAGACTTTACTGACCAAAAGGAAACCAAAGCTTTTAAAATTCCTGATGCAGGCTTCAGTTGCACAGGTTTATTTCTTTACATTCACTGTATCCACTGGTCAAAAGTGTCAGTATCACAAGATTACGAGGCACCTCTGGAAAACATTTTGAAACTCCACAAATCAATATGAGTTCATTAATGAAGAGGAACAGCTCGACAGCAGACAATGGGTGTGAATGGGACTTGTTTTTGGAAATCTGTGACAGACCTCCTTAACAGAGAGCCTCCCTGCCCCCATTAATACTTCCTAAATAAAAGGCGGTTGCACTCCTGACCCCTCCAGGGTCAATGCCCACCCCTCCACCCAATTAATGGGATTTCCTCACTCCCACAACTATGTCATCAGAGAATCTATAGCCTATAGTCAAGGGAGCTGGCAAATCTATAGGACAGGACCATGACCTTTCCCCTTCCTGCTCTTAAGCGTAGAAAGGGAAGACTGCAGCTGGTTAAGAATGCGATGACCAAGGGTCAAAACTCAAGGCATGTATTCAAAAAAGCACAAAGACAATGAGAGATTCAGTGACTCTTACTATCTCACTGAAATGTACCTCAGGAGACAATGCGACAGTGAGTTCAGGACACCTCCAATTATACCCAATAATTTCCCACAGTACCCCCAATGCAAACTCAGACTGTCTACAGCAAGAGGGATAATCTTCTTAAAATGAAGGGAAGGCAATCCAGGGTTATCAGCCAAACCCATGTCCTCATTCTACCCACCTGTCTGAGTGACAGTAGTCCTAAAGCTTTTAGATTCAGGCTCACGTCTGCAAGCTTAATCCCTGTTCCTGGGTGCTCATTAAAACTTTCCTCCCTCCCACCTGTTCCACAGAGCAGCTGTTCTGCTCAACTCAGCTGGCCTGTTCCCGCAAACGCAGCCTGGAAAGATATCAGGAGAGCATGAAGCACACCAGGATACAGTCTCCAGCCAACCAGGAAAATGACCCCTTTGACCTTTGTCTAACCGTTGTCGAAAGACACGCCAAGTCTGAAACCCTAACATCCTAAAAATGGCCAGTGCATTTATTTGGACTTTGTTTTTCATGACCTTTTAAGGGCTTACCAAATAAGCACTGATTCACAAAGCAAAGCCAGACTGGTTCGCAACATCTAAAACCACTGAAAACACACGGACTAGATGAAAAACTGCAATGTAACTGGCTACTCTTGACTCAAGTCCCTCATGAATGCCATGCTTATTTCGAGTAAGTCTCACAAGCCAGATTTCTAGCGTTTGCTAGAAAGTCTTGTATGTCACTTTCACCGGAAAAGCCAACTTGACCAATGTGGCAGACGACCAACCACAGGCCTTTTCCTGTAACCCTTGACCAGAGATTATCTCGTTTGCTCACCACTAACAACTTTTAGGATTCTATAAACTTTCTTCAGTTCAGTGACTATCCTTGCATTTCATGTGACGTCACACCCTATGATTGCTGCCATTTTGAGGACCGTATAAAGGACAGACTTTATCAATGTTATTGTATCTGTGCTTCATAAAGACGATTGAGCAGTGCAGCAGATCTTCCCTGTCATGCTGCCACGTAGCTATGTTAGCGAGCTGGCTTTGGGACAATTGGGAACTTAGCAAAAGTTAGTTAGTTAGCTAATATCAACTTGATCTCCCTATAATGACAATTTTTCTCTTCTTTATGAACCGCCCTGGAATTCTTTGCCCACCTGGACATAAACAGCCTGTAGACTTATAGGCTCTTAACTCCCTTGAGGTTCTCTACACAATAGCGAGAGGGGCTGTCTAATGAGATGTATCCTCTGACCTCTCCCATCAACAAGGCGTTTCCGTCAGCAGAACTGCCGCTCACTGGATGTTTTTTGTTGATCTCACAATTCTGTGTTAATGTTAGAGTCTGTTGTGCATGAGAATCTCAGGAGCTCATCAGTTTCTGAAATAAAAGTCACTGAGATCACATTTTTACCTCATTCTAATGTGGATATTAACTGACACCTTTAACCTGTATATGCGTGATTTTATGCATGCTTCCATTCACTGCTGCATGATTGGCTGATTGCATGAATGTGCAGTGTACAGGTGTTCCTAAATGAATGGACAGTGAGTGTACATCAGGAAAGCTCCAATTTGGTAAGTTTTCTGCCAGTTTAAGCAAAATGAGCAGTTTGGGGATAAGTACATAAGAAGCACAGCGTCACAGCCTATCTGATCTGTTTTAAAAGAACCGTATTTCACAATGTTCAAAAGTTTGTTCCCCTGCTGAAAACCATTGCAAAGAGATGTGTATACACAGAATTGTGGAAGTCCAATCAGATTGCAACCTTCAACATTATGAAGCATGTGACCATAAAAATGTACAAAAGATCTCATACAGTCCACGGACCATGATATATGAGGCTGAGACTAATTTCCAGCAAGCCCTATACAGAACCTTGAGCTGGGCTGACATGTTTCACCAGTGCACTCTCCAAACAGCAACATGCCAAGAAGCAAGTTATGAGTAAGCATACTGGCTACGATGAAGAGTGACAATGATGGACATGCAACATGCTTTTGTGAGACATGACTTTAAAATGTTGATGAATATCCACTGACAATAGGTGAAATTGCTTTTTTGACCTTAAGACATGGGATAAATTATTTACTTCACTTGCTGTAATAGGCAGAAGCTCATTAACATGAGATGATGCCATAGCAGGGAAAAGAATGATGCAAAATTTGAAATAAAGGAGGCAATAGTTTGTACTAGGAAAGCAAGTTAATCCCAATTTCTCCTTAGTCCAGTAGTAACTAACCTACTTTGATCCTCATTTGCCTCATGTTTTTTTGTAGGCCTGTGTGGACATAATAGTGACAGTGGAGACATGCAATGTAGTACAATGGGAAATTCACAGCGTTCAACAGAGCCTCTTCTGATTCTGACACAGCACTCAGCTGGACGATAGCCACAAGCACTTTGTCTGGTCAGAGCAGCCTGTGAAAATTATTCACAGGCAATTTTTAATGGTATGTATATATTGTATATATATATATATATATATATATATATATATATATATATATATATATATATATATATATATATAGAGAGAGAGAGAGAGACTGGATATGTTCCTTGGGGGCAATAAAGGCCACTGGGAAGTGGGAGCATTGACTAAACAGGGCAACTGATAGGCCGCACTGTGGTAAAGGGAGCTTTATAAATCAGATGAAGGACTCTTATTGATCCAGAGCCCATGTAAACTTAACTCACCTTGCTAGCAGACAAGGACACATCTCATGGCCAAAAAACATTTGATAACCACATAGAATGGATGTGCTACACTGGTAGGATATTGTGTAATGAGGGGAAAGTGGCACTTTGCTTCTATGAAATAGGCCTAAATGTTAGTAAAAGCTATGCTCTAACGAACCAAAGACAGAAGCGTCTTTACTAAATTTAGGACAAACTGTCTTTCCTATCCTGATAGATAACTCTAAAGTGGATACTATGAGCATTCTATCTAGTTCTATCAACCAGTTAGGACACTGCAATAATCTTAGCTGCTTTCAGCTATTTTGCACATGAATACTCAGCCTATAAAAGGATAAAATGGACAGGAAGCAATGTGCTAGCATGATGGATCTTAAATTAAGTTTAAGATTATGACATAAAATTACATAACATGCTAATGTGTATAAAGCTCAGGATTGAACCATAGACCCTGGAGCTGTGAGGCGGCAATGCTACCTGCTGCACCACTTTGCCACCTGAATGAAGATGATGCTCACACTGTCAAACAACAATAGATTCCTAGTCAGGATGGAGGATAGAGGTCAGATTTTCCCATCTTCTACAATGTACCACTTTGAATGTACACTATATGGCCGAAAGTATGTGGACACCTGACCATTGAACATACCATTCCAAAACCATGGGCATTAATATTGAGTTTGTTCTCCTTCGCTGTTATAATAACCTCCACTCTTCTGTGAAGGCTTTGCACTACATTTGAGTGTGTCTGTCAGAATTCAATAAGGTCTGGTGCAAAGTTGGCTTTCCAATTCATCCCAAAGGTGTTCAGTGGGGTTGAGGACAGGGTTCTGTGCAGGCCACTTGAGTTCCTCCACACCAGTCTTGGCAAACCATGTCTTTATGGACCTTGCTTTGTGCTCAGTGATATTATCATGCTGGAACAGCTGCTTGGTTCCAGTGAAGGGAAATCTTGGGTCAGGTCAGGTGTCTACATATGTTTGGCCATGTGTATCAGAACACAAAATATTTTTCACAAAACATTTGATTGGTACATTAATGTCCTGTAACAGATACTAAATATATACTAGATATTTAAACTATATAGAGAGATACTGGGTGTAATGTTTTAACCTTCTATGCTCCTGGAGCATAAAATGATCAACACAGTTAGACCACAAACAACACTTAAATGCCTGCTCGTGTTTAGCTGGAAGTACCATTAGCTTACGAAAGCGCCATTGTGGGTTTCATTATTGATCCATTGGCACACTTTGCTGTTTCTACAAATTCAAATCAGTGTAAGCACTGTAATTTTTATTATTTCTGATCTTGAATCAGATGTGTTGGACAACAACCTGCACCCACACTGGATTATCACGGTGCCATTGTACTGTAATCTGTGGCAGAAGGTCTTTGGGTTAGAACCAAATCACCAACACTTACACCAGCTTGAATGGCATCTCTTGTAGGTAACGTTTCAGGTAGGGACTCTTGTAGGTAGCTGTTCAAATATTCAAACAAGTAAACATTTGGTACAGTAGCGCTTTTGATTTTTGAAATGTATGAGACACATCGACTGAGGGAGAGAAAGCAGGAAGAGGAGATAGGCCTATTAAGAAAATCTTTATGTACCAGCTTACAAACACACGAGAAACAAACTGAATGACTGAAAAAGCTAGCTGAGTGCATGCCACTCGTGCATGCCATGATATACAATCTCTTTATGCTCTTTATGAGTTTATGCTTTCCACAATATATGGATGCATTTCCCACATCCTTAATGGAACACAGAATCCGCTGCACTTATCCACACCACAGCTGGTCCAGTGCACTCTGGGACTACACTCTGAGGTCATGGAGACTTTGTGACCAAAAAAGTAGTGCAAAAATCTGCAAACATGTAGGCGTCACTACGGTCTGTAGTTACATCATGACTGCAGTGTAAAAAACAGCACATGAGAGTAGGAAAGGCAAAAACAATCGTTTAGCTCCAGGGCGGACTTCCTGAGGGCCTCAATGGAAAGCAGAGCCGTGTATACAGCAAGCTTATTGTTTTCTTGACTCATGATAGTATTGAAACTTTTTCTAGGGCCCAATGGATTCATATTCTTTCCCAAATTCTGCTTTTATTTCCCCCATTTTCTGTTTTTAGATGTTTATTTTGTTCATGGTTGGAGTTTGGGGTTACAGCAAAATTATTAGTTACAAAATTATATTCTAGATAATTCTATATAATTTTTTTAACTGTTTTACATTAGGCCACGTAATACCATGTAATGTAGAGGTAGTTTTCGTTGTGTTTTTGGTGAGCATCATTCTCTTCCTTCCTTTCTATTTAGCTGAGCTCGCTTGTGGCTCAACTCAGTGGGTTTATTAGTATGATTTACAGAATAACCAAGCGTCTAAACTTAACTTACATGATCGTAAATAGCATGTCGCAATGACCTTGATTGTGGTTTTGATGGTTGACTGTCACTTCGACCGTTCATAGGCTGAAAATGAAACAATCCTGTCACATTTGCACGCATGAAACCAGTTGCACAAGCAGTATGTGCTCTCAGATTTATAAAAAAAAAAAAAAGTAAAGCTTGAAAGATCCACTAAATGCACCTTTCTAGGTAAAATATACAGACTAAAGGAATAAAAAGTGCATGCTTTAGGGCATCAGTCCAGCAACAAAGAAAAGTACTTTCTTAGTACTAAAATTAGTACTCTTTTTTCCTGAATGTGTGTGAGTCATCATTAGGCCTAGTTATAAGGATAGAAACTTGCATAAGTATGAGATGCTAGAACAGGAATTCATGCATAATATGTAGAATATATTAAAAACTGCTCGAAATTGTTTATTGCATTTAGATTCTTGAGAAATAAGATACATATTTCAGTTTGGAGGCCTTCAATAGGTGTAAAAGCAAAGTGTGTCTGAAGCTGGAAGAGCTTAACCTTGACATTTGACATGTTGACATTTCAAGTTATCAAGGAAATCTTTCACAATATCCTAATAGTTTTACGTAGTACATGACATATTTACATCCTAACAGTTGTGTTACATTGCTGGAAGAGTACTCGATTATAATGTTTAGAAGGTGTTCCACCATTTACCAGTTATCCTGATGGTGATATATAACTGTTCATGTTAACATCATTGTTAGTTGCGATAAAGTTAGGGAACTTAGAAAGAAACGTGGACAGAAAAGATTTCGGTCTAAAATTGTGACATTTAGACACAAAAGGCACACTTAAGGCAAAGGCAATTGTATTGTCGACCATGTGATAAGTCATGTTTCTTGTTTTTGTTTTTTTTCCAGTTGAAAACTGGACTGAAAACGCCCCAAATGCAACCGCTGTTGTGTGGAAAAATTATTAAATTAATAAAAACTAGATAAATTCTGGGTTGAGGGTGGTCCATCTCATCAAGATTGAGTTATTGCTGTGTTCTTGCAGCCAGATTCAGATGAGTTCATCACCATCATTCCAATGCAGTATGTGGTCCAGATGAAGTGCTGAGTATAAACCAGGTTTTGTCTATTAAATATTTAATAACACAAAAGAAACTCATTTACACAATCCAAACACTTTAAACACCTTGACATGGCTTCACCACCTACTTCCGAAACGCTTTTCACAGCTGACTTCAATCCGAATTTACCAATATCAATAGTTCATAATATCTGCGGTTCATGCAGTATATCGTTCAACAAACACTGTCCATATCCAAGTTCTATTTCCTTTGAGATTAACAGACTTTTTCTTAGAAGAGATAGAGTGTAACCTGCCAGCTCTCACAGTCATCATAAAGTCTCACTACCCTGACAGCACCGGCCATTGAGCTCCTGCAACAGAGCACAACCTCCATTTGATTTAGGGCACTAAATCAGTTTAATCCCTCAGCCGGGGTTTAGCCAAGGCCCTGCATCAGCCACGGTGGCTTTAATGCGCAGATTCTGATCTTAAACTGCAAAGGATGGGGAGTTCACAGGCATCTGCACTGAAAGGCTTGTAATAGCACACCAGAATAGAGATGGAGAGCTATTCCTAGCTATTCTCGAACAGAAAATAAAAACAGCTACAGCATAGCACATATTAGCACATAGCACATTTAGAGTTTAACTACTGGAGATATTTGAGCTGCAGGGCGTCACAGTGGGTAGTGTCTCTGCTCCAGAGTCCCTGGTTCGATCCTGAGCTGGGGTTACTGTCTGCATGGAGTTTTGCACGTTCTCATTTTCCTTCCACCTCAGGAAAGATGCCAGTAGGTGCATTGCTCCTAGGTGGGAAAGTGTGTGTGTGTGTGTGTGTGTGTGTGTGTGTGTGTGCGTGCATGGTGCCCTGTGATGGACTGACGGTCCAATTCAGGGTGTGTCTCCAACTCACACTCGGTGTTCCCCTCACCAGGATGAACGAATGAGGATATTAACATGTGCAGGTGCTACAGCAGCCCAACTCTCAGACCTTAATGTGATTTCAGGAAGGGGAAGCAGTGAACATTTTCAAGAACCCTGTACAGACACGGGGCTTAAGGAAGCTAATAACAGCAACTGTTAAATTTGCTGTATAAATATGTCAGGTGGTCCAAAAGTCCTAGCCACGTCCTCATAGAATCTGTACTGGTTTTAATGGTTATAATGGGGATTGTATTGGTTTTAACGAAAAACTATAATGTCCCTGTGGGTCTCTAGCGGGCATTTTTTGCTTTCTATTGGTGGCATGTTATGTCTAGTGGGACACCATTAAGGACCAGCAACGATAATGATAATGATTTTAATGGTTAGTTGATGGTTTGTAATGGTATTTGTAGTGGAACCATTAGAATTTCTGTGATGGTTTCTATTTTTTATTTATTTATTTTTTGGATATTAAGGTGATATTAGGTGTAATATTAACAGAATAATGGAGTCCAAGGCTTCCAATAACTATCAGTTTGTTTCAGGTTACTTAGTTATCCTGAAGTTCTTGGATAGACCTGGCTGTATTGGACACTGTGTGTGTGTGTGTGTGTGTGTGTGTGTGTGTGTGTGTGTGTGTGTGTGTGTGTGTGTGTGTGTGTGTGTGTGTGTCCGGATGAACTCACCTCCTCCAGAGCAGTCACTGTGTTCCTACAGTGCACCATTCTCGTGGTGAAGTTGGAGGCTGTGGGTGATTTGTAATCTTCATTGGTCTCGGCCACAAACTCGGCCACTGTGATCTGGTCCGGCATTGTATCCTCCTCTTTGTTTAAAAACCCGGAGCTTAATCCCACAATCGCGCCCTCTCTATCGCTTGATCCTAACGCACAAAGTCGGCAGGAGAGCTTATGAAATGGAGGGACGGGCGTCCCGGAGTGTGATCATTGCTGTGTGCTGGATCAGGAGTGGAGAATGGGACACATCAGTAGATCTCTTTCTCTCTGTCCTGCGACTGCGGTCGCGGCTTTTCCTCGCCGAAATGTCCTTCAAACTGTCGCTACAAGCCAAACCTGACCCCTTTTCTTCATTTATATCCAGCCAAAGTTGGCTCCTCGGGAAACAGTCAGGAGTGTGAGGATCGATGGCTGCACTTGCAGTCCGCCGCCGGTCAATTCAATGAAAGCGCAGAGAATTGACAAAAGTGAAGGTGGAAGCAATTCAATGGAAACGCGCCGACCAATGACAAACTAGGACCGCCAGGTGGCAGCCAATCAGATTGGACGTGGGCGTGACCTTTTTTCCACAACCGTAGGAGTGGGAGCGTCTTTTAAGGTGGAGACTAGTGAAGAAAATCCCTAGTGTGCACACACAGACATGCAGCCTTTAACCAGCGGATGATACATCATATCTGATATGACAAATGTTTTTGGGGAACAATAAAAACACAAAACTACTCATGCTTGGGGAAGTTCCCACCAGCAGGTGTGTGTACATCATCAGGTCTGAGTGTAAATAAGACATGGAGGTCAGTAACACTGAGTGAGTTCACCTATTTGGTGATTTTTGTAAAAAAAAAAAAAATTTTAATTAAATTTTTTTTTTAATTAATTAAATAAATAATAATAAAGCTCTTGGTGTAAAAAAAAAAAAAAAAAATATATATATATATATATATATATATATATATATATATATTTTTTTTTTTTTTTTTTTTTTTTTTTTTTAATTTTAGTTTTTTACAAGTTTTTTGGAATCTGTTTTATTCTCAGGTCAAAATGACCAGAACCTAACCTAAGTAATATAAATATGAAGGTGCACCAAAAGTAAATGTGTCCATCAAGTTCAATAAAGAAAATGAGTCACATAAATTTCACACTGAAAAAAAATTATATACTGGTTCCACTTCCAAGATTTGCACAAGGGTTGATGAGTATTTCAGCATCATTTGGCCCATTTTCTTTCTGCTGTAGACACTTTTATGATTGCAGCATACTATATATCCTGGTGTATGAACTATGTGTACAGTGTTACTAGAAGTTACTAGCACTGTTTTCCTTTTGTACTTCATGTTAAATGTGATCCAAAATCATGATCCGAGTGATCTTGAGTTTATGAATTAAAAATGACTTTCTATGTAAGCTGATGAGATTACAGTAAAAAGTGTTCCAGGATTAATACATCATAATAAGTAATAAGAAAAATCTGAATAAAAATAAAGTTCAAATGAAAATATTAAGGAAGCTTTGTGCATTTGTATCCAGAAAAAAATATGCAGAGATAAAAATTTTTTAAAAAGACAAAATGTACAGTCATACAGGAGTAATTAGGTAATGCAAAAATGCAATGTTGATAAAGCACAGCACCAACCTGCTATATATCTGATCAGGATTTATCTGCTACAAAGACATTTTGAGACAATTTATTTCACAAATTGCATTTCATAGGCTATGAGAGAATGATACAGTGTGTTTAGTGTGTTTAACACACACCTGTGGTTCCACTGAGATTCACTTTATGAGTTATCAAGACAAGACCCTGCTGATGCAATACTTTATTCGGTCAGAAAAGAATATCTAGGAAATATCCCAACTATTTTTCTTTTTCTTTGGTCTTTCTTTTTGCCTGTTATCTGTGTAGCTCCAGGTGGTGAGAAGCGAGATAAGCTACTGGAATTTGTGTCATAACAGCAGGGGCTAAATTTTAGCCCCTAAATTCTCCAATTTTAGTGTACGAGGCCTGTTAGAGAAGTGAGCAGGGCATTACGGCCTCCTGCCTCCAGAACAAAAGACTAATTAAAATGATAATGAAACGAGAACCACAATCTTGATTACAGCCCTCTTCACAAAAGCAAGCCTTCCCAATTATAGCCAGACATGTCATCATTACCATGACAGAGAGCCATTTCAAGTGAGCAAACAGTCAACTGCTATTCATGTAAATCATTTCGAACTAGCTTAAATGTGAAATTATTCCCTTACAGACTCTCCAGTTTGGATCATGCTAGTGCATAATGAAATTGGTCTGTTCATTGGATTTGGGTGAGCCAGGCTATAAGCAGAGATTTAGTAAGTCCCTAAAGTGGGCCATTATTATTTTCTTGTTAGGTGAAAATCTGCTGACGAATAATCTCCACACTTCACCAATCCTGCTGCAGTGGCATTAGACCAAGATCTGTCTCAAATCAGTGTAGTGTCCCCCCACAAAGCTCCAAAATGGATTCTCCTCAACCAGCAGCATATGAAAAATCAAAAAGCTAAAGCGGCTGCGCTTTTGTATAAACCGGTGCAGATCCCTGAGTGAAACATCTGCCATCCAGAGCACCATCTGTAGAGCTACTGCCAAATATGCCTATTTGTCTGTCACTGCCAAAACGCTTCAAACCGCATCAGCAGGCTACCCTACCCAAGAGCCAAAAGAAATTAAATTAAACCACAAACTGTATAGAATAGCATACATTGTGCAGCAGCTGCTTGCATTTTGCTGTCAATGAAAAGCTCAGCAAGGAGGGCAAGTCTGAATGGTGGAGTCAAAGTTGGGGCTTCCACAAATATGCAGATTGAGTAGACTTAAAGTCTTAAAGTGAGAAACTATGAAGTACGCATATAACATACTGAAGCAAAAATTGTAAGAACATACAGTGGGGTCCAAAAGTCTGAAAGGACTAGTGAAAATGCTTCTATTTTGCGTTATTTTCTAATTTAATACAACTATTTTCATTAAAAAATTATATTATTGACAACAACTTGAGTGAAAAGTAGAACCCGGGAAATATTTACATGAATTTCAGAGTTTCTTAGTATTTGGTATGTCCTCTTTTTTTGCTTTAATGACAGTGTGCACTCAAGCTGGCATGGACTCCCCAATTTTGTGCAAAATCTTATGATCCATTTTACATCAAATCCGTCAGAGTGTCATCGCAGTTAACACGGTCAGTATCACAAACTTGCTTGCATTTATATAGGGACCTAGAAATAGAACAGAATCTTGACTATTACATATTCAAAATATTGAACATTTACTTTCTTTCTTTTAAGTATTTCAGAATTCTAAAACCTTCAGTTTATTTGCAATTTTAAATGAAAAAAAAATTCCCAGATTTTCAATGTGGTCTCAGACTTTTGGGCCTAACTGTATGTTTTGTCTTGTAGTATAGTAGTGATATTTTGGTCATAAACTTTCTATACAAGAGAAGTTAAATCACATGAAAGCCTACATGCTAAAACAATCATTATAGCATTACTTATATGCCAGGACATTTGCAGTAGATTCTTCCAGTAGATTTCCAATAGATTTCTTCCAGCATCTTTAGTGAGTAAGCAGAGAGTAAAACAGGACAACACAAGTTATCTCATACAAGCCAGTTTCCCCTTTGCAGTCAAACTTCCTTCCAACTAAGTAAAAATTCCCATAAGAAAAAATAACTATAGTTACAGAAGCAGCCATAACAGTTACTCGGAAGCCACAAAAAGAAAGGAAACCCATTTTTAAACCAGACTTTTTTTTTTTTTTTACCACAGTATGACTATGTCTATAGATGGCGGTATACTGAGCAGACAAACCGTCATGCAGTTTTACATCATAGTACCATCTTTCTATTACTTTGTGCTTCTATGATTAATTATTCTCTCATATCAGTGTTCACTAAAATGGGTTGACACATGAATAGTTCAGGGAGTTTTGTAACATACTCAGTGGATGAGCTCTGTATTTCATGAATGGGGGTGTAATAGTTAAAAAAACCCTTAAAGGTTCTATGTAGAAGCCTACAACAGAATGTTGCCCTATCTCAGAGGGCTCTAAGTAGAACCCCTCTAGGAAGCCAAGATCATTTATCACTATCCAAAGAATCCTTAAGGCGGGGGTTCTCAAACTTTCTGCAACTAACTAACCCTTCTAGTGAAAAATAAAAATCCCTGTGTGCCCTTATGGAACAATTACATACATTTGTGATACATGTGATCTTTAGCATTATGTGTTTAGTATGTGATAATGTGTGAAAAACATGAGAAAGTGCATTAATAACACTATGTTATTCACTGAAACATCACACGTGAACTCAAAATAAATACACGTGATGTCATGTGAATATGTGAAAATCAAATATTTTCATGTGAAAATAAACCCATAATGCACTACATGTGAAACATCACACATGGAAAGCAATGATTCATGTTAAAAAATCACACAAAAATAAAAACATAAAAAAAAACATGTTCACTATGTGAAAAAAAAAATCACATGCAAATAAATGAACCATGTCAAAAAAAAAACATACACTCTTCATGTGAAAAATCATGTGTGAAAATAAAAATACATGCATTATAAGTGAAAATCCTTTTGAAATATCATGTGTGAATATAAATGATGTGAAAGAATTTGATGTGGATATAAAAACATATGTGAAAAAGCCCAACATGTTAAGTGTCTAAAATCCATGCGTAAATTTCACACCTGAATCATGTGATCATGTGATCAAGATTATGACTCTTCTTTCTGAGGAAGCTCAGATCTTTCAAGAGAGCATCAGTGCCAGGGATACCAGCAGGATTAACAAGCTTATTCGCAAGGCTGGATCTATCATTGGACACAAACTGGAGACGTTTGAGTCAGTGAGGAACAGGAGGTCACTGAACAAACTGCTCTCCATCATGGACAATCCATCTCACCCACTCTACAACACACTACAAATGAGTCTCCAGTCTCCAAAACACTCATTCAAATTCGTTGTCACAGAGAACGTTACAGGAGTTCATTCTAACCATTCGCAATAACATTGTACAACAGCTCACCTGTGTGTGACAGATGATAACACTTTCACATTACACTACTACAAGAAAGCTATCATTTAGAAAGCTGTCATTATATTCTACATTCTCAAGGTTCTTCATATTCATTACTCACTACCAGTTTTCACAAGTGTACTTATGTAAATACTGATGTAAATCTGGTTAAATCTACAATTGTGTTCCATATCTGCACTACTACATTTAATTTAACTTATTGTATTTTATATTTTATATTTTGTGTGTGTACGTGTTGTATCTTGCTACTGACCATGCTGCTGTAACACAAGAATTTCCCTCATGGGATCAAAAAAGTCTATCTATCTATCTATCTATCTATCTATCTATCTATCTGTTTGAAGTTCATGTGACATTTCCGTAAGGATCCGTAAGGATATTTATTTATTCAAGTAAACAAGAAGTAAACAAGATAAGTAAACACAATAATAGACTGTGCAAAATCAATAAATGCAGTCAAGAGATTTTACAATAAATTATACAATAAACAATACAGTAAACATTAAACTCTACAGAACAACTGCAGTGTACTCTAATATTATGATAATGTAAAGTCTTTTTAATAGTCCTGAGCAGCAGTATGTACGTGTAAAGTGACTTGTGCATGAGGATTTGGTAAATAGTATGCTTGTCTTGTAAAGTGACTGAGTGAGTGCAGCGGGTAGAGTATGGAGAGTGAGCAGAAATGAGTGAAATGAAATGAAATGGCTATCAGGCAAATCCGTTTAAGAGTCTAATGGCCTGTCTAAGGGGAAGTAAATGTGCATGAATCTGGTAGACTTGGCCCAGATGCTCCGTAGCCGTCTTCCAGATGGGAGGAGTGTGAAGAGTCCATTGCAGCGGTGAGAGGGATCGCTCTTGATGCTGCAGGCTGTTTTTGTGTAGATGTTCTTGATGGCAGGGAAACGTGACCCAGCGATGGCCTGAGCAGTCTTCCCCACCCGCCGTAGTGCTTTTCTGTCAGAAATAGAGCACTTTCAATACCAGAAAGTGATGCTACAGGTCAGGATGTTCTTATTGAAGCCATGAGAGGTTTTATTCCCTATACTTTCTACCCACAGGACAAAAAGCATCTATCAAATGACTGACTGCCTTCCTCTTTCAGTGCGAATCACAGATACGCTGGAGTAATTTTGTATTTTGTATGGTCAGTTTCTTTCATATATTCTTTCTTATAGTCACATTCATTTTGATGTTTCATCACTGAGATCTAACTTCAGTAAGACTGCTTTTAGTTATAGCACCCCATCATGATGGAATGATGTTTCACATTACAGTTATAAGTGGTATTTGTTAGTTCCTGTGTTCAGGGGTGGGAAGTAACGAACTACATGCACTCTTGTTACAGTATCTGAGTGCGTGGTTCAGTATAACAGTACTTTGTAGATTAAAATTAAAAATGATAGTGCTTTTGCTCAAGTTTTTTCAAATAAAAAAACAAACAAACAAAAAAACTTCATTACATTACTTTTGATCACCATTACCGGGTTAAACAAAATAATTCATTTAACCCCAGAAGAGTGTAAGCTATTAAAAGACAGTAATGTGCACAAATTCAATTTCGAGACGAGTCAAAATAAAGCAATTTCCTGTCAAAACTCTAAATTTCATGCACCAAATGCTTAGTGAGATGCAGCACTGTCTGAGACAGTGGATTCTAATGAGCATCTCTGCCTCATTTTATCAGGTATCTTGAGTTTTAATGATTCAAAGGCAACAGTGTGATAATGAACCTGTGGAAATATTGGGGGTCCAAAACTCAAAATCCACCTTGTGGAAACAGGTACACTATTAGCTAGCCGAGGAAGCTTCACTAGCTAGCCAGATATGTTGATTTATTTTACAGTATGAAACCTATATTAAATGTCTCTTAAGTGTTTGGTAGTGATTGCATGTTGTGTTAAATATATCTAAGTGCTGCTCAGGCTTTAGGTAACACCCAGAATAATGTGTCAAGGCCTAGATAGCTAACTACCTAGCTAGAAACATGTCTGAATTAACATAAGCTAGTAGTTGACTAATGAACCTACTGAAATCCCAACAGCATTTGGCTAAGTTACCTAGCCAGCTAACGTTACCTTTCTTTATATACTGTTGTTTTCGAGGCAGTGTTCACTTCAGCATAGTTCACTTGGTTAATTATCCTAATTGTTCAAAAGTGCATTCCTCAGAAACAGTACAGAGCAGTTCCAGATTAGCTGTGTCAGTTGGAGACATGTAAAAGCGTACTTTATAAAGTAATTACTAAAGTTTCACCAGATGACTTGTTTGCTCTTTCTTTTATTTTTACTCAAGTGATCAGTACAGCAGCAGTATTCTTACTCGAGTCAAAAAAGTACTCTTTCCACCAGTGCCTGTGTCTGAATGCTGTTTGTGGTAACTGTTGTGCTGCTCATTTGACCAGGGATCACTTGTAAAAGAGTTTTTTTTTTTTAAATAGAGGTTAAATAAATACATTAAAATAAACATTTTGTTGAATTATTTTGCTTTAGACTAAATCTGTTCAATTAAAGTGTCCAGGCAATTCAGTGTAGAACTATAAGAACTAAAACAACTAAATAATTGCATTGTCATGTTTAAACAATTCTGGACCCTGTGACTATGCTTCATGAATCATGGCCTTTAGAAACTCTTTTTCTAAGTGCGTATGAAGGCACACACAAAAAAATAAATAAATAATGATAGGAAAATCTGAAATAGTCATTGTTATTATGCTAAGTATAGAAAACATCCTTATTCCAAAGTTTGGTTAACTTAAACTTAAAATATGGTCTACATATTAAAATAATATGTCAGACATATAAAATGAGGGATTATTGTGTTTCTACATTGTTTTTTTTATGCTGAACTACTAACAGTGTAGAGCGTTTCATCAACATTGCACAAAATTGTATATACCAGTCCTGTGCATCGTCATATTTCATTTCAGATCATCTTGATAGAAAATAGAAAAAACTGTTATCAGATTCTATTATATTCCAGAAACTCAAATACATTTTTCATAATGTTCTGTCCCTACCTGCAGGTAATATTGGACGTGTCAAGGATTTGCATAAGCCAAAGGCTTTACTAAATGAGCTTCAGAAATAATCAGGAAACAATGTATTGACTGGTTTAGTTGCAGAAGCTGCAGAATTCTTACTACAGCAAACCCCACAGCTGCATAGAGTATATTAGCAGAGTGGACTCAGTAATGCACACAGAAGCTAAAAGCTCAAATCAATGGCACTCAATCACAGTGTGAGCTTTGGTGGTTTTAGCTGGATTGTTTCAGAAATCTCACTGTCTGTCTACTAAATCATGGCCTCCTGAGAGTGTGCTCCGTATGTTTCTTCCCCTGAGTAAGAAAATGCAGGTACACATCGTCATCATAAAGTACAAACAGAATGCATGTCGTCACCATAATGTACAAAGCAGTGTTTAGTCATTTGAAGCAAAATATTTTGGATGTCTTTATTGATTCATGCAGTTCTAACAAATATTAGTAGCATAAATAAATTGGGGAGTCATTAAATTATGTCAAGAAGGGGCTAGACCAGTGGTTCTCAAAGTGGGGTCCGCAGACCAGGGGTCTGTAACAGGGTTGCCATTAGAGTACTGTAAACATATTTACAGTAAAGTAATGTAATATCTTACATACTATAAAATAACACATAATCCAGTACTTTTGCTCATTCTTTTAAAAATACTGACTTCCAATTGATGTAGGATACATCTGAATAGTTTGGCAGTGCTAGGATTTGAACACATGACTTTCTGCTCTGTAACTCAAAGCCTGGACCATTGAGCCCCCACAACTAATTTAACTAGCTTGCATTGATAAAATGCAATCTTTTAGTGCACGTTAAGTCAATGGTAGAAGTGGTTAAGTGAATCAGTGTAAGCGTAAGTTATGGTGGCTCAGTGGATAAGGCTTTGGGGAAGGTTGGGGGTTCAAATCCCAACAACTGCTACGGTTGGGTACTTGAGCAAGATCCTACAGCTCAGCTGTATCCTGTATTGATTGTAAGCTGCAATCTTACAATCAAATGTAATGGATTACGTGTTACCTGTATGTCTACAGTTGTTTATTGTAATTGTTTTTTTACAGTACTCTTTTGCCAGTAAATTAATGTACAGTTTACAGTCAGACAGTCAGTCAGTGAATTTTAGGTGCGTGTCATTAGTAATCAGTTCAACAAAAACTTGTAACCAAAGAAAAACCAAAGAAAACGCCCCCTACTCAGAAACCTGGGGCCCAGAGTTCAGCAAGTGACATCAAATCAACATGGCTGCTCCCACCATCAACAATAAACAAATTAGCACTTCTTTACTTTTAAATAAGTTATGCTGTATATACTAGTGTTTGCTCTAGATCAACATACAGATATATTACTTGTTAAATCTGTAACACTGACTGTACAGTTATCTGGCTAGCTAACAAAAGACTAACGTGGAGGTGTCAGTGTTTTTCCCCCAACATTGTAGCTTGAACGAACAAAGATATAATTCCAAATTCAGACTTCCCACTTCCAAGTTAAGTTGAATGCAGCATAGGGGTTTGGAGGTCATGTGAG
Source organism: Pangasianodon hypophthalmus (assembly GCF_027358585.1). Classification (NCBI taxonomy): domain Eukaryota; kingdom Metazoa; phylum Chordata; class Actinopteri; order Siluriformes; family Pangasiidae; genus Pangasianodon; species Pangasianodon hypophthalmus. The sequence continues at coordinate 18,017,799 of NC_069719.1, forward strand.
CTGAGGATCATGGGAATTGTAGTGAAATTTTGAGAGTTGGAGACACTGGAGACACAAAATATTGCCATAAATTAAAAAAAAAAACACTTACAGTATACACTTATGATCATGCTGTATTAGATTTAAAAGATGGAGGTAGAAATAATTTTTATAGACCAATCTTTAAATTACATATAGTAAGATGGGATAATTAAGTCATTTTCAGGCAAAACATAGTAACACACCGAGCAAAAAGAAATGATTTCAGATCCATTTCATAATAAAGATCAGTGATACGAAATATCCTCCAGTTTTTCATATCAGACAAAGTGATTTTCTCTCTCTCTCTCTCTCTCTCTCTCTCTCTCTCTCTGTAGGTTCATCAGGTTCACTGAATGTAAATATCCCACAGGGAAAGTGATTCTGGCTCCCACAAGAGGAGCTGCTCCAAGGAAGGTACCATAATTTCATGTAACCGAGGCAACCCCTAAACATGCTGGGAAATAAAATCTGTCCTTCAGATATTTTTTATTTCATTCTAGTTCATTTATAGTGCAATCTCATTGTGATAAAGGCACAGTTGTTTGTTGCTAGATAACAATATGTTCACCTTTTCGACTATCAGTGATTCATATCACATCCTAATGCAATGTTTTCATCCTAGCTTTAGTGCTGAACAAATACATGCACTGCTACACAACTGAACACCGCAAGAGCTAATCCCACACTGGGGAATTTTCTGGGGGACAGAGAGAGAGAATATGTAATTGGATATAGCTTTTATTGAGGCCTTGTTAAGAGTTTGATTAAAAGAGAGAAGCTTAGTGCTAAATGTGGAGAGAACTCTTTGTTATAATATGTAAGCAGTAATAATAGATGTATCAAGTTAATTATATTGGAAGGTGATGCGTAAACAAACAAACAAACAAACAAACAAACAATGATATACAGTGGGGTCCAAAAGTCTGAGACCACTAGTGAAAATGCTTCTATTTTTTTTTTTTTTAAATTTTCATTACAAATTATATTATTGACAAGAACTTGAGTGAAAAGTAGAATCTGTGAAATATTTATACGGATTTCTGAGTTTCTTAGTATTTGGTATGTCCCCTTTTTTGCTTTAATGACAGTGTGCACTTGAGCTGGCATGGACTCCATAAGTTTGTGCAAAAATTTATGATGAATTTTAGATCAAATCCATCAGAGTTGCATCTGAACACATGCTTCAATAGAAGAGATTAGGCATGAGGAAAATCTCACCTTTTGTACAAAGCGGGTAACATGGTCAGTATCACACATTATGCTTACATTTAAACAGGGACCTAGAAATAGTGTAGAATCTTGATATTAGTACTTTCTGTTTATTTCCAATTTTAAATAAAAAAAAAAAAAAATTGGACCCCACTGTATTTTATTACAGTTTTATATGTGACCTGCGAGCCTTGATAGATTAGTGCTCTATAAGCTGAAGATGATGATTCAGTTGCACATTATATAGTGATTATATATGTTATATTTTTTCTGACAAAACAGTAATACCATTTAGAATTATAATTTTGTAATAATCTGTTAAATAGGTGGCCAATGGTGCACTAGTGAAAAACTTTTTTTTTTTTTAATTATCCTAAAGACCATAAGGGTTCCACATGGATAAATGTGCCTTAAGATACAATATATTAGAAAAAGCTCAAGCAACCTAATATAGTTTGTAAAGCCATTTATCATGACACTACCTGTTTATTTAATTGAATTATCAGCATAAAGATCATTAGCATAATTAGAAATAAGCATTAATTTAATAACAACTACAACATTTTAATATCAGTATATCAATAAAATAAGAAATTAAAAAAACATTTATCTGGTCTGTCTTAAAATACAATACTTACATAGTGTTATGGATTTGGCTTCAGTTATGCTGAAATATGTTGATATGTTGATATCTTAATTTACTTTCTCATTTGACTGAATTTTCTTCAGTCTCTTAAGGAAATGATCATTTACAATGCAGACAGTAATTTGGGTCCTGTTTCTTTCCACTGATTTTTTTTTTTATTTGCCCTCAGCTGGCCCACTTTCTTCAGTTTCAGTTTTCCTTATTATAGTTTAAACCTCACATCTTAAAAAAATCTGGTGTTTTGGTGCTCAAACACAAAATGTATCTATATTTTATTTTGTAAAATAAAAGCATTCTTGTTACTTTGATTGTGTTACATGCAGTATGGAGTTACAATGTAATATGTGTTACATGTAATATGTTACAATGTAATATAGAGTAATATAGCTGCCCATACATAAACGTAAGCATAACTGAGTGGCCTAAGCCTTCCGCACAGTATAGTATGATGGCAGTATTGGTTTATTGATCTCACGGAGGTAAACCGCATTAAATATCTGCCCTCTGGGAAAAAACAATTCCAGGAAAAGCCGGTTAGTTGAATCAACCAAACTCCTACAGTCTGAACAATTTCAAGAGCAAAAGATAGCATACCAGTTTCTTTAAAAAGGTTACAGTAGTCATATATGTGTATTAATATATTCGCATGCTTGAACTGTCCAGTGTCGGTCTGCATTTTTGGGCATTGTGACTGTGTTCAGCATACTTAAAGAACACAACAGCATCACATGATCAGTTTATCCTTTCCAGTAGACCGCAATGAAGTTTTGCCAATCTTTTTTTAACCCATCCATCTATTCTTTTATCTCTAATGCCTCGTTTTGTACCAGTCCTCTTGTTATTTTGGACATTCGCATTGAGAGGCATGAGAAGGAGGAATGGAAGGATCTCGCAGAGAAACATACAGAAGTCTGTGAATGTGTGTCAGATGTTTCTTATTTTCTAAAGCTTTAAACTCAGGGTGGTGTCAGTGATGATGCACAGCACTTCTTGAGATTTCTCGAGGTCTTTGCTCATACACGCTTCTGGTTGAGAAGCCAATAGCAGGGTGTGTCACTATGATATGGGAAGAAAATGGAGGATGATGCTTTAATCTGACTTTTTCCTCCAAGTAACAGGATTTTTTTGAGCATAGAATTGGTAAATACCCAAGATGTGGTTAAATAGCATCCATGCAAACAACATGAGGACATTATGAGTATTCTAATGATTTCTTTAAATAGACAAATACTTTCAATCTGGTAACATGGCTGCAGTTTCAAAGTGACCTCATCAGTCAGTATAACAATATTGAAAATAAAGAAAAAAAAATAAAGACAGGGCTTAGTTTTCTTCTTCCCTTGATCTTCAGAAAATGCAACTTCATGTTGACCATGTGACTTGTGGAATGTCGAGTGAATCTTGTGGGACATTTCATGGGACAACTCATGGAAAAGGACATTTCAGGCATGACAACGCAATTACACAGTTAACACACACAATTACAAGCGCGCTGTCCTGGAGATTTAAAACATCAATTAACGATCAAAATGGACAAATTTGTTATTAGAGGAGAAAAAAGATGTGAGGAAAATACTAATGAAAGAACACATGCAAACATCAGGTGTCCCATTAATGGTAAGTAGAATCATACTCTCTAATAATAATAATAATAAATCTAATTGTAAGCATTTAGATACCTTAATATCTGGTTAGTTTGCATTGATGACGTCATATGTAAATGATATGCGGCCCGTGAGACTTGAACTTGGACATAGTGCGGCCCACTGAAAAAAAAGGTTGAGAACCATTGATTTAAAGTTTGCTGTGGATCATAACCCAAAGATGGCTGTGGATACCCCACATGGATACCCTAAAGATGGCTGTGGATGATCTCACTTGGACAGCCTAATGACTGCACTTACTGACAACAGTTTACTCAATATACAGAGGATAACTTCACTGGGATACTATTGACTTAAAGCTAAAAATGCAAATGAAATCGAAAATGTCTCTGATGCTCATACTGAAGATCCTTTCAACACTTTCGGTACTGCATTTTTTATTGCTTATAGTTGTGACACGTAATCGCACTATCAGGTGTCACCTGGAAGAAGATGGGTTCCCTTTTGAGTCTGGTTCCTCTCAAGGTTTCTTCCTTGTGTTTTTGCTTGCCACCATCGCCTCTGGCTTGATCATTAGAGATCTAAATCTACATCCATATCCAGGTTTCTGTACAACTGCTTTGTGAGAAGAAGTGCTATATAAAGAATACTGAATTGAATTGAATATGTTAAATTAATTCACACTAATGTGATATCCTTCTCCTTTATATTACATACATACATACGTTCCATTTGTAAATGGAATATAAGTGGGACACAAAATGGCACCCCAGTCATAGAATCACCCAGATAATTCCTTGATAATGAACTGGTTAGTCTTTAGCTGAAGTACATCATGTTTTTATTACAAAGAGACACTCATGCCTGTGATTGAATCTACAGCAGGTGAAAGACTTGCTGGTGTTGGTCATTAAGCAGGCAGTGGATCCTCAAGTACTTTTACCTTCCTTATGGTAAAATAGTGAAGGTCGTTACAACCAGTACAAACATCGTTTTATCTTTAGGAAGGCAGACTAAAAGAAAATAGTCTGTGTTCTGCTTTTACTCTGTTCGGCTATTTTGATCTTGAGTACTAGGTCTCACTTCACTTCAAACGCTTAAGGAGTTCCGGTGCCATGTTTATAAAAAGAACAGTCTAAAGAGAGAGAGAGAGAGAGAGAGAGAGAGAGAGAGAGACATACACACACATACACGTAATGATTTTCTGTGTTGACTTTATGAGCTGCAAGGGTCATCGAGCTGGACTCTGGAACTTTCAGAGGGATTTTTTTTGCTTGATCATGGCCTCCTCGGCTCCTCTCTGACTGTGTGCTCTGTATAAGAAAGCACAAAGGAGAAATTCTTCCATGGCTGGGGCAAAGTTGCCATGGAGACACCACCGTCAACCTGTCATCTCTTCCTGACGAATGTATAATTGGTTCTGCACTTGAGCGCTCAGAAGAGAGAAAACTCCCTATATATGCTAGTCTATCTGAATATGTCAATATCCTCATCCTCTGTCCGAATCCTACTCTCTGTCTGTCTTTCTGTCTTAGCATGTCAATCTGTCTCTCTCCCGCTCTCTCTCTCTCTCACTCTCTGTCTCTGTTTCCTGTTTCCTCTCTCTATTTTTAAGTTTCCATGAAATCTCATGGTTTATAAATGCTTAATAGAAGCTATGTTAGACTTGTAGAACTGAACTGTAGTAATTACATGGACTTTTATAGTACAGCTTTTTCAATTTCACTCTGACAAAACCATACATCCCTCTATAAATGCCACCCTCATGGAAAAATCGCACACATTTCACATGTGATGATTAGTTTTTCGCATGTGATTATGTGAAATATGTGATCACACATGGAAAAAATGGGAATGTGCATTTTAACACCTTATGCTATGAAATTGCAGATGAAATCAAGTAAACACATCATCTGAACAATATGCTGTGTGAAAATGAATTCATGTGAGAAATCACATGTAGTAAAATTAAGTCACATGCCCTACATGGGAAAAATTAACATGTGAAAATATACAAATCGTGTGTAAAAATCACATATGAAAATAATTTAATTATGTGAAAAACTCACAAGTGAACAAAAAACAAAAAAACAAACAAAAAAACACACCCTACATGTGAAAAGTATGTGAAACGTAACATGTGAAGTGTCCATCATGTGTGTGTATCACATATGAAGTTCAAATGTCTTTTCTGTTAGGGCTTTCAAAAATTATTCACCAGTCGCACTGGCTTTAGAATTGATAAAGCTTATCATACTACATCTTGTTATAACTATTCCACACACACACACAAAGTTATTTCCAGTTTTCTATCAGAAAAGCAAATCTAGCTCTGAAAAGTCTTAAAAGCTTGAAACGTACAAAATCGTTTTCATCAAAAGAACATAACTATCTCCTATGTAGCATAATAATAATCTGGTTCTGATTTCAACCCCAGTAACACACTCACACTGACACCTTTACATCTGAAGCCAAACATTCACTTGATGAACACACATTCCTCATGTCCGAACAGTGTACAGGCTGTCTACTAACATGTGAAGTAGGAGGGATACTCTCCTTACCACGCAGAAAAAAAGGATTGTCAGCAAACATTACTGCGAACCACTGACTTGTATCACACAGTTTTCTGACTACATTTAGCAGGGCCTCTAAGCAAAACACGTAACTGCTAACTAGCCTTTGCTAAGGTTAAACAGGTAACTGCTAACCTAACCCATTTGCTAATGCTAATGTATATTGCAACAGCACATTTAAAATAAAATCAGATTGGACCACATCATATTTGTCATTAACAAGCTAAATTATTGGCTTTGTGAGAATCATCATGTAATTAGAGCAACTAGAGTAGTTAGAATTTGACACAAAATGATGAATTGAGAGATCTTATAAGCATGTACGCAGCGGGTAGCTTTGCCGCCTCACATCTCCAAGGTCTCCAGTTTGATCCTCAGCTCGGGTCATTGTATGTGCAAAGTTTCACATGTTCTCCCCATGGGGTTCCTCCTGATTCTCTGGTTTTCTCCCCATGTCCAAAAACATGGCTGGACTTTCTATTCCAAAATTGGCTCTATGCGGGAATGAGTGTGTGAGTGTGTGAGTGTGTAGTGCCCTGCAATGACTTGTGCTCCATCCAGGGTGTATTCCCACCTTGTTCAGTGTTCACAGGATTGATTCTGGATTCACCATGACCCTGACCAGGATAAAGCATTTACAGAAGATGAATGAATCATACAGTGTATAAAGCATGGAGACTGCCCCCTAGCAGTCATATATCATAAAACAGTTTAATCCTGAACTGTAATACCTCTTAACCTATTAGCTGTTTCTTAAATATATTTCTAGTACAAATGGACATAAAAGGAACACATATGTCAGAGGCTAAGTAGACTAGTTATGTAAGATATAATGCATAAACCCATGTTGAAAATGAAAGGTCAGGGGCATTGCTCACTCACTCATTCTCCTTCAGTTTTAATCCTTTATGAATACTCCACAGCTGCTCTGTATTATTTATGACAGTCGAATAGCTACACAGTGGTGAGAAATGCTGTGTGTCCAAGTCCTTGATACAGCATAAGAGATAATACACAGAGGTAGACCTACACAAAGTCAAGTAGAAGAGCAATGTACAAAACTACACTGCAGCTCAATATAATTATTAGAGGAAACATTTTGGGAAATGATTCATATTTACTTACATCTTAAATATTTTAATGATTTATAATGAAAAAATGTGATTAACCTTCATGTCCCATTGATCCGCACCATCGCTTTAAAATCTATAGAAATACAGCCATAACATTCATTTTAAAATATCTGATATGAGAGGGAATAGTGAGGGAATGGAACGTGTAGAAACTTACCACTCCAGGTAGAAAATAACCGAGAACATCATGTTGGTGAATATCCCAGGCAGCAAAATAAATAGGCCAACTTCATCCATTCCATTGGCATAACACTGGCGGGGTTGTTATGAAAAGGGCTTCTTTGCCAACAGTGGCTCAATGTTGATCCAATGTTAGCAGTTTTTTTTATTTTTAAATAAAAAAATACTCCTTTGCCAATGCTGGGCCAGCACTGGGGCAACTTTGGAAAGATTGTTATGAAAACTGCTCATTTACCAACATTGCCAGACGCCCATGTTGGCACAATGTTGTATAGCAAGAGCCAACATAGCCACCCAGAATGTTTGCAGTTTGCTTCCTGGGAAGACTTTTAAACAAGGATTTTTCATATTTGTTGGAGAAACTGAGCTGAGCACACAAGGTAGGGAACATTTTTAGTGTTGGTAAAATAGAAATGGGCCTGAAAAGAACATAAATGTTAGCAAAAGTGAAGTCTCACTGGCCATTGAGAAATGACAGGAATTCGCCATGCTGATTTTCACCTCCCCACATAAGCACACGGTGGCACTGTCTGCCTGCAGTAGCTACAGAGATCACCGTCTCACTCTCACTGACCATGCTCTGCTTGAGAAACCTATAAATCCTTGAGTTTCTTTCTATTTTCATTTGTGTCATTTGTCCATAGTCACATTTTTCCCCATAATTTAAACTGTTTCTTCATAATTTAAACTGTTTCCTCATATTGTCTCAGGGAGTTTTTCCTTGCCACCGTCGCCTCTGGCTTGCTCATTAGGGATAAATTCACATATTTACAATATATTTTTTTCTGTAAAGCTGCTTTGTGATAATGTCCATTGTTAAAAGCACTATACCAGTAAAACTGAATTGAATTGAAATTGAATTCTGTACATTCACACTAGGTATAGTACTGTTACATTGTTTGTAGGAGCTGTTAGGCTGTTTAGAAAGGATTTTATATGGTGTCTGAATCTGGTCTATACTATCTGAGTATAGATGTTAAACAAATTTAACATTTTATATTTACCTATGTTAAAAATTGGTGTTTAGAATGTAATCTGCCCCAAGGCTTGACATATGATTAAAAATGGGTTTTAAAATGGGTCAATCATTAAACGGTCAACATACAACATAACAGGCAAACACAAACACACACAGAAACATATACACAAAAAGCATAGTACACAATGAGGAAACTTAGTGTTGATAGGTAGACAACTAATTTACTGACTTGTTCACTTTCAGTAGCAGCTTTACCTTAGTCTGGGTCATGGTGGATCCGGAGCCTATCCCAGGACAACTACAGGTGAGGTGGGATTAGATCTTGAATAGGATAGCAGTCCATCACAGGGTACCATGCACACACACACACACACACACACACACACACATTAATACACTCATTCACACCTAGGGGCAATTTAGCATAGCCAGTCCACCTACTGGCATGCTTTTGGGAGGTGGGAGGAAACTGCACAGACACTGGGAGAACATGTGCAGAAACCAGAGCTAAGCAGGGACCCTGGAGCTGTAAGGCGACGTCACCAGTATACTTCCCTACAACTAATTTAATTAGAGTTAAATATAGTTCTTGTGCTACCTGTAATCATTCCATTAGTGCTGCAACATGATCTTTAGTCATACGTTTCATAGTAACTAGTCTTCGATGGGAAATAATAAAGCAAAAAATTTTGTTTGTTACCAAATTTTGTTTGTAATGATTGTTACCATCCCAACACCCGTAATATAACCTGTACCTGTGCATTGTATCTTAATACTATGGAACTTGCCACTAGTGTAGATCATTTATGTTGGGTTTATTGTGTTGTTGTGATGTTGATATGGGGAAACACACAAACATGCACGCAAGCAAGAATTCATTGCATACTGTCCACTGTACTTACGCTTATTTCCGGGTGACTAACTATTTTCAACCCAACAGTGTTGCTGAGGAATTAAAAAAAATTCCACAAATGCTGTTGTGCCTGATACACTTCTGTTAACACTACACATACTTCCTTATCAGTGTCACTGCTGCGCTGTGCTAATGGTTTCCCATTCAAATAATATCAGGTCCTGTGGTGGTTACTTTTCATTCTTTCATAGTTGGTGTAGAGCTGAGTTAACAAACTGTGCATAGCAATCGTAGCAAATGGGCTACAGTTAGTACCTGTATACCTACATAATGACCAGTATGGGAGGTGTACCTGAAAAAAATGGCCAGAGTACAGTATATGACCAGAGACTACTGATCAGAAGGTTGTGTGTTAAAATCCCAGCACAAATCCCAGCACGGCTCTTGACCAGGGTTTTTAACCCTCAACTGCTCAGCTGTATAAATAAGATAAATGTAAGTTGCTCTGGATAAGGGCATCTTCCAAATGGAAGAAATGTGAATGTAAGTATATAAATACAACATAGGCATGCCTATAAACCTATAATGACCTTAGTGACCAGTGTATTATTAGTATATATCATATATAAGTTGGAAAATACAAATTTTTGTACATTCCCTGTCTTGGTAAAGCTCATAAAAGTCTCACTGTAGGAGTTAAATAATAAAATGAATGAATGAAAGCCACAATTTTTCAATTACATTCATTACTGCTCTGTAAGCGAGGCAGAGCTGCGAGCTGATGGGCGGGGCTTGGTTGTAATGGGAGGAATGGACGCGCAACCCCGCCCACACAGGCTCAAATACAAATAGCTTGTTAGTCCCTCTACAAGTGCCCTACTCTCGATAGAAAATCTTTCTTATTCTACGCCATATGTAGTGTACTATATAGGCACTAAGGTGCGATTTGGGTTAGGGTTGAGAGCTGTTGCGCCTCAGATAAGTTCCTGAGCGGAGAGCTATCAGTCCAGCAGTGAGACAGACAGCGCACAGAGGAGAAGAGAAGAGAAGAGAGGGAGGAGAGAAGAGGAGAGGAGACTGGAGAGGGGGATTCAGGGGATTTCTTTTTTTACCCAAACGGATAAAGTAAAGGATTCTTCAGCAGTTATGGCTACTGAAACGACGTCTTGTACAGGCTCCACTTTGCTGCAGCCCCTCAGCGACATGATAGACCTTCCTCTGGATCAGGTAAACTGCTACTAGTGGTTTTTTTTTAAAGCTAGAGAGCTAACGGTGGCTAATTCAACACAATTATAGCCAGCTTAATGCAGCTAGCAGGCTAGCTTTGTCCTTCCTATTCCACTGGTTTGTGAAGTGTTGGACCTGTAATGTTCTTGTCCACACACAATGCGCTTGGTGTGTGTGTGTGTGTGTGAGTGAGTGAGTGTGTGTCGTCCTCCTTTCTGTTTTTCTCTTCACCACACGCCTGCACTTACACTGGAGCTAGCTGAATGACAGAGCTAGCTAACCGTGGTGTTCTGCACACATGTATGTGGTTCTGATAAACAGCAGAAGTCTGCTTCAGTAAATATAAGCGTCATCACGGTATCAGCCTGTGATCTGCTGGAACACGCAGCGCTGAGATGGGATGAAGAGGCAGTCAGTGTAGAAGGTACTGCAGGAGGTTGGATTATACTTCAGATCAGAGCATGTCAGAATCTAGTCAGGATCAGACATCCATCAGGATCAAGCACCAGTTAGGATCAGACATCCATCAGACACCAGTTAGGATCAGAAACCAGTCAGGATCATACACCTTTCAGTATCAGACATCCATCAGGATCAAGCACCAGTTAGGATCAGACATCCATCAGGATCAAGCACCAGTCAGGATCAGACATCAGTCAGGATCAGACACCCATCAGGATCAAGCACCAGTCAGGATTAGACTCCAGTCAGGATCAGACTCCAGTCACTATGGGATTACTATCAGGATAAGACTCCAGACTCCATCAGGAACAAGAACCAGTCAGTATCAAACACCAGTCCAAATTAGACACAAGTTCAGATCAGGCTTCCATCAGGATCAGACTCAGTGCCAGGATCAGAGTATGTCTGAAACTGTACCCTACTCACAACATAGTGCAATATTTCTCAATATTTCTCAACAGTTTTCTCATTGTGTTTGAAAGTATAGTGGAGAGTATCTAATGCATTGTTTACGGTTAGTGATATACACCAGACCACTGGTTCTCAAAGTGGGATCTGAGGACCACCGGGGGTCCGGGAAGCACAGCCAGTGTGTCTGTAAATTTTTAATTTTTTAAATTTTATTTTAATACTCTGGTGGAAATCACAATCCAGCATTATCAAAGTTATTACCTTTGTTATTAAGTTCTTAGTGTGATTAGGTTTAATCCAAAACAGGTAGTGCTGTAAATAATGTCAGCTTGGACCCAGTGTGTTCCGTCGGTGGAAAGTTCAGGAATAAACATACGCTGTATTAAAGCACGACGCCAGTCACCCGGAGAGAATGTTAAACTCGCATCCCTGAGCGTTAGCTTGGGTGTGAATAAACAAGAGGGTCTGGGTGGTTGGGCGGGAAGTGTTTTTTTTTTTTTTTGGTTGTTTTTTCAAAATGTCATCACCTTTCCTAGCCTAAACTCTCCTTCAGACAACATTGAATAAGTCTCGACCATGTGATGACAGGAGCAATCCGACATGTTGGGTGTGTCAGACCTGCTCCAGTGGGCATGGATTGTAAATTATTAACACAGCCTCAGGTCAAATGATCCATCTGTCTGTCTGTCTGTGTGAACAAAAGTGATGTATTTAATCCATTTCACTCGTCTTTGTCTGCTGATGATGTACACGACAAAAGCCCAATGTTGACTTTGGTGTAGTGTTTTTCAGAAGGATCACAGTGGGTTCATCTGTAATTACAGATAACTGTTTGGTAAACACATTTATTAAAAGTCTTCCAGGTAAGAGAGAATATAATACAACCTTCAGCGGTCGATGGTTAAAAAATTACACACTGTAATTAAGCGCCAGGAGTTCATTAAATCACTGTGGGGGTTTTGACATTTCTGAGTGCAAGACATTTGTAAAAAGATATCGATCATAGACCTGGCTTGGCTGTATGTGCTCCCATCTACTGAAAACTGCTTTTTTTTTTTTTTTTTTTTTTTTTTTTTTTTGCGTGAGTTGATACAGTAGGAAACCTGCGTGCAATAATTTTAGCTCATTCCCCTCATTATATCTGGCAACATGTGGGTGAGAGATCTTGCACACTGACTGTGTTGCTACAAATATATTATTTTGTTTGTAGAACACCAGTTAGGTAAACACCTGTAATCTAACCCGACAGGCAGGATAAGTGGGGTGAGTAATTCGTCAATAAATAGGCCGGCTGTAATTAGCGTAGGCTAGCCCGTCATTCCTGTGACTCACCAGAAGTCCACATATCCGAGCAGCTGAGCTATACTCTCTCTGAATAATTGATTTAACGAGATTGCTGCGCTGGTCTGTGTTATACAGACGCCTTCGCTGAACATCTTGCAGCAGCTGGTGGGATTTTGTGTCTTGATCTGTGTTTTGGTTGCTCGCATTCAGGCAGGAATGCAGGAATGCACACAGCCATCTCCACCCAAACTCTGGAATGTAGAGAGAGAGAGAAAGAGACTGTCACACTGTTGAGAAATCCGCCTCCCTTCTCCTCTCTAAGCAACAGAAAACAAAGAAAGAACAAAAAGCGTCAACATTCCCATGCTGAGTTTGCTTTTTTTTTTTTTTTTTTCTTGCCCTATTTTTGAAGTGCATCCTGTGCATCCTGTAGCTCCTGCAATAGCTAAGACTCGGGATGCTGTTTTGTTTTTTGTTTTTTTTTCCATTGTGAACGAAGCTTGGACGGAACAGCAGCAGGATTTCATGTCATGATTGCTGTTACTATGACAGAAAAGCACAGCCCTCAAGGATTTATGTACTGAACTCCACAGATATAAAGAGAATCATAAGCCCTGTGTAGACAAGGTTAAATTTACTTGGGGTCTTGGTGTTTTTTCCTATTTTTCAGGTGTTCCTCTGTGATTTTATTTCCATCGGGATTCTCAGAGGAGGATTTTTCTCCGTCCTCCCCTGAGAAAAATTACAGGCCGAATTACCTGCTGTTTTTCACCAAACTCAGCGGTCATCTGATCATTTTAGTCCTGTCCAGATGCACGTCTGTGATTTTCTATACAGATGGCACCCTGTGGTGGAAAAAAGACTTCTGACCTCTGCTCCTTGCCGTATTTAGTCTCATAGAATGTGTCTCAGTGACACCCCCCCCCCCCCCCCCCCCCCCCCCGAGATTAAACACTTCCTGAATCACGAAATGAAAAATGGATGCTTTTTGATACTTTTTCTGATAATTAATTGCGTTTTCAGCTTGTCGCTAGAACCTTGCTTCACCCCAAACTGAGATAAGAGCCAGCGTCTGTCTCTTCTCTACTGAAGCTCTTCCTCGACCGCTTGGACGCCATGTCGTTAATGGAGCATGATCATGTGACCATGTGACACAAACGTCTGGGTTTGAGAGTTTTATCACTGAGGTGACGAGTAAAAATTTTATTACGGACGTCCCCCTGATAAACTAATCCAATCCGAATGGATCTATAGCCGTGTTATCACTCTACTCTACTCTACACGTAATTCAAACCCAAAGATGATCGTTTTCTGACAGAGAATTTTAGTAATAAACAATGAATTCAGTAATCACGTTATCTTCATAAGGGTCACAGAGGGTCCGGAGCCTATCATGGTATCACTGGGAGCAAGATGGGAATACACCCTGGATGGGATGCCATACACATGCATTCACACACTCATTCATGCCTAGGGACAAGTTAGTGTGTTTTTCTTGAGGTGGGAGAAAACTCATCACTTGAGCCCCGAGTTCAGTATGATTGGTGATGTGTGGAAGCTGTTCTGGGAGTGGTCTAGAGAACTGAGCTTTGGTCTTCTTGAAAATGATGGTCATGGGTGGAGCTCGCTTCAACCGAACAGTGGTGTGATCCACATTGCGCATGCTGATTGGTACGACTTGTTCATTACTTCCTACTATAGTGATGTCAGGAAAAAGGTTATTATATGGCCAAAAGTATGCGGACACCTGACCATCACACATATATGTAGTTCTTCCCCAAACTGTTTCCACAAAGTTGGAAGCACACAATTGTCTAGAATGTCCTTGTATGCTGTAGCATTACAGTTTCCCTTCACTGGAACTAAGAGGCTCAAACCTGTTCCAACATGACAATGCTTCTTTGCACAAAACGAGCTCCATGAAGACATTGTTTGCCAAGGGTGGAGTAGAAGAACTCGAGTGGCCTGAACAGAGCCCTAACCTCAACCTCACTGAACACCTTTGGGACCTGGAATGCTGACTGCACCCCAGGCCTCCTCACCCGACATCAGTGCCTGATCTCACTAAGGCTCTTGTGGCTGAATGGCCGCATTCCCCACAGTCACACTCCAAAATCTAGTGGAAAGCCTATATGGACTAACATAGTACCAATATTGTTGCAAACCTGTGTGAAGGAAGGAATTTTTCAATGTGCAAGCCAACCTGAGATTATGAGCCCCGCCCTCAGATGAGGGCAGAATCAGTCCTGGGTGTGTACTCGAGTATTCGGGCTGAGTGTGAAAACACCCTTAAACATCTCGTGTAGCTATCTCATGTATATATACAAGGTTTAGGTTTAATCACATTTCTGACTCGCACTGAACTAGTAATTTTTCATGGATTGGGAATTGAGTTGGGGAAAAAAATGCTTCTTCTGGTAATATTGATAAATATTGGTAAAATAAGAGGCCAGATTAGCAGAACATGCATACTGAGCACATTTCACTGCAGCTGTCTAAGGAAGATCAGTAATTGTGTTTAGCCGAAACTTCAGAAGGTCAAATACGCGACCCATAAACACCGTCTGGCTGACACTAGAGAATTGTGGTCTTCGAATATTCGCAGAAAGCCATTGTGCCTTTTGGTTTATGTGACACATTATTGATTGGGGATTCTTTCTTTAGCCCTTGTTCTCGGCGTGCCTGTGTGTAGCACATGCTCACGTCTGCTCTTCCTTCTACCCTTTGAACACAGCAGGAACATGAGGCTAGCCTCTGATTTCTCAGAGGAGGCCGAAGCGCTCCCCTCTGTCTTAATTGTGCACGTCTCGGGACTGCCTGCCTCTGATTGATTTCTATCTGCCGTACTGCGCTGCTGTTTTGTTAACGTTATTTCTCCCCTGATGCACAAGAGTTCATTTTGGTTATTACTGAGTTAGAATTACACGGTCCCGACTACTGCAGAGTCATTCATTAATAATGCGTCCAGATTTGCTCAGTGCCAGAAATGTCTGTCTTTTCTTTGAGCTCATCCTCAAACTAATGGAGACTAACCCAATTACTTTAAGCAGGCTTAGCGTGTGCGGTCTAAACGTTGAGATGTCCAGCTTTTAAAGATCAGACGCTTAGTCTGGCTTAGCACCGGCACACACAGAATAGTCTGAATAAGATTTTTCTATCTTCAGAGCTCAAGGTCTTTCTCTGGATGTGGGTTGGAGTAGTGAGAAAGCCTCGGACAGTTTGTATATTCAATCCACGATACAAAGCACTGAACACATCTCAGTGCAAGACTGTAAATTGTGGACCGCTTCCACGTGGACATACTTCCCGACCCTAAGAATGCCTCTTCCACCAAGTTCTAAAGTTCTTAGATTTGCTTGTCGTAATAGGGAAATGATCTTGGCTCATGCTGTCATGTTGTAACTGGCCTGCACCTGATTTGCATCCACTTTCCTGGTGATTTTAAAGGAGCACTCCATCCTGAAGCACAGTCAGTAGTTCTGTATTGAAATATTTATGATGTGCTTCATGATTTTGGTGCTAATTTGTCAGCTGGTGCTGTATTTTTGTTATTCTTCTGACAAGTTGACGGTACAGAGGGACCATGTTACAGTGGCATTCAGTAGATTCCAAAAAAGAAAAGAAATTTCAACAATCTCAAACACAGAGGATACTGGTTATGTTTGCTGTTAGCTCCTAAAAACAAAAGAGCAAGAGCATGTTTTCTGACGCACCATTTTCCAGTGAAGTCATATTAATGAGAAATCCAATGTAGAAGTAGCGATGGCAACAAACGTTGTATTCAGAGTTTCTGAATGCAATACAGCTGAGTTATGGCAGAGACTCGACTCAGGTACACGGTAATCTACAAGATGACAAGCATGATGGCGGTATTAGAATGAATATTGAAGCTTTAGAACATCTGTTTGAGCAGAGCGCACAGATGAGGTGAGAGAGCTGGACTGACTAAAGGACTAAAGCACTGCTGCATCACTCTCTATAGGTAAAGATGAAGCAAGGACTAAATCTCAGTGGCCGCACTATCATCGGGCAGTCAAATGGTAGTCAGATAACCAGCAGATAACTGATTAGATTTTGGAATCGTTCCAAACAGGGTCAAGGTTACTGCAAGGTCAGAAAGCGTCCTTCCTGTTTAAAGTGTATTTCAAGCGAATTTCAGGTGAACAAATTAGTAACATGAAGGACTAGACTTGCTGGCAGTCTGCACACAGGGAGATTTGCAGAGCGAAACTTTGTATTTTTTCATCTGTAAAAATACAGATGAACTTGTAGCTGTAATTTTTGTGTGACTAATGTGCTGTGAGTACTTGTATGTTTCGGGGGAAATCATAGAGGCCGACTTGTTGCAGCTTTGTTAAAATAACATAAATAAATAACTTCTGTGCTGTTTTGAGTCATTTATCGTACACCTGAACCATGAACTTGATTGCGATGAATTTGGACAACTGGATAATTTACAGTCCCAGCTGATGCTTGTTGGCACCAAGGTACTCCATAATTTCCTGCAAATAAGCTGCGTTGCTTTAGCCAAAGCCACACCGTAATGGAAATGGAGGGATAAATTGATAACAAATATAGATGACAGTCTGCATGAGAACACGGTGAGTTGTTGTGCCGCTCTTAATACTCACAATTTTTCTTAGCCTTGAGGTTTGCATAAACTAACACGCCTAGGAAAACCATGCTGAGCCAGGTCTTTTGTGTCATTTCAGCCCTTGCATCCTGTATGAGGAATGTAGCCTAGCAACTAGCAGCTTTAAAGCCTGGTTTCTGACACTCGAGAGATTCTAACGTTGCAGTGTCTGGTTGCGGTGATGTCCGTTCCATATGTGGCAAGCTGTGAATTAGAAAACTGGAACGACGGATGCATTCGCTGCCACTGGAAAGACAAAGTGGGTTATGGTCGAGGTTCATCCATCCAGGACAGATCCAGCATCTCCTGCTTCTGTGGATCCTTCAGGGCAGTATTTATGGTGTGTCTCTGTGTAGAGAACACGGTCCCAGACTGTGATCCCCTCCTGTGGAAGAACAAAGGGCTGTAAATGAGAGCACAAGACAAAGAGACACACTCGCTGTCAGATTCAAAGCCTTTTAATGAGAAACAAGGATAAAAACATCAGACGGCTGCGTCTCTGAATGAAATAGTCATATGAGGAAAGACAGGGGTTGTGTGTGAATTGTATAATTATGGATTATAATAACAGCTTTAAGTGAGTGCATGTCTTGACAGTGACCATTGCTCATTACCCAATCTGATGTAGTCTTTCCTTCCCACTTTTAAGGCCAATTTTGTCACCTTTTATGAGGCTTCTGAGTTGCTTTATAGATGCATTAGAGAGCCCAGATGCTGTCAGAAGCCGTACTGATGTCAGTAGAGAATGCATTTATTGAAGGCAGTGATAGGAGCCTCCTGCCACAAGAGCTATCTACATAGACAAGTCATAAATCCATAACTGACAGTCCATCGGGCAAGTGAAAGTCTCATGTTTTGGCTACCAGACTCGGATAAAATCATAGCTAGCATAACGTAATAAAGTATGGTGAGCTAGTTAGCTAGTTAAATGCATTCATACAGAAACAAATGAGGTGACTGAGTGTTGTGCTAGCAGGAGAGTTACACTACATGGTCAAAAGTATGTTGAGTATTGAACATCCAGTACCAATACCATGAGCATTAATATTGAGTTGTTTCCCCTTTGCTGTCCCCTTCACTCTTCTGTGAAGTCTTTCCACAAGATTTTGGAGTGTGGCTGAGGGAATTTGTGCTCATTCAGTCATAAAAGCGCAAGAAGTAGGGCACTGATGGTGGCTGAGGAAGCCTGGGGCACTGTCTGCGTTCCAGTTCATCCCAAGAGTGTTCAGTGGGGTTGAGGTCAGGTCTCTGTGCAGGACAGTTGAGTTCCTCCTCTTAAACCTTGGCATATCATGTCTTCATGGACCTCGCTTTGTGCACAGGGGCGTTGTCATGCTGGAGCATGTTTAGGCCTCTTAGTTGCAGTGAAGGGAAATTGTAATGGTACAGCATACAAAGACATTCTGTACAATTGTTTGCTTCCAACTTTGTGGCAACAAAAGCCCTGGGATAAAATTGTGAAGCAGCAATTGTGAAATGGTGTTGTGAAGCGGCAACATTACCTGCTGTGCTATCATGCCCCACCAGATTTAATCAGGTTAATTTAACACTATAGTCATTTCTTCCCATTGAGTGTAAGCAACGAAATCACATTTTGAAGAGAAACTAAACATTTTTATGGAGACTATATGTAATATGTTCTCTTAGATCTGACCGACCACATATTCTCTTTTTTCAGTGTTTTTTTGGCCATATGGTGTATATGACAGTCATATGTCGCACTTTAGGTTGCTTGGTTTTGAAATGGGTTCCCCATACCATCATGAGTAACAAAAGCTGATGTGTGTAGTGCGGCAGGCGGCGGGATTCAGAGCTAAAAGGGATGTTCACACATACAGCGACTCTCAGTGACAAAGAGACCATTCATTTTCAATGAGAGCTGTTGAGAGCTGTGGCGTGTCCAGCAATACGACAAAGTTTACATTTATGGCATTTGGCAGGCGCCTTTATCCAGAACGATTTACATTTATCTCATTTATACAACTGAGCAATTGAGGGTTAAAGGCCTTGCTCAAGGGCCCAGCAGTGGCAGCTTGGCAGTGCTGGGATTTAAACTCACAGCCTTCCGATCAGTAGTTACCACTGAAAAGTTTAACTTTATGCAAATATGGAGCGACTTGGTGTAGCGACTACCAGCGGGAGTGAAGACAGTACAGTGCACGTGATCCGTCTCCTGCCAGATACTGTATCGCAGAAAAGATGGAGGAAAAATTCATTCTAGTGGAGAGCAGTTGGCCAGATCTTTATGATATGTCTCGTGGAATGATGCGTGGAAAAACGTATCCGACATCGTAGCCATCGTGGTAAGTTGATGGCATAAAGCACATGCGACTTCTCCTTCATCTCGTATGATATGATGCTTATATACACTGGTGAGTTATATACAAACGCTCTCCCTCCAGAATGTTTCATTTTAGCAGCAAGAAAACTGATTTGTTGTCAAAAGTGGAATGTTAGTTGCGCCACTCACTTACGGCAACCAGTAGTAGGAATGCCTACTGGCGACTTCATAGTACAGCGACTGGCGACGAATGTGTATGTGTGAACATACAGTAATAGTGCATGCTGTACTTACAGCATTAAGGTGCGTCACACCACCATGAAGCACATTTCTCTGGTTGTTAAATGAGGGAATGGAGAATACAAACACGCTAGCCTACTGAGCCTACTTGTCCACCAAGCAACTATGAATAAAAAACTACTACATATAATAATCTTGTCCTGGAAGCACGGGCTACTAAATTATCCATAAGGGATTTGTTCTACTTCCTAACAAACACTGGCTTGTTTATGTGAGGATGAGTGCATCGTACAGAAGCATAGTTTAAAATAACAATGACCTCTTTTTTTTTTTTTTAATCCCCAGTATGGCAATGTGTGGTCTTAATAAATAAATACAAATTGCATATGAGACACACTTTCACTCCCACTCCTTGAATCTAACCTTCCATCAGATTTATATTCAGAAAAATGATTGCATGTGTGTGTGTCATGCAGTTGGTCTTTCTTTGTTTGCTGCCTCTCTACCCTGTAGTGAAGCCTTGATTGCTGGCCTATTTATAGCCGTGCACAAAGGCCAGGCTCACCGTAACAGACCCACACATGATGCTGCATGTGACAAGAAGCTGCTTGATGCTTTGTAGAATTGAATATTGCAACGTCTCTTGATGTCCACAAGCAAGAACATTTTTAACCGGCCTAATATTAAACTAATATAACTGAGACATCCATCAGTGTAAGAGGAGTGAGCTCTACCTCTGCACTAGCACTTGGTCTCTTCATCTCCTTCCTCCTTCTCCTCCTCCTCCTCCTCCTCCTCCTTCTCCTCAGTGAGACATCATGTCTGATGGTGTTGTTTATATAAAGGATACAGTGTGATGTTCAGCTAGAGCAGACAAAGCAGCTCCCATCTTTGCTTTTCACACACTCTTTCCTCTGTCTCTCAGAAGTCCTCAGAAGATGAAGAAAAGATTCTATGCTTCAGATTTGTGTTCTTCATTAGTAAAGTAAGGAATAGAACAGGAAGGGGAGTGTTACAGGTAAACCATCAACCTCGAAGGTGATTATTTTCCAGTCCCAGCTCTTCCCAGATTGTTTTATTCTTTTTATTCCAAAGCAATTTGTCAATTCTGATGATTTTTTTTCTATTTATTTGAGAACAAAATGGTGTACATTTTATCCATTTGTAGTTGCGTTTAATATTGTGGAATGTCTGCAAAACAAGTTAGATCCTCTTATCACTTGTGTTATAACAGTTAAGTAGCTTGTCACGTTACTGAGAAACCGCAAGGCTCTCCGTCCTACAGACGTCCTAAAGACGTCGTAAAGAAATGTATGAAAGCTTGACACGTTACCTCTGATGATTACAAAGCACTGATACTGGAGACTCCTTCCAAAAATGCTAAATTAACATCTCCTCAAATAAAACTTCACCATATCAACAACTGCACACTTTTTAAATTTGTGTATGTAGACAATCTGCCTTACAAATTTAAACTTAAATATCCAAATATATAATGTTTAGCTCATATTGTGTTAATGGCACAGAAGTCAAAATTAAATTATTTTTTAATTCCAAAAATCAGAAGTATATCAAAATAGGCTTTATATCAACTTCCAGCTTTTAGATTTTGCCCAAGTGGCCTAGCTGTAGAGTGATACTGAGCATCCAGAATCATCTGTCTCTGGGTTTGCAACTGCTCCCTGCTGTTGTCAGCTATTTTCATGCCTTTTCAATCGTAGACCCTGTGTGTGCATTGATCAGAGGAGTTCAGATTCCTCCTCTAAACGAAACAGTCAGTGACAATATTACGATTAGCAATATAATATTACATTATTCTCACTTTGGCAATAATCTTTGTGCTTGGCTTTTAGCAGACCTACCATATTGTGACAGAAATATCTCTTTAACAAGCATCCAGTTTCTCTGACTTGCTGTTTGTGCCTAGCAGACAAAGCTTAAAGAGCTCATATTATACACTTCTCATATTTAATTTTTGTTTCCACATATAACCTTTGCATCATTTCACGTCTCTGTTCTGCCCTGCTGTGCTGTTTGCTAAACCAGAGTAATGCAACAAATTGAGAGGATCTCATTAGCATCATTAGCTGGTCCAAAGCTGTTAATAGACATATTCCTGATGATGCCACAGACTTCCAAGAGTGCAAAATTGGGTGGCATTCTCCCTCTCTCTCTTCTCTATCAATCTCAACAACTCTAGCCATTCACGGGCATCTGAGAGCTCATGTATGCGGAAGGGGGTAGATAGCTCTTTCCTCTGAGTATGTTATGGTGGGTGGGAGACTAAATTAGGGAGAAAAATCGTGGAAAAATAATTTTACAAATGTACATAAAACAAGTGCTGCCATTAATGGTGTTGTCGTGGAAATTTCATGTCATGGAACCTTCTGTTTTTTGTTTTCTTTTTGTTTGTTTTTTGCAGTCTTCTGTTCCAGTCACTCCTGCAGTGTGTACAAATCTATGAATATCCATGCTAATATATTTCTCGATGGTTTTAGAAAGGAGAACGTCTTAGCTTCAGAAACAAGCGTGCTATTCAAATAGTTGTTTCTTCAGTTTCAGTGTAACGAACATCTTGTGATTATTATCTAGGAATTTGACCTTGAGCAGTGTTACTTCTTCAGCGCAGCATTAATGAATACAATAAATAAAACTTACCATGCAGACTTTCTCTGCTTTACAGTAATTCAGTCAAACTACAATAGAATATCAAAAAGTGTATGTAACACATAATATAACAGCCATTTATATTATTGCTTGAAGTTCATCCCACCCCCCTGAATTCTTCTCTCTGCAGCTTCACACATAATAAATGATTAGTAAAACATTAATAAACAATAATAAAACAATCATAAGATATTTAGATTTTTTAAATTTTTTCACCGAAGTGTAATTATAGAATTAGCAAGGTGGCAGGTAAGTAGCACACATTCAAATACATCAGGAAAAAAGAAACAAGACACTTCTTTCTGATATGTGAACATTTGCAAATACATTTGCTTCCTGACAGCAGGAACAGAAGAGCATTTAGTCATGCTGTAGGATGCTGGCAGGATGTCAATCTTTTTATGGTAGTGACGTCACAGCAATAAGGAATTCACACCCAGCTGAGCTCGGACTGTAGGAACTGGGTATGGTTTGAATCATGGTTTACGTAGTACTGAAAAAGCAAGAAAATCCATTTTCCATAACTTTTAATACAGCCACACCCACATTCAGACTTTTTACACTTTATAATAACAGCATAATAGCACCATTGCTAATTTAAATGGATATGATGACATCATGGTAGGGACTGTAGTTAAAGCATCCAGCATTAAAATGTAAAAGTAGAGGACTTATTTTTCCTTCCTCCATTGTCTTTGGGGAGCTCAGAGCTAAGCACACTGATCATTTCTGGCTCTCTGACTTCTTATCTCTGGCTTAAGGATAAAATCCACTGTGCTCAACTTGCATATTAATATTCAGAATAATATTTTTTATATGTGCGACGATTTATTTTATAATAAAGTTCCAAGTGGGTTTAAACTATTTCATTAACATGTCTGTCTATTTCACGTTGGTTAATGGTTTCCTAAATTACCCACAATGACTACTGTTCGACCATCGATAGTGGTGCCAGTGGGAATTATGCTGTGTTTGACTTACCTTGGAAGTAGGAAGTCCGAGCTCGGAATTATGACATTTCCGACCTCCGTGCATTTGAGCTGCAAAGTGGGAAAAGCCAGCTGTCTAGCAAGCTAGCTGTGATGAGTGATATACGGGGTGTGCCAAAAGTCTCTGTACATAGGGGACTGTGTACACCAGCACCACATCACTTGTGCCTTCGTCAGTGGATGATCGTGGACGTCCACTTCTCAGTTGGTTCGCAGCACTTCCAGTTTTTAAAATTTTTTTAATAAGTTTGGCAACACTGTCGTGTGTGATGTGCTTGCCATGTTTCCTGTTAAAGTCCATCGCAATCTTGCGACAGCTTCCTGATCCAGCCATGAGACTGATCTCAATACGTTCTTCTTTTGTCAAAGGCATTCTTAAAGGCTATCTGAAAAAAATATATATATAATATAAACTAAGTATGAAAAATTTTGGAAGACATTTTGCTAAAAACTGTTAATTTCCCCTCTGTATGGAAACTTTTGGGACAGCCTGTATATTTTCCTTCTCAGCGAACTATATTGTCAGTGTTACAGATTTAGCAAGTGAATGTGTCTATATGCTGATTGATCTAAAGCTAATACTTGTATACAGTATTTATTTGTATACAAATATTATATACAGTATAACCTATTTAAAGGTAAGAAGTGCTACTTTGTTTACTGCTGATGCTGTGTGTAGCCCAGTTGATTCGAGTTTACTTGCTGACCTCGGAGGACTCCTGATGGTAAGGCATGAAGTAAGAGCAGTTGCTACAGGTTCAACAGGTTCTTCCTGAGAATTTACTGTTATCTCACATGCTGAACAGCACCTCGTTTAACCAGTGTCCCTTCAGAAACCTGCCTGGACTGTTGTTTTAGTCTTTCACTAATGGGAGAAGTTAATGAAATGATCCTTTCTGCACTACAGAAAAGCCAGAAGCAAGTGGCAGGGCTTGAGGAACTCGTTTTTTATGCTCCATAGTGAATTCGAAGGAGTTTTGGGAGTTATGTAAGGGATTTACTGAGCTGTGGCGTGGCTTCCTTCTGGAGCCATGGCTACTCTTGGATGGCATCTCTTACAAATGTGCTGCTGTCACATGGTCCCAGTGTACTAGTATGTGTGGCCAAGTGGAGAGCTGATGAGTCAAGAATATTTACATCACTGGGCTACTAGTGTTGCTCACCAGCCTTGAGGCGGTGTGGAGGGCACGTGTCTCCTGTAACATCTGGATCAAGATAGTGTTTTTGTCAAGATAAAATCATGCATGAGAACCCAAGAATCCTAAAGTAATTACTGCTGCCAGAGAGCATAGAGAGGAACTTCCTGATAAATCATCTGAAATACTTGAAAATGTGAAAAGTTTATTATTAAATGTTGCATGAATTAAGATTAGAACAGTCTAGATCTAACATAGTATGTACAAGGCACATCTTTTAGTTTATTTAAACACTGGGACACGCTCCTGTGTTTGCGTGGGAAGGAATATGCAAGAGTCAGGCTCAGGACAACTCAAAAGGACTCTTATTGTCGCTTTTCTTCCTGGACGTGCTTTTCAGCGCTTTCTAGTTTACGATCTCATCCTGAGACACACCAACATAAACACACAGTACAAAACAATACAGCTCAGCTCTCACCGTGTGGCTCTCGTCTCCCTCCTTTATCTCCTCATCACCACTCACTCACTTCGTTAGTTAATCATCCACAGGTGCACATGCTCATCCTTACCACTCACCCTCCTGACTCCGCCCTCCATTCACAAACCGGCGCTCGACCACGCCCCTGCCGCCACAAACAAAATAAAAATGTTTACGTAGCGCAGTGTTTATTCCTCCATCAGTGGTGAGTGGTGGAGGCATTATGTTTGCGTGTCTGAGATTCTTGTTAGCGCAGATATCTCAGGAACAAGTGGTTAAAATGTGTGTAGAATTTACATGGAAGTGGATGAACTGATTAGATTTTGGAGATGATCCAAACAGGGTCAAGGTCACAGCAAGGTCACATGTCTGAAATAGTTTTTCTTTAATTGCTTCCTTCCAGTCTGAAGTATATTTTAAGGATATTTCTGGCATACAGATTAGTACCAAGAAGGGCTAGACTTGGTGGTGGCGGAAACATCCCCGTTGAGTTCGATTTGTTTCTACAAAAACCTGCTTTCAAAATTTTATCAGCATCCTTCCAAGTAATATTTTGTGGTGCCGGCGCTGGAGAGAATAATAGCACTTAGTCCCTTTTCTGCAATGTTCAACAAGGTTAGAGACACTTGTAGCAGTATAGTGAACCACTCCTTCAAGCAGCACATATGAAACTCCTTCATATTCTTAGGTCTGTGTATGTAGACTTCTTCAATTCAGACCACAGTTCTTTAGTAGGATTCAAATCTGGAGACTGGTAAGATCATTGCAAAACACTGATTTTGTGTTGTAACCATATCTGTGCTGATTTGGAAGTATGGCTGGCTCATCATCTTGTTCTTATATGTTCTTAAAGCTCTATCTTATAGCCATGTTTGAACCTCCTGGCAAAGGCAAGCAGGTTTTGGACTGAAATCTCCTGATACTTGGCAGAATTCATGATGCCGTCAACCTTCACAAGACCCACCAGCCACAAAACACCTACAAAACACCCCCAAAGCCTCAGTGGTCCACCTCAGGTGCTTTTTTGTGGATGCAGTTCCTGTTTTGTCGCCAACACACTGTTGATGTGCTTGACCTTAAAGCTTGATTTTGGTCACATCTGACCACAGCACATTACACCAGGTGATTTCTAATGACAGTTGTTGAAGCTTAGATGCTGCTTTTTTTTTGTTAGATTCTCAGAAAGAGCTTCTTTCGTAAATGATTTCAAACAGCTTGTTGTTATGAAAGTGCTGATTGATTATGAAACCTGACACTGGGAATTGTCCGCCTTTTGTTTATTATGATGAGCGCAGCAGTGCCGTGTGTATGTATGATTCGGATAATAGAATCTATCTCTTTTCTTCATGTTACATAGATGCTTTATGGGTGAAAGCCGAATGAGCACATTGTTGCATGGGTTAAAATCAATCCAACATGAACAAATTCCAGTCCAAATGAGAACCAGCATCAAAACTGGCTCTGTAAATAAGCTGATGCGATTTTTAAAACGTTCTGCTTGACCAACCTGTGGACAGGTATATTGTTTTAGGTCATATAGTACCAAATAGTGATATTGCTGCTTCATGTGTAAAAAGCAATATGCTTCACACTCATCACATTTAGATTATTGGGTCAGGATCATTAGGTTACTGTGTAACCTGAAGACTAGTGTTACATTTCTGATTTGATCAGAACGTCTTTTATAATTTATTTAACAAAATACTTCAATGCTGTGTCTATAAACAATTGGTATAAAAGTCTTTAAATTATATAAAATTAATTGCATGATCATTTGCTAATGTAGTGGAAGTATGTGTTTTTGGGTAATTAAATTGTTTTATATTTGTATTTACTTTTTTTTTTCCTTACAGTAGCTCTCTCACTCTGTATTTTCATACTCTGCTGCTACTTTTCTGTTTTTCTATAAAAGGAAGGATTATCTGTCTTCCTCCAGCTGTCAGTGGTGTTGAACATAACGCTCCATTGTTCATCGAGCAAAACAGATCAGGCTTTTTTTTTTTTTTTTTTTTAAAGCTGAGTTTGGTTCTGTTGTGCATGTTGGTTGCTCTGGAGCACAATTTAGCGGCGATCTGGCATGTAAAGCAGAAGTTTTATCCAACATATCAGCTTGTTTGCTCGATAGGAACAGTTGCCAAACCCTAGCTTAGGCATCCTCATATTATTCAGGAGCCATTTAGTGATTGCTGTCAGCAAATTTCTCCAAACTCCTGAATTCTGGCACTGCAAAGATTAACATAGAAAATGAGCAACAGATGCAGCTTTTGATCCATGTGATATGACAAGGCTGTTTTTCCAAACAAAATACTTTTTTATAAGTAGTGCATTTTTTTTCCTGGTTTTAAAATTATTGGCACCCCCATAAATAATATTTGATGGGAATAACAGCACAGAAACTCTTCCTATATAATAATATAAACTCAGCTTAAAGCTGGAGAAATGTGGAGCGGTACAATGGAGAACATTTCCTTTATATTCTTAAGTTCATGTGTGGAGTCATCCTCCTGAATTCACACTACAGGTCTTCAAATCCAGAGACTGACATGGCTTATGCAAATCATTGCAGTTAACAATAATAATAATAATAATAATAAATGTCATACAATTTCATACATGTGGTAGCATGTGAAGTTGTTGTAAAATCAGGTAGTGAAAGAATAAAAAGTAATATAATAAAATGCACAGGATGAAATAAAAGATGGAGTGAAAGTATAAGTAAAAAACAAGCGCAAGGAGACAAGTACATAAATACAGAATAAAATAAATGTATAGAGTCAAATAATTAAAATAAAATAGAATAAGACAATTTCAGGAGTTGAAAAGTAATGAAATAAAAATAATAGAATTCTATAAATAATAGAGATGGCATCGATTTGTACCTCGCATCATATATTGGACTGATACCAGTAAGCAGTTTATTATTTCTTGAATGTAAACTTTATACCGTTGTGTGTAATGTTTATTTTATACAGTAATGCTGGCTGCCAGTAATTCAGGAGATGACTGTATATGCAGTACTATTTTCTATGACTGCTGTGATTGATTTTTCTGTTAGTGACTGTATCCCATCAGGGCTGTAGACAGGATGTAACACTTTTTTATCTCAGCTGAGTATGAAAGAGATGTTTTACATAGAATTGTAGACAATCGCCAATCTATTATTGCCCTAGATTGAAGCTATTTCTATTGAACGTGTAATTATTATTTTCGTTATGTCACTGAGGCTATTCCACTTTCTACCAGGAAACTACTAACTATCGTAGCTGTAATCTTTTGTCTCTGCTTTGTGTATTTCCTGTGTATTATCCAGTCGGACTTGATAGTAATTTTAAAAAGCAAGGGCTGATAGAATCAGCGTAATGATAGATCAGGGAGAGTTATCGACTGCTTCTGTAAGAAGCAGTATGATTGATATTTTTTTTAATAAAAAGAGACTCGTTTTGAAGTCCTCTTCTGATTAGGAATAGTATGCTCATGACTCCCTTCAGACTGACTCATTAGTTGAACCCGCTGACTTGTTTTTCTGAAGGAAATCTGGTACCACTACTGCCTGCTTTTGTTTTCCTGCTTCTCCGACTATGAAATAAATTCTACAGCTGAGCCAATCATACTGTGGTTCTGAGGCATAAGTGTCCCGTCTGACTCGGCGTCTTTCCCCGTGCGTGCGAGGGATTTGCATGCTTTAAACCAGACCCTTTATTAACCCTTCAATAAACCACAGTGATTGACCAGTCGTAGCTTAGCAACTGTAACTAGGCAGCGGCACCTCTGACAAGCTTTCAGGACATGTGTGTGGCGTACTTGTAAATCGAATACCTACAAGAGGGCAGAAGGACGCATGAAAAGAGGTGTACAATTGCAGGTTTTTGTGAAAAAATCTTAACTGAGAGGAAAACAGTAACCTGGTTGCACGCCCTTGTGTGGTGTTTGGAGTCTGAAGAACATGTTGAAAAAATCTTTTTTTTTTTTTTTTTTTTTTAAGCATTCCCAGTTACACGTTTATATTATGTATAAAGTAATGAAAGTGTAGAAATTGTGGGGGGAAAAACAGGTAACCGTGATTTAAATGACAAAGATGACAAAGAAATGTTGAAATGACAAAGAAATCTTTACTCTGCGTGCAACCTTCTTACACCTCCTTCATGTTACACACATTACACACATACATTTTGAAATGTTTACATTTCAACCATAAAAATCTCTCTGTATTCTCGTATTCACACACACACACACACACACAAATGCGTACATAGAAATAAACAAAGTTGCAAAGATTTCCTGCATTCTGCCCGCCCTGTTAAAACTTTTCTCACAGGAACCTGCAAAATATAATTTCATAACATTCTTTCAGCTGCAGATTGGAGGAGGGACATAAGATATAAATAGCTCTGTGTCAGTGTATCACAACAGTCAGTCAATATGACAAAAAGAATCTCAGTTTAAAAACTGAGAAGAATTCAACTTAGCTTTAAAAATCATTTCAGTAGTTTGTGAAGCAAATGTAGAAGGAGATCTCCTTTTGGAAGATGAAGAACTTTCTCGATCAGTTCAGTTTCTGGCAGTGAATCTGAAGACGGGGATGACGTTGCCCATCAAACCTTCTCATCTGCAGCTCATCTGCAGCCTCCTAGAGAAGAAAATAAAATGTCTAAAAATGGTGAAATCGAATAGTCTCCTTATCTTAGGAAAGAGCTAGCGAGAACGGCTGCCGATGTGATGAGACTGGATCCGAGAGCAACACAAGTGGCTATTGCACAAGTGCAGGACAGAGAGGCTTCTACTGTCACAACACACATGTGCCTCATACATGTACACGGTGTGTAAAACGCATATACATGTATTCAGTCAGGCTCCGTTATCGTTCACATAAAATGTTTTGTATGTGTAACTGAGCTTTTGAAGTTGTTCTGACAAATTATTACATTTCAGTAGTGATAAAAACCTTTGTTCAAGGTAATGATTTGCACCATCTCTATCTTCTATCATCTATCATCTCTCTCTGTGATCTCTATCTTCATCATGTTTATCTATCATCTCTATCTTCATTTAAAGGGTTTACAAGAAACAAATAAACAAAGGTTTATTATCCCAGAAAGGAAAATGTATTATGTTTCTCCTGCTTGTAATTGAGATGAAATAAACGTTTGTAAAATATTTCTGCATAACTTGATATAATAGTATTGGTTTACAGTACAAATAATGTAGTGGGTCCACCACACCCATGAGCACTGGGTTTGTAATAAGTCTTTTTAGATAAGAGTCACACTACTTAGCATATCTTGATTTGGGCAATTTTATTCCACTCTTCCTTGCAAAATGCTGCAGATCTATCAAATTGCGAGGGGATTTCCTGTACACAGCCCTCTTCAAAGTCATTCCACAGGTTTTCAATAGGGTTAAGATCTGGCCTCTGACTGAGCCATTCCAAAATGTTGATCTTCTTCTAAAGCCATTGCTTTTTTGATTTGGATTTGTGCTTTGGGTCGTTGTCGTGCTGGACGGTGAAATTTGGAGCTGTCCATGATTCATTCTGGGACTAGAACCCCAGTGCCAGCTGAAGTGAAGAAGCCTCATAGCATGATGCTGCCACCACCATGTTTCTTTGGGTGATAAGCTGTCTTGTTTTTGCACAAAACATATAGTGTAGAATTATGCCAAAAACTACCTTGGTCACATCAGACCATAACGCATTTTCCCACATGGTTTGGGATGATTTAGCCTGACTAGGATGTTTTTGTGAAGAATCTGAGAGGAACGTCCTGTTAAAGGAACATCCTGTTCTTGGGAATATCAGGACGGAGCCCCATTTTCTCCACTTTTTGTTGATGGCCTTTACGGTGTTCCAGGGTACATCTAATGTTTTGGAAATTCTTTTGTACCCCTTTCCTGATCAATACCTTCCGACAGTGAGAGGCTGTACATTTCTTGTGGACCACGGCTTCAGCAGTTGGATAAAACCAAGCAGAAGTCAAGAAAATCCTACCAAAACATTTGCTCTTAATTTGGGGTTAATCAGAATCACTTGATTGATGACGGGGTTATGAGAATTACTTTTGAACATGAGTTTGGTTCATTCTGAACACAGTCACATGCGGGTGTGCATACATGTGTGCAAACAAGCTACTGTAAGATTTTTTCTTTTTCTTTTTTTCTATTTGTTTTTCACTTGAATTTTGTTGGTTGCTATATCACATCAAAGATCTGACATGATTTATCTCGGTTTAATTTTTTGCATCAGAAAATCGTGCAATTTTAAAAGGGTTGTGAAGACTTTTTATATCCACTGTACTGATTGCTCTGAAATGGAAAATTGCGATTGCCTAATCACTGTTTACTAGTTGACACTGAACATATTTAACAGGAATGTGTTAGTGGTGTGTTTTCCAATTAATGTTATATTTAAAATTCATTTACCCTGCAGTGTATAAACAGTATAGGTCTTTTATATCAGTATCATCTACACAGCTTTCTAGTTGATTAGACTTCTGAGTTTAAACATTAGGATCAACCTTCAGACAGACCACGTTATAGATTGAACACCTTTTGTCTACTTCACTCAAATATTTTGGATTTTCTTCCACAAAATTAGTACGAATTTCACCAAGTAAATATTCTACCTTTGTCATTGGAAAATTCCATCCATAGTGGACATGCTGGACTGGAAAGCTTGTCAGGCATAGCAACAGTAACCAGAGAGTGTGGGGGTTAGTAAATGGTCAGTTTAGATTTAGTGTCACTTACTGTAATGGGATTGACTGCAGCATTGCTGCTCCACTCACAAGTCTATTAAAAGACAGCATGAGAAAGCACTCAGCGGTTAAAAGACGCTGTGAGTGCTGGTGACTCGCTGTCAAGTTGAAGGTCTTGATCTGAGCTCCCAGTGATTGAATCTGAAGGTGATTTATTTGTTTCTGTCCTGGGGCACGTCCTCCATATGCACTCGCTGTGCGATGCTGTAGACAGCCCTCATGCTCCTTTGTCTTCGTCTCTGTGTTTGCAGGTTTTCACAGCACTTTTGGACTAAATAAAAGTGTTGTATTCCTATGAATCTGAATTAAGTTAAGGTGTGTTTCATGTAAATGAGATGCACATGAGGGTAAATTGGGGCATAAGCTATGCATATGACATGTAAATAAGGGATTAGTAGATGGGAGCTTGCATGCATGCAGCTAAAGCTGATTCATGAAGTGTTTTTGCAAGACTCTCATTGTGTTTTGCGTTTCTGTTTTTCTGTTCACGTCCAAATCTGAGACTTGGTTAACGTACTACACGAAATCAGAAATCTGCGTGCTGTTGTGCAGAACTCATTTTTGTATTTGTTAGTTATATTAATCATTTGCATCAAGTGGTTTGGGGTTGTTTGGTTAAAAAGCTCAGTTGGCATTGCCTGTTTGAAGAGAAGCAGCTATTTTGAGCTAGTTAGCCTACACCTTGAGCAATTATAAGATGTTATCAACTAGCAGGCCACAGTCCAGATGTGGGCCTTGCGAAGTGCGAAGTATTTCGCTGAGCCAAACCGAGTGCTTGAAAAATACAGAGTGTCCCAAAAGTCTCCATACGCAGGGGACTGTGTACACCAGCACCACTTCACTTGTGCCTTCATCAGTGGATGATCGTGGACGTCCACTTCTCCGTTGGTTTGCGACACTTCTAATCTTTTTGAATTTGTTAATAAGTTTGGCAACACTGTCGTGTGTGATGTGCTTGCCGTGTTTCCTGTTAAAGTCCATCGCAACCTTGCGACAGCTTCCTGATCCAGCCATGAGATTGATTTCGATACGTTCTTTTTTTGTGTCAAAGGCATTCTTAAAGGCTATCTGAAAAAAAAATATATATAAACTAAGTATGAAAAGTTTTGGAAGACATTTTGCTAAAAACTGTTAATTTCACCAATAGATGGAGACTTTTGGGACAGCCTGTATTATAGCAGAGCAGATCAGATCATTTAAATTCATTTAAAAAAAAAACTTCACTTAAAAATGCATCGCACGACAAACCCATTTTATTTTTAAGCATTATACTATTTTTATTAGGGTTTTGCAAAAATATCATATCATATCTTTTTTTTTTTTTTCCAGCCTAGACCACAATCGAACATTTGATCACGACTATTTTTAATGTTGGATTTTAAGACTATTTTGTAAGTTACTGAACAGAGCAACCAAACTAATTTCCCTATTGATGAAAATTAAGCTCACCAAGGAAACATTATCTCACAGAAAAAGAATAACAGAGACTGCTAAGGCCAAAGTACCTTTTCTTATTTTCATAGAGGGCACCTCCCAGTTCTTTCTAAAATGAAAGCAATCAAGCATATATATATATAAAAAAAAAACACCTCTACTCATATAAAAGTGCATGTCTGTAAAAGAAGTAAAAGTATTTAAAAGTGCAATAAATGAAAATGTGATTTTATAGGTGAGTGAGTAATTAAATAAATTTAAACACTGAGTCCATTAGCAGAGTTGGTTTAGATTTTTATTTAACATTTTTAAAATAAGCTATTTGTATTTTATTGTTTTTTTTTAATTGCAATTTTCTGTGTGCAGTTGAGGAATTGCAGTGTTAAAGGTATATGACTATATTTAGAAGTCACTTAAAAACCCTCATTTTTTGGCTGTTTTGATGGGTGTTATATCCTTTACCAAGTAAAATATCATGGCATCAGTGATTTCGTTCCAATACTTACTTAGTTTTCTCATAAGTAGTGCCTTTTCCAAGCACATTTGTATCCTTCGGCGCTGTTTCTGGCTCCAGTGCTGGATTTCAGCAAGCTCTTTGGGGTGCTTTCTTGGTGCTTCCCTCTATATGCCAATCTCGCATTTGCATATTCTGCAAACAGCCGATGTTTGCTCTGTATCTGCCAAGTGTTTCCAAGCAAAAGCGAGGAGGAAATGTAAGCTGAAGAGCTGCCTTGGTTATTATTGGTATTATTGGTATGTTGGTTATTATTGGTATGTTTGTGTTTCTAAACAATTAAAGAACAGCATTAACACCGCACTCTGCCCAAATGATTATTTTCAATGCTTCTAGAGGTGAACTGGTTAATGAATAAATAAGTGAAGAAATAAATTCCGCACACATTCAGCTTCTGCTCAGTCATTTACTTCAACTGGAATGATCACACAAACGTTTCGGCTTTAAGCCTTCATCAGTGTGTAGTCTTATTGCACACTTTTCAATTCAATTCAATTTTATTTGTATAGCACTTTTAACAGTGAACATTGCCACAAAGCAGCTTTACAGAAATAAATAGATTCAAATTAAATTAAACTAAAATAAATTGTAAATATGTGAATTTAGCAGGGAAAAACTCCCTGAGACGATATGAGGAAGAAACCTTGAGAGGAACCAGACTCAAAAGGGAACCCATCCTCATCTGGGTGACAACAGATTATTATGCAATTATAAATAAATCCCTTCTGTTACTGTGCACTATATGGGCAAACAGTGCAGTTGTGCAACCAGTAAACTACAGTTTTCACAACAAGTCCGGTTTGTTAAACCTATCCGCTGTCCACTGATAGAGTCCTGAGTACAAAGCTACTCGTGGCAACTGCAGCCCCAAAGCCACCACAACAATCGCAGTCCCAAGCCATCACAGTACAACTGCCCATATGATCCCCAAGCGATAACCACGGGCCCCAAGCGACACCATCCCCAGCAGTCCCACTGAACTTCAGGTCAGCCATGTGGGGCCACGCCCAGCAGCAGTGAGCAATCTCAACCAATAAGAACTCCAACCAGAAGTTTATCCCCCTTTGTAATGGCTGCAAAGCACTAAATAACATACTTAATGAGACATTACCTTGATTACTTACCAAGGCTGTAAAACACCATGTGACAGCAAACAACACCTAGATTTAAAACACTACTCTTCATTCCAATTGTCATTTACCACAACAAATCCAAAGACAAAACACAAGCATCGTTATATGGCATGTTCCAACCTTTTTATTCCCAGTGAATTCCAGCTTATCTGTATTAAAAAGACACACATCAATAGTTAAACTATAGCATTGGGAATAAAATAATGTGTAAATATTTATAGCACTAGCATCAAAAGCATCATGCTCCAAAAAAGAATAATTATAAACAGTTATTACCCCATATTGCAGTATCAGGGAACCATGACTATGGTTCTGTTCACACCTGGTAATAACATTCATCTCGAGTGATCCGATCACAAGGCGACAACCGAGACGCATAGCCGTTCACAACTGGCGTTAAAATACGTCTCTTGTGGCTGCTTGCGTTCGGATTTCACACGTCAGAGAAAGAGTTTGGTGCACATTTATAACATCAGCTTTCTGCTGCGTTTGTTTTCCCGTAGAAACATCCTGCAAAATCCTATTTTATGTTATTGAATGGGCTGTTTCAAATGTTCGCTTGCATCGTCTGCTAACCGAACTTATGAGACGCCAAAAGAAACATAGCATCGCCATCCATTAAGCCTAGAGGCAGAGAGCTATACCATGCAGCGCGATTTCCAAGCAGTCTCGCAGTGATTATGTATTTTACACCTAGGGCAATGGTGCAGTTGATTCATTGGTCTGTCGACGCTGTCCGGGACGCGTCAAGATGCATTCGCGTTCACACTACAGATGTGATGTGGTCATATGCGTCCAAGCCCACCTCCAATAAAATAAAAATAAAAAAGCTTGGGTTACCTTGTCCCTACTGTATATCATATAAATTATCCAGGAAATAGTAAAAGTCTGATCTATAAACTCAGCAGATTATGTAACGTCTTACAGGAAGGATGACAGCTGAGTATGTGGGACTGTATTGTATATTTTTAGAGCGACGGGGAGCTGAATAAAAATAACAGCACACACAACGTTATAATTATCTTCTTCACAAAACAGTTTGGAGCTGTTACCTTAATTACCTGCTCCATGTGCAAACATCTTTCACCATGGTGCATAATGCCTGACCTCCATCACAGCACGCAGTGATGTGTGCTTTTCTCTGTTTTTCTCTGTTTTTTCTCACGAAAGGCCCTAGACATGCAGTATAATAAACCCCATGTCTGACATGTAGAAACATAACACTAACAAATGCTCGGGAAAAACCTCACATCCACTTGTGTATGGACATTTACTGAGGTTCGTTTCATTGGGTTGAAAGGATGCAGTGTGTTTTAATTGTTATGAGTGGTGCAGAATTATGGGAGCTAAATCCCTGTGTTATTTTTAGCATTGCAGGCTAGTATTATTCATAGCTCTGGTTAGTAGTTATGAAAGTTCAGAGCAAACACAAGGCCACTGGAGAATTATTTATTTCACAAGGTCCTCCACCAGCCTTTCTGTATTTAGATGAAGCAGACACAGAGCACTTTGTAGATTTGAAATGGAAAAAATGCAAAATCAGACAAAGATTAAGTGAGCTCTCCTGTGAGATCTTGGAATGCCATTTTGTACATAGCTCTGTGACTTGCAAAAGCAGACTGATTCTGGCAAATGCTCCATAATGCTCCAAATATGGACAGCATGAAATGGCTAAGATTCACAAGCGTTTGTAGCGTTATAAAGACCATGTGGATGATGATGGCGAGAATGTCTGTTACTGCAGCCGCTTGGAAAGTGCTGGAGGAAGAAATGGCAGTATTGGGTCAGATTGGGGTTGACGTCACAGCTTGCTCAGGCTTAATATAGCTGCTCAGCTGGAGTTATAGCATACAGAGAAAGAGAGTCGCTAAGGCTGGGAGGACAGGACAGCATGTGAGAAAGAAAGCTGTCAGCTAATCATTTCCAGCATCGAGGTTCATGATGGGCTGGGCTTCTGTTTATTTTCTTACAGTCAGCCTGCAGGCCGTGTGTTTAATTCATGCCTGTCCATCATTTCTGAAAATAAGCTTAGGGGATTTCTGAGCAACATACGCACACAGTTCATCAGAGAGCCTTCAGAGATTTCTTCAATGAATGTTAGTATGCATATATACTATGTTTTATATATATATATATATATATATATATATATATATATATATATATATATATATATATATATACTATGAAGGGCCAAACAGGACATAATTATATGAAATCTGTATATATATTTATAAATCCTGAATATAAAGTTATAATTCTGAATATATAAATGTAAATCAGAATATATAGTTACAACTCTGGATATATAAATATAAATCTAATCATACACATATTCAGAGTTATAAATATATATTCTGATTTACATTTTTATATTCATGATGTATATATCGTAATATTTATATATATTCTGAGATGCTTTTCTGCTGAGCATGGTTGTACAGAGTGATTATGAGTTACTATGTCGTTCCTGAAATTAATTCCTACATAAATAATACTATAAAGAACAGTAAACATTAATAAACTAAACAAAGGCAATATTTGGTCTGCAACCCCTTTTTTTTTAAAAAAAACATCAGTAGTCTCAGGTACTATTTGTGCAGTTTTTTAAAGAAATTAGCCACTAAGTTTTACTGAGCATCTTAGTCAATCTGCTACAGTTCTTCTGGACTGAAAGTGTGACTTTGACTCACACTTGCTTCTGTTTTTTTTTTGTTGTTTTTTTGCATGCAAAACCCAGCAGCTTTCATTATGTTTTGTCTGAGAAGTGGTCTGTTATGTAATATGATGCTTTCTTTCCTGACATACAGTCATGTTTCTGTAACATTTAATCTTTTTGTTGGAAAAGTAATGTTTGGAAATGTAAAATGTTTCTGTACTGCCTCAATAATGCAGAAATCATAAAATAAACAGCTATAACATTTAAACATATAAATTTGCTGGAATGAGGACAACCAAGAACAGACAAATTGTAATACCGAACTATCATCCATAGTCCTTGATCCAGTTCAAAAACAGACTCTGATTGAGCCTTTCTGAGAAATGCCTGCTCTGACTCGACAGGAGAAATGCACTGAAATGAAAATTCTTTCAATTCTTTCATCAAAATTCAGGACACTCTTGGTTAAAAAGCTATTCGAAAATCATTTGCTTTTTTTTTATTATTCCATAAATTAACCTATATTTTTAGATTTTGGTTTTTGTCTGTGACTTTAAGTTAAATAAAATAAAGGACAATGTAGCAAAACAAGACACTAATGATGAATTTAATAACAAATAGCATAAAATAAGGTAATCCAGCACATGAATACCGGACCAGAACATGTTAAATCACTATACGTGAATGGTTGGAGGCACAAACCTGGCAGGACTCAGACTGGGTAAATATTTGCATATTTCATGGTTCAGGGTTGCCAGATTGAAAGCTGTGTTGTAGTAATGATTTCTTGTGTTTAATTATAGAGCATAGTTGAGTATTTGTGCAGATGTTAATGAACAGCACAAGCTCCTGATTGTTATAAGGAGCAGACATTAACATACATCCGAGTGCATTAAAGGGTTCAGTAAGATTTTTTTTTCTTACAAACATGCAACCTACTTAAACATGTGGTACAGTTTGGCCTGTTTTTTTCTATTTTTGTAAGTTCTCCACTGCTCCTTTCTGCTTCTGTTTTTAGAGCACAGTTAAGAACTGATACTCCAGGCTATATGGGGGCATCCTTAGGTGTGTGTGTGTGTGTGTGTGTGAGAGAGAGAGAAAGGAAATATTGAGGGTGAAGTGAAATGAGTGTGAGTGTGATTCTGCCACTTTGAGTGAAGTATAGTGTGATGAATAACATGTTTTAGAGCAGATTGGCTCCAGGTTGCAGGCATCGTTTGAACTGATGCACTGTGAAAGTGAACAACAAATGGATGACAGGAAAAGGCTTGACGTCGTATGGCACAGGGTGGAGAAATGTGGGCAGCGTAGTTAAGATTTCAGGCCAGGCTTCATTTAACAAGTTTGCATTTTTGGATTCTTGGAGTGTTGCAGTGCCGTGTTGATTGAAAAGGCAGTGATGTGATGCATCATTTGCTTTTCATTGAGTAGGTGTGCCAGTAAACAATGAATCTCTCAAATAGACCTTCTGAAACTTGACCCCTTGCGATGGTGCTGTGGGAGACACCTGAAAAATGTGCTTTTCTGCTTTCTCAGCTAAATCATGGGAAAGGATGGGAAGATAGAGGTTACGTTCTCTTTGAGCTGATGCTACAGTATGTAGGTGAACCTGCGAAATCCCAAACCACAGTCTTATGAGCCAATAAGCACCAATAAGGCGCTGTGTTCAGATTCTGGGAGTTCAGTAAATACTGTGAAGGCAGAGAGTCTGTGAGTTCATCAGCATTGTGATGTCAGAGAGTCTGTGAGTTCATCAGCATTGTGATGTCAGAGATTCTGTGAGTTCATCAGCATTGTGATGTCAGAGAGTCTGTGAGTTCATCAGCATTGTGATGTCAGAGATTCTGTGAGTTGATCAGCATTGTGATGTCAGAGAGTCTGTGAGTTCATCAGCATTGTGATGTCAGAGATTCTGTGAGTTGATCAGCATTGTGATGTCAGAGATTCTGTGAGTTCATCAGCATTGTGATGTCAGAGAGTCTGTGAGTTCATCAGCATTGTGATGTCAGAGATTCTGTGAGTTCATCAGCATTGTGATGTCAGAGAGTCTGTGAGTTCATCAGCATTGTGATGTCAGAGATTCTGTGAGTTCATCAGCATTGTGATGTCAGAGATTCTGTGAGTTGATCAGCATTGTGATGTCAGAGATTCTGTGAGTTCATCAGCATTGTGATGTCATAGAGTCTGTGAGTTCATCAGCATTGTGATGTCAGAGATTCTGTGAGTTGATCAGCATTGTGATGTCAGAGATTCTGTGAGTTAATCAGCATTGTGATGTCAGAGATTCTGTGAGTTGATCAGCATTGTGATGTCAGAGAGACTGTGAGTTCATCAGCATTGTGATGTCAGAGAGACTGTGAGTTCATCAGCATTGTGATGTCAGAGATTCTGTGAGTTGATCAGCATTGTGATGTCAGAGAGACTGTGAGTTCATCAGACATTAAAAAATGGAGGAGCTGCTAATATTCATCGTGCTTGATACTTATATTTAGGAAAAAAACGGTATAAAGACCACTTTTAATTCTGTACTGATTCTCAAAACAAATATCTCACAAGTAAATATATTTCACTATATAATATTATATAATAGTTTTTTACTATTATAATATATTAATTGTAATGGACCTGGGCCTGACTGCAGATCGGAATGCGCTTGTGTTCATTTTGCAACAAATAAAACAAGGAAAAATATGTTTATACATTTAGTTGCTTATAAATCCAAACATTTCTACAGCCTGCAGTTACGTATTTGTACAAGCACTACTTTTCTAATCACCTATGCTGTTATCCTCGAGCCGTCCTGTTCACTGACATGCCCTAGGGGTTTCTGTGGTGCAGTTCTGTTTTTTTTTTCTCTGCCTGCTAGGATTTTCTTCTGAGCAGTGTCTGACCTCACCCCATCTTCTCTTTCTCTCTGTCTTTCTTGCTTTCTCTCACAAGCACACATACACAGAGTTAGCTTGAAAGCCAGAGCGCATTCACAGTGAGGGAGAAATAAAATCTGTGTGGTTACTCATCCCAGCAGAAATTGGTACCCACCCAGCATTCGCAATGTGCATTATGGTCCAGAAACAATTTCATTCTTTGCAAAAGCCCAAATGTTCTTCTCTTGTAGACTCACGTCTTTTGGCATCACCAGCATAAGTAACATTTCTATTCTGAATTTCAGATTGTCATCTTTATCTGAAAAATAATTGTCACGATATTAGGTCGTCTTTGTATGCTGTTTAAAGATAGAAAAATTTAAGAACAGCAAAACTTTTCCAGCAGGATATTCTACAAACTAGAGTTTAATTGAAGGGCGGTGCCTTGGTTGAGCAAGCGCCTCAACTTTCGTTCTGCTAAGAGAGATAAGTAGTAGGTGTATGTTGTATTTCACTGAAGAGCTGGTGGAAGTGAAGTGCAGACCTGGATGGAGTCTCTCAAGAACTCATAAACAGATTTAATGGAGTGCTGAAGCAGACATGCTTGCTGTGATAAATTTGTGACAATACTAAAAAAATGCATTGTAACTAGTATTTATGCTTGCTTTTTCCATCGGAAAACGTCATTCTGGGCATTTTTAAGCTGTTGCTGTAATTAAGTTTTAGGGCACGGCTGTTGTGGACAAACAAACAGTAATCAATATCCTAATGTGCGACTGTTATTTAAGAGATAGCGCAGTAAAACAGTTTATCTGTGACCTATAACCTGAAGGTGTGTGTGTGTGCCAGCATGTGATATAACAAAGAGGAAGTGACTCGAAGGAATGATGTCAGTAAATAGCGTGCAAATATGGGTGTGTGATTACACAGCTACATTCTTATCAAAGCTCCGCCTTTGTGCACTGTGATTTGGTGTCCATGTGGGAGACACTGGGGAGTGTAGAGTGAGAATATCACCTAGCCGTCATCCATCACTGATAATGAGCTCTGGGCTTTTGTCAGCTTTCGTAACAGTAGTCATGGGTGTGAATGTACATTTGTGAGTCAGAGACTGATATGGCGTTGACAGAACACAGTCTGAGCATTGTAGCTCTGCGTATGAGTGTGAGAAATCATTGTAAAATATAATATTTGTTGAAGGATGAGGAAACATGGCTTTATTGCCTTCACAATGATTGCATGAACAGTGCTGTAGGTCATAGCAGGGGTGTAACAATAGGCAAAATTCAGGATCAGTTTTGTATTGAAAGATCAATCAGAAAAAAAAAAAGCCTGATTTATTAAAAGTTTTAAAATGTAAGATCTGATACGATATGATCTCGTTTCAATAAGCTACTTTTCCCGATACTGCAAAAAATAAGCATTGTCTGTACATTAAAGATGTAACGATATAAAAAATGAAAACTTCAGACATTAGTGCTCATGTATGGTACTCTTATTTGGCAGATTCGGCACACTGTAACTTTTCACTCCACCACTCACTGGCTATCAGGGTCATAACTGTCCCTAATCTGGATTAATATGACATGTAAATATGATTTAATTTACATTTATATTGATATATAGTTGCTTATCGTCCCATCACTAATAGCCCTAATCTACTTTTTCCATTTGTGTGTCTTTGATAAGGCCAGAGGAAATCTGCTTTTCCAAAGACGCTGAATTAGGTACAGATTAACTCAGTTTTTGTATGCAAGTGTTCAGGGTTGCTGAATGTTTTAGTTTGTTTATAACGACACTAGCTCAGCAAAAAAATCGGATGTGAGTACTGAGAGGTAAAACCTCTTTCACTTTGGACCTCACTCTCACGCTGCATGTCTCTGTCTTTCTCAGGTGAACTTTGTGGTCTGCCAGCTCTTTGCCCTGCTCACAGCCTGCTGGTTTCGGCTCTATCTGCACCCCAGCAAGACCAGTCCCTTTATCCGGCATGTCGTGGCCACACTGCTGGGCTTCTACCTGGCCCTCTTCTGCTTCGGCTGGTGAGAAACACACTGTTTCCATCTGTGTCGGTGCCTCAGGCATTATTAGGCTTTGAAAAACCTTTGGGGCTTCTCTGATTTGTAGCAGTAGCCTCTCTTGGAGACTGTTTTCACATTTTTAACACCTACTAAAACTCATTTCGAGATGATGATGATCCATGACTGTGATCACAGTTAAAGTGTTAACAAGTTATTACAACGTGGGCAGTAGGCAGTTGAGGAATAGCATATGCTAATGCCTGTCTTGTCTAATTCACCTTAATAACAAATTGTTTTTTTCTATGCAATTGCCAAAGTCCTAGAACTGTGAGGACATTTGGGTCTTTTTGGTCCTCACCAAGGGCTAAGATTGTGTACACACACATACTGTGTCAGTTGTCCTCTAGAAAAATAAACCTAACCATCAAGACTATATTGTTCTAGTTTTACTGAAATGTGTCATTTGGTTTTGTGACCCCCCCCCCCCGGTATACACACCCTCCATACCGGCTTAGGATCGAACATGACCAAACGTGTCAAGTCAACCTGTCTTCATCAGAATCTTCTTTAAACAGAAACCAATAAGTGACGATAAACACAGTATCAGTAGCTGCGGCAGATTCCTAATGTGTTCACGTTAACTATGAAAATAGAGCTCTTCTCTGTAGGAGCTTTTTGGATGTAGTTTCTGAACTTGGCGTTGTTCTTAATTACTGCCTTGCAGGGTGTGTTGCTGCCTTGCATTTAGTATTTCCACAAATGAACAGAAGATTTGAACCCCACCTAAAGTTGCACTCAGCTCCTGGCCAGCTCTGATTAAGACGAAAATCAGCTCTAGGCTCATGTTATACAAGACTCTAGCTGTGTGTGTGTGTGTGTGTGTGTGTGTCAGTCATGTCCACTCACTGTGTCTTGCTAGCCAAGATTTTGCTTTGAATGATTAATTTTTTTTTTTTTTTTACAGTTTGATTTGTAGTTACAGATCTGTTTGTTTAATGCGTAATAAAGTCTAGTATTAGCAGCATGTCACACAGGTCACTGTGAAATGCTTTCGTGGAGGAAGATAATCTGTGTCTATTAGCTGCAATAAATTCTCAACACTGATAAGAGATATCAGAAGATATCTACCTTGTATACTACATTACAATCATTTTTCAACAGGGATCAACATCAGGTCACAATCGAAGTCAATAAAATTTATTAGATATTACCACCCTCGACTATAACAGTCATTTGGGAACAATCTCTCGAATATGTGAACATAGTGTAAGTATAACTGGGATTGATTTAGTTTAGCCTTTTCTAGAATTTCTGTAGATAAAATTGCAGAAAGCGAATGTTTATTATTGATGAAGCTATTAATAAGAATAGTTGTGGCTCATTTTCTGTACCAGTAGTACACAAGTAGTATCTATGCATTGCACATTGACAGTGAAGTACTTCTCCAATGTCAGGACATTTTTATGCCTCTGCCACTACGTCTGTCCGAGCGGCACGATATCTCAGGAACGAGCGTTTGAACGTTTGTAGGATTTATATGGAATTATCACTGTAACCAGCAGATGAACTGATTGCATGTTGGAACTGATCCAAACAATGGTCCAATGTCCTGAAATAGTTTTTCATCAATAGCTCATCAAAAATTCATGTTTATCATACAGAGATGTTACTTACACCTTCATGTTCAGAAACTGACACTTTTACTGGCTATCTATGATTTTTGCAATCTGTCTGTCTGTTGGTAGGAACTTCTTGTTAGTGCAAAATCTCCAATATAAGTGCTTAAATGTAGATGTTGTATGGACTTATCCTTGCTACCCCCAGATGAACCGATTACATTTTGGCATTGATCCAAAAATATATTCAAGGTATATTTTAAGGGCATTTGAGGCATACAAATTAGTAACAAGAATGACTAGACTTCTTAGCGGCGGAGATGTCCCCGTTGAAGCAGTTGGCCTTGAGTCGTACTCAATTTAAATGCCAGACAAACATGCTGTCAAGTTTGTAGGCACCTGACCATCATACATATATTTTTTTGAACATCCCATTCCAGATTTAGTTCCCCCTTGGCTGTTATAATAACCTCCACTCTTCTGGGAAGGAGCACAGCTGTGGGGATTTGCCCATTCAACCACAAGAACATTATTGAGGTCCGGCACTGTGGTCAGGTGAGGAGGTGCTCAGTGAGGTTGAGGTCAAGGCTCTGTGCAGGCCACTCAACTTCTTCCACTCCAGCCTTGGCAAACCATGTTTTCATGGAGCTCGATTTGTGCACAGAGGCATTGTCATGCTGGAACAGGTTTGGGCCCCTTAGTTCCA
Source organism: Pangasianodon hypophthalmus (assembly GCF_027358585.1). Taxonomy (NCBI): domain Eukaryota; kingdom Metazoa; phylum Chordata; class Actinopteri; order Siluriformes; family Pangasiidae; genus Pangasianodon; species Pangasianodon hypophthalmus. The sequence goes on from NC_069719.1 coordinate 18,062,501, forward strand.
GTAAAGGGGAAATTCTAATGCTACAGCATGCAAACACATTCTAGACAATTATGTGCTTCTAGGTTTTTGGCAGCAATTTGGGGAAGAAGCACATAGTGTATGGGTGTGATGGTTTCTATTGATGATACTATTTAAATGCCACGCAGTGTTTTATCAGCTCACTTGTATTATAGGAACATGCAGTTTCTCCTTTTGATATTTTCACACAGCCCAGTGTGCAGTCTGCTATTGCGTCGTCTGTTTGTTAACACGGCAACATACACTAGGCTTACGTCACATAGTATCGTGGTATCAGGGCATTTATTACAAGTACAAATAAATAATCATGCTACCAGTATACATGCATCCCTTGTTTTAACACCACAAAGATGGACAGTCATCTTATTCATAAAGCAGCTCCAAACATGGACCATCACTGGTAGTTGGAGTTTGAATGTATGGAGTTAATCTGCATATTAACGAATAACACTCGAATAGCACTCAGATTTCAATCTGGCCAACCAGACATGCATTTGACAACAAGTGGGAGTACATGTGGTTAAAATATGATCAGAATATCACAATCCAGAGATCTTGAACTGAACAGGCCAGTGCTTTTAATTAGTAGTTCCAATATTACAGTATAATGACAGTCTTAGGAAGAGCACAACAAAGCATGTTTCTGTGCAGTGTTAGAGAGCACAGCTTACAGACCAGATTTCATTCTTGCATGCGCGCAACATGAACATGGGCTTAGATCATTCTGGAGTTGAGGCTATGTCAAACTTGTCAAGTACAAGCTGTGTTTAGAAGAGGCAGATTATTTCACTCCCACCTACTCGAATTCTGTCATTGTTTAGAGCTGCTCCATTCTTCTGCACACCCAGTGAAAAGTCTTTCTACCAGATCCTTATTTTAATAAAGAAGGCTTGATCTACAGTTTTGGTAGATGTTAGCAGATGGTTTTGGTTTTGTTAGTAGAGAATACAAATCAGAACATCTTTATCATAAAGCTGTAATCATTAAGAAAGAAGAAAAGGCTCATAAATACCACTTAATGCTCAGAATGATGTTTTATTTTATACATTTCTCTAACCTGCTGTGCATTGAAAATGATGTAATGATAACAAGTCATCCTAATTTTGTGATTGAATATCACTGCAATTGAGAAGCACAAGCTTCAGTGTATATTGGGTGATGGCCAGTGTGTCTAATAGCTGCCATAAAACCTGTTCATCTGGTCAATATCTGATAACATGCCCAGTCAGCATCAGTTTCAGCTGCATGTCAATATGACACAAGTCATGTGCCACACAATGTCAGGAACCCTGTATTATTCCATGTTGCTTCACTGACTAAGGTCCAAAGTCCACACGTTTCACTTCTTCACTAACGATGGACAATTAGGCAGTCATGATTGCATGGTCATGAAGCATCGGCACTGTCATTTCCAGACTCCATTTTGTTTCTAATCAAGGACAACAAAACCACTAAAGCTTTTTGTCTAGAAGAAAAAAACCTCTGAGCTATATCTGAGTTTTTTATTATTATTCTTTAAAATGGATTAAAGCCTCTTGCTTTTGGCTGGGTTGTGCTTGCATGTCCATGCCGGTAGCAGCACCTGCTGGAGATTGAAACATCTCCCTGCTGATCCTCTCTCCAGGGCTTGCATATTGCACAACGTGCCAGTAATGAGGTACGTCTCTTTCTCCTGAGGCACGGCTGAAGGTGGGTTCACATCCCAATACAATGAGGAGAAGCAGGAAGCCAGGGAGTGGTTATCATTTGTGAAGTCTGCCTCCTTCTGTGAGATTTCTGGAACTGTGCCACTGAGGATGTTCCGGGGTAGTGGCACTGCTTCAGTTTGGTGAAATAAATGAAAGCTGAGAAGACATTAGCGCTCATGGCTCAGTATGATGCAACTTCTCAGACCTGGACTCTTACATAACACGTAGTGTGGAATCTGCAGAGTTGTCCTGTGTAAAGAGTAAAGCAATTATGAAATCTGTTAACCATGTAGTAGCCCAGAGCAGCTTGATGTCCATGGGCAGATAAGACAACCAGGACTGTTTGTGCCGTTTTGATGCAGAGCCAGAAGCTCTAATCACAAATTCCATTAAGCCACCAGATTAGCAGTCAGCTGTCCAATTTGAGCAGTGAAGTCACATGTAGATCAAATGACAGAAACACATGGTTATTTGGCGCAAGATCTTGTGATCGACAGCAAACCACACTTTAGTTACTATGGCTCAATGTATAAAAATCTCAACTTTGCCCAAATGTATAGTCTGGGTTTGTCAGTGTTTCAACCCTGACCGCAGAAGAAAGAATTTGAGTCAGTGTGAAACAGGAAGTTTGTCTGTAACTGGGAAAGCACAAGTGTTGCATTGCTCACGGCAGCGGGCACAACCCTTGGTTGCTTTGACACTTACGAAATGCCTGTTGTCATCATGATTTGACATCCTTATTTTTTTTCTAACATTTTTCTTTCAATTCCAGTGGTATAACAACTGCCTGTCAGTATTTCTAGTACATACCAAACATACCAGCTTTTAATACATGAATACATTTATTTAACAAATTTATAACTTTTTATAACAAATTAAGCAGTATTTATTCCGTAGTTAATTTGCACACAAGTTCTGCCTGACCCTGTGCCCTCTTCAGCTGAAATCCTTTATCCTTTAAAACGCAGCCTAACACTTAACTTGTTACTCAACACTGTCTTTTTCCCACCTTGTTAGCTCCCTTAGTTGGTTATCATCAGTATGCTCATTAGTATGACGGATTAAAGGATTAAATCAATTTTGCAAAAATTAAAGTCTCAACAGCCAATAAAAAGTCTGGAATACAATCCACAGAGAGTTGTATAGTTTTATTTTCACATCAGTAATTTGCCCATGGTATGTTAGAATTCTCGAGCAACGTCTCAGTGTAATACCAAATTAGATTTCATTTGTGGAAGCGTGGAAGCGTATAATCATCACCAGTTTATTCTGATGGGAGCCCAAGTCGATGAAGTGTTACTTAATCTTTATCACAAGGGACAGTGAGGTCCAAATGAAACAATAAACAAGCAGACAAAAAAAAAAACACAAGGCAACTGTTCCAAACTGAAGTGCTGACAAACGATTGTTAAACTGTTACAAAGAACAGCTCACACTGTCACATCTATGGATTAAATTTTCGTTTCCAATTCGGAAGAGTGAATACTTTCCCCCCCTGTAGACAGAGACCTTTCAGAGTTCTGACTGTAGAGTGTGTTGTCTCTTCAGGCAGTAGGAGTAAGATCTTCCAGGAATGGAACATACTCTTAGGCTGCAGTTTATCATTATAATCGAATGTTATTTATTTTCAGTTATTTTTAGAAGGGTATTCATATTTGTGGGTTTTGTGTAATCAGTGATTATATTTGCAGTAGAGTAGTACAGTAGAACAGTATATATACAGTATAGGTATCATACATTTATTTGAATTGCCTAGCCTTGTTCTGGTTACCTGGAAATCTTATTAGCTAGCCTAAAAACGTTTTAGCTAATGTAATTTATATTCCAAAAGTACAGTTGAGGGGTGTGGATAGGGATGTAACGTTAACCACCATAGAAAATGAAGGAGTGATTGACTTTCTGGGGAAGAGAGACTCTTATGTATGGATCCTCTTCTGATAATGTCTCTGATATACACTATATGGCCAAAAGGTATGTGGACACCTGAGCATCACAGCCATATGAGGGTCTTCCCTAAATGGTTGCCAAAAAGTTGGAAGGACACGATTGTATAGAATGTCTTTATATGCTGTAGCATTACAATTTCCCTTCACTGGAACTAAGGAGCCCAAACTGTTCCAGCATGACAATGCCCCTGTGCACAATGCAAGCTCCATGAAGACATGGCCAAATTTTGCCATTTGCCAAAGATGGTACGTAAAATACACGAGTGGCCTGAGATCCCTGACCTCAACCCCACTGAACACCTTTGGGATGAACTGGAACGCTGACTGCACCCCAGGCCTCCTCACCCATCATCAGTGCATGACCTCACTAATGCTCTTGTAGCTGAATGATCACAAATCCCCACAGCTACTTTCTGAAATCTAGTGGAAAGCCTTCCCAGAAGAGTGGAGGTTATTATAACAGCAAAGGGGAAAATAAATTTGGAATGGCATTTTCAGAAAGCAGATGAGTGTTATGGTCAGGTGTCCACCAACTTTTGGCCGTATAGTGTAGCACGTGGTGTAGCATGAGTATTTCCTCACCACTGTTGCCTCTTGCTTAGTCAATAGGGAACTAAATATAAATCTACATACAGATTTCTGTAAGACTGTTTTGTGATAATGTCATTTGTTAAAAGCTGTATGTAAATAAAATCGAATAAAATAGAATTGAGTATTCCGTGCAAGTATGTCATCTCAAAGGGTCAAATTTGTTTAAAGACTGCAGCAGGCTGTTGTAACAGGCCAGTGTTTGCCAGTGCAAATATGTGCGAACTCTCTTCAGTTAAGCACATAAAATGCAGGTTTTTTTTTTCTTTTTTTTTTTTTTTTAATTTTAAATTCTTAGCCACTTGGAAGGGACTGAACAGTTTGAATAATAATAATAATAATAATAATAATATACTTTATTTAATATGTCACCTTTAAAAAGACCTCTCAGTGCTTTCCATAAGAGTGTATACACATGTATCAAAAAACAGTTAATAATAAAATACAATTAAATTGTTAATAACAATAATGGTAATAATAATAATTAAATAACAAAAAATAAAAAACAAAACATAGTAATCAAGGAAAAGCAATCCTAAAAAATAAGTTTTAAGAGAAGATTTAAATCTACTAAAAGACTGGTCTGTGGTTTCTCAAAACAATACAGTCTTTTTGAGCAAACGCCTGTTAAGTGAAATCACTGTCTGCATCTCTTTTTACGATAGTACATAGTGCAAGGCTGGGGAATGGTTGCCACTCTGCCGCTGATTGTGTGTGTGACTGAGTCTATATTGCTTCAAATGCTGTTCATGGACATGAACTGTCTTGTACAAACCTCTGTTTTGAATAGATATGATGATTAGTATGGATGTGATTTCCTTTTGTCAGCCAAAGCCAGTCTCTTTCTGCCAAGTAGAAGCACTGAGCAGGTTTGATAGTCGCTGAACACGTCGTCATTCATTCTGCATTGATTTATTGAATCTGGCAGTTCTGCCACAGTGGCTTCTGGATGTGTTCCCCTTAAAAGCAATGGCCAGCGTGTTTCAGCTCCATGGTAACATTAATTCATATTTTTTTTCAGGTATGCTTTACACTTTCTGGTTCAGAGTGGACTCACATACGGTATCATGATCTTCACTGGGGTGGAGCACATGCACAGGTAAGAACGTCCTCAAATCATCATCACTTCTACAGCTGGGTAAGAATTTTGGAGCACAATTTGTGGAAAAAAGTTTGTGGACACGTGAATATCATACCCATATCCCATCCCATCCCAGATTTGGTCCCCTTTGCTGTTGTAATACCCTCCACTCTTCTGGGAAGGCTTTCCACTAAATTTTGGAGCGTGGCTGTGGGGATTTGTACTCATGCAGCTACAAGAGCATTATTGAGGTCAGGCACTGATGTCGGATGAAGGTCTGGGGCACAGTCAGCGTTCCAGTTCTTCCCAAAGGTGTACAGTGGGGTTGAGATCATGGCTGTGTGCAGACCACTCGAGTTCTTCTCCATTAAGAACCTTAATAGATCTCACTTTGTGCACAGGGGCACTGTCATGCTGGAACATGTCTGAGCCGCTTAGTTCCACTGAAGGGAAATCGTACTATTACGGCATACAAAGACATTGTACAGTTGTGAGCTTCCAACGTTGTGGCAATAGTTTAGGAAAGACCCTCATATGGGTGTGATGCTTGGGTGTCCACATACTTTTGGCCATATAGTGCATTATGGATGTTTCTAGCATGAAATTTAGTTAAAGATTAAAAAAAAAAGGTAACATCAAATGCAGTATGAATTAATTCAAAGTTATATATACTTTATAATTAAAAATTCAGTCAGTAGGATTGCAAAAGTGGCCACTCGTGGAAATATTAAGTTTATGACAATATTGGATTTATTTTCCCCGAAATCATAAGTATTTTAACATTTTCTGGAGGCATTTTTGCTAATGGGTTTCTCTGAAGTGTAACATCCCGTATGCCAGTTGAATCATTGCAAAATGATTCTAGTCATTTTTCTTCCCCAAGCTTATTTTGTTACCATGCATGAGCTAGAAATGGCTGTCTGGAAAACTGCTAATGGTCTATCCTCTCTGAAAACCGTTCCTGCTATATTATGTAGTTGTGTGTGTTTTACCTGGAAAGGTGATGAGACTGGGACGGCTTCTCCAGGAAGAGAACAGGAGTGCAGTTTCATATGCGGACAGTGAACCCTGTTTTATTAAGTTCCATGTAGAAATGCCACTTACCACTTTCGGAATCAGATATTAAGCAGCAGCATGTTTATGCAAAGTCACAGCATAACAAAAGGAGGTATATTTCTGCGACAACTCAAACACAAGCTTCTGGCGTTGTTTCAAATAGACAATATAGCTGATTTTTTTGATGATTTTTTGATGATTTTCTGATGATTTTTTTTTATTATTGTCGCAAATAAGATACTTTATGAAGCATACTTTCTCCTGGCGGGATCACAGTAGTACTGATATTTTGTTATTTTTATGCTTTAGTCCAGGTGAAATGTGCAAATACTGTTCAGTCTGATATTAAAGTTTAATGGTCCGAATGCTTTCAGACACCGACCCATTATCCGTTTACCATTAAAGCCTTCGTTCAATAGAGAAAAGAACAATTCTTTTAATGGTGAAAATAAATAGTTGTCATGTTTAGACAGATGAAATTGTCTGAAAAACATTTGAGGTATGATATTGTGCACATGTAACACATTTCATGCTTAATGAAATAAATCTTAATAAATTAATGATTTATTAAAAAATTAATAAATCATCAAAACTTTTCTTTCAGGCTTCAGGTGAAGATTTGAGGTGCTTTGAGGTGATTTTGAATATAATTTGTAGGAAATGTTGTCATTTAGTTGGTACTGCATTAGTGTGGGAAGCATGCTGAGAAAAGCGTTTTAAAATTTGCGAAGAAGGAGAATGTTTTTCTGATTTAGAGTCCGGAATTTTTTTCTGGTCATCATTGCCAGAGAGGCAAAAAGAAATATGATTTGTTTAAGAAATTCCTTCTTAAACATTTAAGTAAAGAATAAAACAGTGTGGGGCAGTGTGGGGCAAATAATCAACGACAGGGTCCTACTGTCCCACGGTGTTTTATTCCTCTTATACCACAGTGATTTGTCAGTGATTACACTTTTTTTATTAATTAAAGAATGGCATGGTACGCATTTTTATCAGTTTATAGTTACATGTTATAGTTAATGCTGTGGAATGGAATGTCCGTGAGACAAGACAGTTCCTTACATTATACGTTACATTATAACAGTTATAAACAGTTGTTCCCTCATCATTCTCTCTTTTTTTCTCTCTCTTGATGTAAATAAGAACATAAACATGACATAAATAAACACAATGTCATGTTACTGAGACACCAGAAAGTGGTTTCAGCAGCAAGCAAAAAATAGAGTGAGCAAGCAAGACATAATAAAAAAAAACAAAACATTTTCAGTAAGTAATCATAAATATAGTAGTATAGAATATAAGGTGAATATAACTGTATATGCCCAAGTCCTCAGAGTAAATGTGGAAGTGACAGAGCGGTGGTATGAACCTCAGAGAAGAATGAATTCTAAGATGGCTAGCTACAGCATTATTATTACTTACGCTAGAACATGACACTAGAATACTAAAAAAAATGACAATACAGTTTGTTTCATGCATTTAGCATAGGCTGGTATTGTCTGAATTGTTTAAGATCCCGTTCCCTGGACACACTGCAGTGTTTATCAGTGCTGTAAAGCTTTTAGTCAGTGTTCTTGAGTTAGATTTTCAGAATGATTTCTAGCTGATCAGGCTCCGTTTTACCGAGGGTAGGTAGAACTAGCATTGACCTTATTCTGGAAACTCATTCATTGTTGCTCTGTGTGTGTGTGTGTGTGTGTGTGTGCTGAGTTTGGGCAGCGAGTGTGTATCAGAGAGCAGCCGTGGTTTGTCATGACCCTTCACAGGTCAGGGGGGGTCACAGTGACAAATTCCTGTTCCAAGGCCACTTGCATAACATAAAACTCAAATCAATAAGAGGTCAGTTTTAATATAGCGTGGGTGTCTGTGCCTGGGCACCAGACTTTTTGTGCTAAAATAATATGTATCAGATATGTATTTGCCTTTATACAAAATGATTCATGTTATTTGATATATCGGAAATGGTGTCTGGTACTGTGTTGTGGAAACACCTGTTAAAGTAAAAGCACAAACACTGACTCAAGGAAGGAAAAATCCACCCTGAATGTTGCTCATATTAATCTTTATAAGTGCCATGTGACCTTGAGTGTTGTCCATGGTTTGGGCTATTTTTTAATGAAATTCTGAGTTGCCTCTTTTTTTTAAAAATATTTCTATCATTGACATGTTAGAAAAGTGAGAAAAGAAGCTCTTGCTCTTTTTTTTGGCACTAGCAGTGACCTTTATCACTTATGTTTGAGATCGTTGAACTTTTTTCTCCTATTAGATGCTGTTGTAACTGTGCTGGCATTAACGTTATGTGCTGGTGAGAGGTCAGTGTGACAGACAACTGCAAACTTTTTACAGGAATAACAAAACTACAGCACTCCTTTAAACGCCCTGTTCATTTAATAGACAGCTTATATTGTCTAAAGTCTAGACATAACTTTGCAATGAGCTGTAGTCCATAGCAAAGTCTTAGACTTGTTCAGATGCCGCTGCATTGAGGAGCAGTGGACTGCTGTATACAGGCATTATTGGGCACAATAACAGAGCAGGACCCCAATAGCTTATTCAGGGGACAGGTGCAGTGAAAAAAGCCTAGGAAATTGAAAAGAGTGCAAAGCCAGAGAGAGAATGCTAGAAGCGAGTGTGTGGTGGTGTGTGTCGCCATGGTTAATGGAGCAGAAAGTAGAATTTGTTTGAGAGGCTCAGGTTACTTGCTGTCTGCTGTTCCCATGTGTCACCTTGTCTTCATCTTCTCTGCCTGTGTGTGAGGTTCAGTAAACTAACAGTTTAGAAATGCAGTCCAGTCACTATAGCTGCCTTGGAGTAAGGGAGCCTGCCATGAAGTGTGTAAATTACGACTGTATGATTCAAAATAGTGAGAATATCTCCACCTTTGCGCTGAGTTCACATGTTTAATGTATTCAATGTGAAACAGATCTGATCTGAGAGTGTGGACTCGGAAATGCGAACTTTTCAAATCAGACCTGAGCCACTTTCGTATGTGGTAGTAGATTGGATACTTATGCAATATAGCGCCAAGATGAGAACATTCAGATCGGAACTTAATCACAGTCGTCGTCATCATCCAGTGTCGAAATCAGTGTCGATGGAAAATCAACAATGGAGGACAGCAACAGCAGTGACTATATTCACTCTTCCCATTCAGTGGAAAGATGGGGAAAGATTGGTCATTTACATGATATGTAAGGAAATGAATCAGTTGCTACTGAACTGAATAGAATTTGAAACACTTGCCCAAGAAATGGCAAAGCATGGCCAAAAAACCAATGTGGCTGCAGTGCCAAAGAAACAGTCTCCAGTATAAATACTCCAACATTTCTGGCTTTTCTCCTGTACCCACACATCACTCGGCACAGCAGTGCCAGCAATAGGAAAAACCAAAACAGCAAAGCGAACCATCTGAGTTTTTTTTTTTTGTTTTCTTGTCTTAATCAGATGCAGCTGAAGAGCTGTTTGCTGAACTCCAGAGCAAATTGTTGATGCAAGCTTGGGCTACTAGTGCATTCATTTGTTGCTCCTCCTATGATGGATGGTCTCACAAATATGGTCTTTTGTTGACGCATGTGAACCATGCAAAATGCAAAGATGTTGCCAAATATTGACCGTCAACTGGAATGTTGCAGCGAAGCTTGTAATGAGAATGTACCTTGTAAACATCTGGTCTTTCTGAAATTGAAGCTGCTCTTGATGCACCCTGGTCACGTCCATGTCACTCTGCTATACCAGATGCAGTGCAAGTGCAGTATGGAGATGAAATGTAGGCTATAATGTAAATGCATTTCACATAATTAAAATGATTTTTAGATACATAAAAATAACAAAAAGTAATTAAATCTTTAATCTTGTTGTGAGAATTTAAACTAGAATGTGTTACACTCAATGGCTGTACATATGAGCGGACAACATGGTGCCATTTAATCACATTGTGTGTTTTGAAGCCTTTTTTGGTCGAAATGAGAGTCACCATATTAGAACCAGAGCATGCGCAATAGACAGCCAATCAGACAGTGGGTCCACCTCGTGCCCACCCATATTAGTGATGGACACTCGTACGTGTGTGTGCACGCTGTGAGATATTACCTGAAGTGCAAGTTATTAATTATATGTAAAATGTAAAATTTGTTGTATCATTTATGCAAGTATATTGATTTTACCATTGTCAGGAAAAGATTTTAAAGCTTTGAGTCATCACTGACTGAGCTACCATTTGCTTTGTACCAACTGAAAGTATACTGGTCTACGATTATACTCAATACATCCTATTTTTTGAGGAAAAACATGGCTGCTCTCTATGATGTTCATCTAGCTCTGACACCTACAGTAAGTTACTTATTTGAATGGAGAAGTGCACTCTAATGCTTCACTTATTCTGTCAGTGGAGTGCGTTTAAGGAGCGGCTGGCTAAACTTATAACGTATCACACTACTTCAAGTGTTCGCTAAGGTCATATAGTTAATAAATTGTTATGAATGTCATAGCTAGTGTTTTCTGCCTTGGTTTATACCATCACTTTGTTCAGTCATGTTGGGTTGCTGGTTATAATATCAGTACAGCAAGCTAGCTTAGACATCAAAATGAGCAACATACCGGAAAAATTGCAAAGAACTCCCTGCTGAGGGTCTGTTAGAACAGCAGAACAGGATTTCGCTTTGCTCCAGAACTGTCAAGAGGTTTGGGTGCATGTTGGAAAGTGTGTGTGCGTTCATGAGACACGACTGGCATGTCTAAACCTGTCAATCACTTCATCAACCACACATTCATCAAAGACACGTTTATTGTAAGGATTTATCATAAAACACATTTATCGTAAGCAAAAATATTGGGGGATATATCAATGTCAACTTGTAAAAACTTCAAAACACTAGTCCTAAAAATAATTTGTGGACATGTAACTTGAAATGTAAGTGTGGGTCTTTTCCCATTCACTAACGTGGGAATGGGCGGGGTTTACAAATTGTACTGAAGCCAGCTACTAGAGAGCCTCGGAGACATTTTGGCTTTGCGTTTGAATCCCTGTTAAGACTTTCACCCTTATACAGTATACAGTCATTGGTTACACTGCTGTGTTACGGGGAAAGTATTTAGATAACACCTATACATTCATTTGTACTGAGTAGCCTGTGCTTAAGACACGTTCTGTTATGACATGATCTATTGCTTGTCATCTCTCAAGGGTGTGCGAATAATAGCGTGTGTGTGTGTGAGCCTCATCTACTCGGCATTGTGTACCAGCTCTAGGAGCACTATAAGTTCCCTTGCACTCTTGTATTCACTGCTAGTGTCCAGTTGTGTAAGAAGAAATGCAGAATGTGTTAGTGTAGAATGGGTATGGTGACATTTCAAGAAATTGCAATCCCAAAAGTCAGAGCACCGGGAGTGCTCTTTGGGTAAATAGACTGAGTCACATAATTCCTGCAGTGCTTTTCCTAAAGTACTTCAGAATGAATAGAGCTCATTGATCTGATAGATTTTAGTTCCTTTATCATCCAGTTAAGTTGAAGCACTGCTGCTTTTTTTTAAATTTTCTGTTTCTAGTTGGGAATAAATTGAAGTCTGTTTTATGCGTCCATATATACAGGCTTTTGTTGTGTCAGAAAGGCACTTCAGATGGGGCGGAGCGCAGAAATTTATAAAAGCTCTCCGAAACCGAGGCTTCTGAGCTACCCCCCACTTCACTCATCAGTGAAGGGCCTGTAGAGACGTGTGAGCGAATGGCAGCGAGGAACCCAGTGGCAGCTCCAGCGGTTTCTGACACTCTCTTCTCATCAAACTTGTTTATCCCAGTGCACAGTGTTTGGTGTATAGGAAGTAGTCGAGCCAAACAGTATGCTGTTTCATTTGCTTATCAGGCCTCATCACACCACCCTTGGTGTCACTCAGACTGGGCTACAACAGCAGAAGACCACATTTGGTTCCAGTCCTGTAAGCCACGAGCAGGAATATAAGACTACACTGGGCACAGACTTGCAGAAACTAGACTGCTGATTAGAAAAAGATTAGAAAAAGACCAGGCAATTTTTTTTTTTTTTAATTTCAGTGAGGGTGAGTGTGCAGGTTTTTCTCCACAGCAGCTCAGTATACTAAGAGTGTTGTTAACACATCAAATTTCCTCCTCGTCCATCATGTTGAAACTGTGATTAATTTAACCTTGTCAAGGGAAAGTTAGAATTGCATTATTTCCGAGCTCAGAATTTTAAAAATGATGGAGGCATCGTGAACAATTTTGTGCAGGTCATGAGAATTCTACTTTATGGCTCTGTATCAAATTAGTAACATAACAATAACATTTTAATATGCATCAGTGGCCCCCATGCCTAATTCTCTGCATTAAGAAGAGGTAGTAAATAAGTTGCAAATTGGAGCTGCTTCAAAATGTCTTTATGCTGTGAAGATGTAATACATAAAATTGTGACTGTAAGACAATACGTGCCACTTTCATAAACTGTACCTTTATATTATTCAAGATCGCTTTATCACACAAACACAACAAATCATCCAGTCTTTTAGCAATGATTTGTGCTGCGTTTTGTGTACTTTAATATTCTGTCTTGTAATACTCTTCTGCTGCACAGGGCGGTAAGCTGTCTAATGCCGCAGTGCTAACATTCTAATACTTTGTATGCAGTTAGTGAACAGATGATGCATGTGTATTTGCTTGACTGCACATCTGTGTCTGTGTCTGTGTGTGTGTGTGTTGAGATCATGGCCTCTTCACAACTAGTTTACTGCTGAATGTATGTGTGCATTTATTTATACGCTTGTTGGTCATATACAAAAAAACAAGCTTCTGATAATGTTTGAATAAATTGGCAGAGTTCATGCACCAAAGCAGTCAATTTTCCTTAAAATGGTGATTCTGTACCAAAGAAGAAATATTGTAGTACTTATTGACGGATTGCCTTGGAACAGTGCGTTTTAACATCTGTGCATCAGGGACTTTCCTTTTTCATTCAATTCTCACTTCTTTATTCTCAACTGAAATTTTGCTCAATACAAAGACAATGCAGTTTCTTAGATTAAATTAACTTTATTAATGTCGTTTTCTATAAAACAGTAAGCAGCTCTGTCAAAAGCTCTGCAGGCCTGCGTTAGTGCACCAGAGGAGTTAAGCCTCATCACAGCTTACCCACGGAGCAAAGCCGCACGCCCACCAGCAGAACAAGGCCTTTCACAGTCAAGTTGTTGCCTGATAAAGAGAGCCAGTGTTGACGCTGCTGCATCTGAACGCCTCCTGTGGGACTGGCGAGATCTTAAACTGGCACTGACAATATTACTGTCAACAACCCACCCTGAGCACTTATCAGTGGAATCTGGGGTGGGGTTTAAACCCGGGTCACACTTCATAGGCTGAAGAAAAGACACTTTGTCTTGTAGTGAGATGAGAATGGCTGCAGGACGCTGTATGGTGCTTTGCTGTGACATAGATGTAGCTGTAGCTTAGTTAATCTGTTTATCCTTAAGATTGTTAAAGCTGTAGTGTCAAATGAGCAAAATCTTCTTTTTGATGTGCTTGGTCTGTAAAGGTCACTGTATTTTAAGGATTATAATTTAGAGAGCGAACACTTCAGATTATTTTGTATTTCTCTCACATTGCATGCTAATTCATTCCTGTAGTCAATGTGCAAACATCTTGCATAAATTAGCATCTACAATACCAGAGCGAGTCTGCTTTCTGTTTTAGGAGATGCGACAATGACAGCCTGCAGACTTTTTCACTTCTGCTTAGCATACACACATGCAGGGCATCTAAATATAGAAGATTATTAAATGTTGGGTATTTTAATGAAAGCTATTATTACTCTGGCATATCTTTTAATAAATGATCATGTTCACATAGTCTACCCCAAACCATCAGCAATGAGGTGCATCGAAAGCGGTACTAATCATCCAGCTTTTAAGGTGGCTAACTTAAGACAATTGATTACTGCACTTCTGCATTTCCTTCCTGTAGCAATGCCATTGCTAATTCAGGATATCCCCACTGTTCTCTTACAGATACTGCTTTGTGGTTGCTCTGGGCTACCTCACCCTCTGCCAGATCACCCGGGTCTATGTTTTCGACTATGGCATGTACTCAGCAGACTTCACGGGGTAAGTTCTTCCAGCACACCACTGCGACTGGGATTGCAAGATATCCTTCTGTGGCACAAGTGGCATTTTTGTATTGTCCAGACATCTTCCAGAGGTAGAACACTTTGATGAGCAGAAATGCGATAAAAATCCATACTCACTGTGTAAATACATTTAAAAAACCCTAAACAAAATATTTAGTGGGCACAGCAGGCATTGTAATGCCTCATAGCTTCAGGGTTCATGGTTTGATCCTGAGTTCAGTTTACTGTGAGGTTTGCATGTTCTCACTGTGTCTGTGAGGGCTTCCTCTGGGTCCTTGAGCACCTCCCAAAATCATGCTGATAGGATTGACTACTTCAAATTAGCCTTAGGGGTGAATGATGCTGCATTCGACTTACCTCGGATGTAAGAACTCAGAGCTCATAATTATGTCATTTTTGACCTCTGTGCATTCGAGATACAAAGTAAATAAACTATACATAATATTCAGCTGGCCTCCAGTTTTGTATGTAACTGTGGTTCTTTGAACACATGGGTGAGTACATATCACCCAGATACCTTCTTAAATGCATGCGCATGCATGCTGAGACTTTCCAAATAACTTCCAAGTTACAAAGTCGGACTGTGTGCAGACTGCATTCATTTAAGTAAATAAGTAAGTAAGTGATAGGCAGACATTTCTCCTCATATGTTAGCAGAGTCCAGCTAACTCTGCAAGCTCAGAGGTGAAAGATGTGATATGGTGAGGGAGGACCACTCAAGGCAAGTATTCATAGGCTCGCAGGTCACTAGATGGTTGGTGATGTGAGTGAGTGAGACTCCTACCAGCGAGAGACTGAGAGGCGAGTGCCATACTGAACAACAAGAACCATTCCTAGCTAGCTCACGGCCAGTGTGGTGAAAGATAGTTAACAAGGCTAGCCAGGTAATGAGGGAACCAAGCCCAATCTAGCAGTCATTGAGTTCCAGTGGCCTTTGTAATGTATGAAAATTACACTCACTGCAGCTGAAGAGAAGCTAGGAGTCTGGGACCAGTGTTGGAGGATGGGGTACCTGTAGCTCCATACATGAGGTCTGGCATTTATGCGAGGAGAGAAGAAAGGGAAGCACTGTTTGCCAGTGGCTCTAACAATCTGTTGGAGGCTCTATGCCTGCATGGCCACAAGCACTAGTAGGAATCCAGGTGATGTTCTGGAGGGCTGATTTGCAACAAATATTATTGATCACATTGAATTTGTAGTATCAGTGTCTGTTTAGTATGTGATTTGATGTGTGTTTGTGAAGGGTATAAATCCTTTTAAATCTTGTATTTAGTAAAATCTGTAAAATATAAAATCTGCATTTCTTTTGTTGCACATTTATGTAAATATATCTGACCATAACAGAACAGAACTTGGACAGGTGTGGTTTTTCCTGACTACAGACTTGAGAGACTCCAGATGCCTTTTCACAGCTTTCTCTCTCTCTCTCTCTCTCTCTCTCTCTCTCTCTCTCTCTCTCTCTCTCTCTCTCTCACACACACACGCACGCACGCACGCACACACACACACACACACACACACACATACTACCATGTACTATCTGAGACCTTAATATATCCGGGCTTCAAAGTAAAGTTGACAGTCCGTAACTTAGTATCCGTTGTTTGCTTTCACATCCAACCCAAGCTGAATCCCCCATCAACACTGATCAAAATAACTTCTGCCATGGCTCCAGAATTAAACAATGAGCTGAAGATTGTCATTCAAGACTAAGATGCCGAGCCAACTTCATTTAGTAGGACGTAGCTGTTAGCTAAACACTTATTTGGATGTAGTTTTAACAATGTTGATGATTACTGCAACATCACACTCATTGTACTCGTCTAGGCGTTCAAAGGCAGTGTGAGACTGAGAGAGGCCAAAAATACGGCAATTTTCACACCTGCATTTGTGAAATAAGCGAACTACAGATCAACTGTTTATGATTACAGAATAGCTTGCCTACAGGTTTATCGGAAGCATAGTGTTCATATTGATGGTTAGTAATTACCATGGCCAAGGCATAAAGAGAATCAGCTGGATAGCACTGCTTTTTTGGTGATGCATGTTTTAGGGTTAAAACCATTACTTTTATAATTTTTTTGATCCTTTGAAACAAACTGACCAAACTGATTTTGTCTGGAAGCTAAAGCAAATTTAAAGATTTCTTTCCTTTAGCAATGTGTCTTTGTTCCTTGCCCAAGATAGCCATCACATACTTAAAAAAAAGAAAAAAAGAAAAAAAGGATGATGCCAAGATGTGAGCAGTATGCTGTTCATGTGCCATGAGCTGAAGTTTTAATTACAGGAATAAATGATTCTTTGCTATAACTATAGTATAGGCCATTTCAGTTCAGAGCTGTTTTAATCTAGCGAATATCTTAGACTTGAATATGTCAGTCTTTAATCTATGTAATAACCTTGACTAAAGCACAGTTTTGTCCTCTTTACTGTCTACCCCTCTGCCTGAATTCTGTTAAGGCTTTCTGTACATGTGCAGCCTTCAGCCATTGCCATCTGGCATTACCCAAAGGGCAGAAGCATGGCAGTAGCTTTTAAAGAGGCAAAATGTTTGTGAGAACCAACTGAATTTCATGCATGGCCAGTTGGAGGAATATAACAGGTGCATGGTTGCGGCTGATGTAGTGGGATGAATAATGGATGATGGCTATGATATTGCGGAGAACTTTTCAATCACAAAGCACTGCAGAAAGCATTAACTTAAAATAGGCACATGTAAATCAAGGACATCAGGCACATGTAAATAAGTAATACTCAGAGTGGACAGCAGATTTGTTAAAGATCTGCTTGACCTTTACATAGTTGAACTTAACGTAGAATGCTGGGCTGTATATGTTTAGGTCAACCAGAAGCTGAGAATGACTTTAACTACTTCTGTTTCTGTTCTTTCATTGATGATATAAATTATAAAGTGTTTATTGTTAAGCTGTCTTCCTGTGACATTGATAGAATTGCTTAAGGTTGGACATGGGTGCAGATCGATCTGAATGTTCTCTGTGAAACTCTAGGACGTCTCTTGCTGGGACCTATGAGTGTTCCTCAGGTCCATAGCCCTCCCAGTCCACCAGGTAGTACGTGATATTTCCCTGCCGCTCGGAATTGAGGAGCGTTCTGACAGAGAACGCTGGTGTGGCTCTAACAGCCCACCGAGTGGCTGGTGTGAGGGTTTGGTCTGAGCTGATACTGTGCATCTTTTAACTTACTGTTCAATGTCTCTTCACGTAATGTCCCACCAGAATTTATTTCCACTAACTTTTGAGTAATCTGAGAGTTTCGAAAGGAGTCTCAAAACACACTGCCAACACAGCAAAGGACTTCATCAGGAGAAAAAAACTGGAAGATTGGAAGGTCTAGTGATTGACTGGCCAAGTCAATCACAAGACCTTAACCCATTTGAGCATGCATTTCTCCTCCTGAAGAGAAGACTGAAGGGAGAAACCCTCCAAATCAAATAAGAACTGAAAGAAGCTGCGGTACAAGCCTGGAAAAGCATCAAAAAAATAAGTCTACAACACTTTGGTGATGTCACTGGGTCACTGGCTTGATGCAGTTATTGAAAGCAAGGGATATGCAACCAAATTTCAAATGTTATTTACTTTATGACTATCTACTATCTGTTCCAATACTTTTGAGTACCTAAAGATTGGGTGGTCTGCCACCAAAAGCACCATGTTCTAAGTTGTTTAACAAATCTAGATGTAAATATGAGGAAATAGGGTGTCTTTTAACATCTGGCCAGAGACTACAGATCAAAATATTCTTTACTTAATGCTGTCCTATTTACAGTTCTGTTTATACTGCTAATGTCTTTGACAAGAACATAAATTGCAATGTTCCTAATCCTCTTGTAAGTGAAAGCAGATATAGTTCGACATTGTGTATTCATACTCTCCATTCTCTCTCTCTGTTTCTCTTTTCTCTCACTTAAGGCCCATGATGGTAATCACACAGAAGATCACCAGTCTGGCATTTGAGATCCATGATGGTGAGTGTCAATTTCAGTAGGTTCACCTTCTCCTTTTCTCTTTCAAAAACAATCTTGGCTAGAGATGTATATCTGCTTAGTCTGTTATCTGATGTAGAATGTAACTGAAACTTTACATTGTGACTAATTAGACAGCCTGTAACATACATCTGACAGCCTCAGACCCCAGTATGTGTTGTATCTATAGGAATAAAGTTCATTTTTATTCATACAAGAGATGACATTTAATTCCTACAGCTTCAAAAAGCAGCAGTGCTGTGTATTGGACAGTAGGTGCTTTCCCCAGTCCAGTCCTACCATACCCTTATATATACGTCGCTGTTTCAGCATTTCTGAAGACATCTGATTTTGCATACAGTCACAGCCCAGCTCAGCCATATGCCACTTACACACTTGTTCAGCATTAAGAGATGATGATGGAGAGATGTTTCATTTATGAGAAATAGAGTGTTATCTTTTCGAATCCCTTTTGAAGTTGGTCTCAGCTTTACTCATCATGCTGGCCTTCACATGACACACATTACGTGAGTTTAGTCAAGCATGGTCAGAAACCGCTGGTTTTACAGATATTAGTGTCCTTGAGCACTATTTGAACTGGATTCCAGACATAGATCTGTAATATTGTAATGTTGCTGGAGGACATCTTTAATGATTAGATTAGATTAGATTTGCATGGGATAAGTGATTTCTGTATAATTTACAGATATACAAGTGTTTTCATGATGTATGCATGACTGTCACATTAAAAAATTCCATGCATACTACACACCTCATTTTATTACAAACTGAGTGTATTGACATTAATTATAAGCATTTTGTTGTTAAAGCCTGTGTCTGCACATTTTGCACTTGATCATTAGTAGGTCACATGACCATAACATACGGTCCGCTCTGAAAGTATTGGAGCGGCAAGGCCAAATCTTCTTTTTTTGATCAAAAGATGAATATGAGACGATAGATCAGAATTTCTCCTTTAATTTCCTTTTATTTCATCTAGATGTGTTATTTGTTTAATATTTGTTTGGCAGACCACCTTTGGTGGCAGACCACCCAATTTTTTGGTGAGCAAAAATATAGGAACATATTGTCTTAAAGTAAATGACACTTAATATTTGGTTGCATATCCCTGGCTTGCAATAACTGCATGAAGCTGGTGACTCACTGAACTTATGACATTTTGGAATTGATCGAAACAGGGTCAAGGTTTTTCTTCAGTAGCTTCCTTCCTGATGAGGCATCCCCATTGACACTGCATGGAATTCTACTTGTTTTGAGTTGTATCTTTTTTGAAGCAAGTTGTTTTTTAAAAAAAAAAACAAACAGCAGCAGTTCTTGTTATTCAAAAGGCACAGGAGAAGGAACATTGGACTGTACACTCCCTTTGACAGCTTAAGAGTGACTGGGCTATTTGTTAGCTGCTTTCCAAGAATTGGCTGAGGGGTTTTGATGGATGTGTGAGTGACATGGTAACGGCGCTGCCTTGGCAGATTTACAGCTTACGCGCTTATGCACATCGTCATGATAGAATTAACGGCAGACTGGTGTGAATCACAGGGGAATCAGCTGGAGGGATTGGTGTGTGCCTGTGTCACTAGCCCCAGTTCAATGATTCTCATCATCTGTGAGCTATAGAGTAGTGTGTGTGTGTGTGTGTGTGTATATGTGTGTGCACTGCAGCGTTTCTTTAAAAATAAAAAAAAAAAACTAAAAGTGCAAAAAACTAAAAGAAGAAGTTTCCTTTTAAGGTTATGGTTACATTTAGGCATAGGCATATCATTAATTAGCTGCATTAATTATTGTCAATGTGTGTGTGTTTTTTCACAGGTCTAACAAAGAAGGAAGAGCATCTCAAGCCTACGCAAAAGTATCTCGCTGTCAGGTATGTGGGAAAGGTATGTTTATATCTGGGACAGGATTATGTACTTACACATTTATCTTATTCGAGCCTCTGTCTTTCCTGCCATTCCAACAACCATTAGCCATTTCCACTGACCTATTTCTCACACTGACTCGCTATCACATCATCCTGTTACTGTGAATTAGTCACGTTTAGCTGTTTTATTAGGATTCAGTAATAAGCAACATACCACATGCAGGATGCATTTGTATTAAAATGTGTCTCAGTCAGCTCTGTACTAATCCCCTCCTCCACAGAGCGAGCGCTGTCGCTCTTCCAGTCAGGAGTCACAGGCGTTATTGCCCAACTGCCTCCAGAATCTGAGTCAGATAGCGGTGGCCGAGGCTTCCTATTTCCACATTAGGGACTGGAGGGTTGTTGCCAAGCAACAGTGTGTTCCTGATGTGATCTGGAGCAAGGGAGAAAGGAACAGAGGCGGAAGTAGCAGAACGGATTTAACAGGAGCGTCACTTTGAACAGTCATGACAATACAGATCCTGTTTCCTATAGGAGAAACAGTCAAAGCAATCATAACATAATAAAGTCATCACAGCTAAGGTCCAAGACTTGGCCTAGTTAGACATGGCTGTGATACTATACAATGACGTATAAAATTTCAGTTTTTATATGGCACTTAAAATCCAAACAATTCCCAGGTTTCTTTATCATTATGAACTACGGTCTGCCTTCCAAGGCGGTATCATCTGATGCAACCTACTCTATACAAGCCACAAATAACACAATATTTATATATATATATTTAGCTACTGATGAGAAAATACCATTGAGCAACTCTGTAAATGGTCAATGGCCTGTGTTGGTGTACTTGATGATGCTCATCCTATGTTTGTCTGTGTGCTACAGGAAAATGCCAAGTCTTCTAGAGTATTTGAGTTATAATTGTAACTTCCTGGGCATCCTGGCTGGCCCCACATGCTCCTTCAATGACTACACAGCCTTTATCGAGGGGACGGGCTACCAGCACAAACACGTGGAGTCAAATGGCAAGGAGAATGGCAAATTCAAGCAGAGCGACCCCTCACCAAAGGTAGAGACCCTGTTAGCCCTCTGTCTCCCCCTGGTGGCCATGCCATAGGATCTGAACTTGAAGACGCGCTATTTCTTGATGTATTTATTTAAGCAGTGACAGAACACCAGGTTTAAATAAGTTGTGATATAGTGGACATATTTGTTTCTTCCCTCCAGGCAGGAAATTCCCCATGTAGCTGGCTCAGGGCAGGTTTTGCTAGTTTCCTCCGTGTGGTCCTGTGGGTATTGCTGGAGCAGAAGCACACGATTGTTCTCAGCAAATCCACAGAAAAGCACAACTGCAGTGTAGGAAAAGTGTATATCAGATCAGGACACACCAGTTCCCACGGGTTCCCTTATCACTAACAATAGCCTGTAGCCATCTGTGTTGCGTGCTAACGTGTTGTCTGAGTCTTCAGATCTCCAAGCGTTTGGCATTATCAGCTAAGCACATCTCCATGTAAAAACATCCAATAACATCTGAATCCCATTGCGACACCTACTGACAGCGCTTTAGTCCTCTGTCTGTGTTGTGAAAAGATGACGCTGCTGGATATATAGTGAGCGCAAAGCAGTTAATTCAGAAGAATTTGTCTACCCTGGGAACAGAGAGAATGTGTTCTGCTCCTGTTTGTGCAGCCAGGAACCCCTTTTAGTGTTAAAACTGTCTATTCATGTCCTTAAGGTTACAGCACAAGTTAATCCAAATAATCAGGTAGATAAATATACACCACCATATGTATTTTTGGAGACATGAGGGTTTTTTTTTTTTTTTTTTTTTTTTGTAAGGTAGACTTTCTGCCCACAGAATCTAAACAAAATGCAACATAGTATATAGTATATAAAGATTTTTTTCTAGTTTTATTAAAATAGCAGTTAGACTTAAGATATTTAATGATAACTATAACAAAGTTGCTCAGGATCTTCATAATTTACTTTTTAAAGAATTGTTTAATAGAATCACAGATCCACTGTGGGTTGTCACACACCTCAGTGGGGTGTCGGTGAACCACAATATCATTTTCTCCTTTCTCAAAAACACCATGTTGGTGTCCCAAAGTGTGTCCTAGCCAGCAGGGAATAAAACAGGACAGGGTGTTCTTTACAGAAACAAATAAATCAATGATAGTGTGGTGTGCTGCAGTGAAGTTTTTTATTTTTTTAATTTATTGCAGAATGACAGTCGTCCCTCACCAGTCTCTCTGAAGTTAACAAGCAAAAAAAAATTCAGTTTATGTTACCAAGAAACCTGAAAGCGCAAAGCTCGCTGTCCAGAACACTTTATCGTGGCAAGAAAACTTAAAACAATAAATTTACCTATGACTGTTACAAAGTGCTGACACTGGAGACTCTTTTTGTGAATGTTAAATAAACATCTCACAGAAATCTGCACTTTATCAACAATTATACGAGTTTGTTAATCCGTTTGTATGGAGCATCCACCGTATCCTGTGTAAGTTGTTACTATAGAAACAATAATGTGTTAGACCAAACTTTTGATTCGAGTTTGTGTACACTTCTGTGAGAGCTGTTTAACAATTCAACAGTGCTGTGGTATAATAAATTAAACTAGATTAAACATTTTGGTTTAAGTGATGAGTACCCTGGCTGACTGCAGCTGTATGTTGTTTCAGAGAGACGTGCTGGTGAAGCTGGGCACCTGCGCTCTTTGCTTGCTGGTCTATCTAACCTTCTATCGCATATGTCCTGTGGAGCGCGTCATTGACGACCCATTCATCACCTCCCAGCCTTTCTACCTGCGCATCCTCTACCTCTACCTGTCCATGCTCAGCCTGCGGCCCAAGTACTATTTCGTATGGACACTGGGTGAGTGAGGCAGCCATTGCTCCCTATATGAAAGTGGTGATTGTGTTTCATTCCGTATATTCCATGTTATGTTGATGTGCTGCTGCCCTCTTGTGTCCAAAACAGGAACTCTTTATAAAGGCTTTTTTAAAAAAGTAGATACATCACTTTATGTGTAGGCTGTATTACAGTCGAGTGTCCATATAATAAATAAAGAATAAAATATAATGGGGTGTGCTGTTATAGGAAAGTAATCAACACCAAGGTGGTGTGATGCAGTCTAATCAAAGCAAAGCACAACATCGCTGATGACTTTTCCAATAACAGCATGTCCTGAAGTGTTTTATTCCTTTCATAATTTGCCAGTGATTACAATTTTTAATTCATTAATGAATGACACATACTTTTTATACATTTATTGTTACATTTATTAATGTGGAACATCCAGGAAACAAGTTAGTTATTAATTACTTTATAAACAGTTGTCCGCTCACCAGCCTGGTTTTTTTCTCTCATTTGTCATGTTACCGAGAAACTGGAAAGCGTAAAGCCCTCTGTCCTGAAGACTCTCCCGTGGTGGAAAACCTACTGACTGTACAAGTCTCTGCCGTACAAGTCTCTCTGAGCTGTTACTATAGAAACAATAACCTATTAGACTGAGCGCATTACTATAAGCCTATCATCTGAATTACAGCTGGCTTTACTGTCAATATATATAAGTGTGTAAAATTAATCAGCTTCTGATTAATCAGATTTCAGAATTCAACAGCACTGTGGTATAAATATGTATAATAACGATATAAAATAAAAAAAATTATTTGTAAGTTATTTATTTTCTTTTGCTTTTTCAGCTGATGCGATAAACAATGCTGCTGGATTTGGCTTCAATGGTTACCACAAAGACGGCACTCCACGATGGGACCTGATATCAAACTTGAGAATACTGGACATAGAGGTAAGAGAAAGTCAAGCATCTGTCACTTAAAATGTCTTTCTTTTTTTCTCTAAGCAGGAATTGAGTGTCCTTGTTCTCTCTCTTTACCTGCAGTTTGCAACAAGTTTCAAGACATTCCTTGACAACTGGAACATTCAGACAGCACTTTGGCTTAAAAGGTAAATCTCTGTTGCTGTAAATACTCTGTTACTGCCTTAAGGTTGTGTTCCCTCTCACACTTTGTTGTGTATGTTGCCTGTAGGGTGTGTTATGAGCGCTGTCCGTACCACCCTACAGCAGCCACCTTCCTGCTCTCTGCCATGTGGCACGGAGTGTACCCAGGATACTACCTCACCTTCCTCACGGGCATCGCCATGACACTGGCAGCCCGGGCAGTAAGTATCGCTCATTACTTAGACAGAGACAAATAATATGTGGGGGAAAAAAAAAAGTGGGTTTATTTATTCTTATACCATTGAATTCCCAATTCTGACTGGTCAGAAGTAATTTTCTACAACAGCAGCTCTGACAGTAGTTCTGACTGCAAGGCAAATCACAGGTTTATATTAATGCGCTTGTTCTAATACGTTATCATTTCTATAGTAAGAACTTCCACAGGGACTTGTACAATGGACTCTCCACATAAATAGTTGATATGGTGAACGTTTCTGTATGGAAATGTTTAATTACCATCTTTGGAAGGAGTCTCCAGTGTCAGCACTTTGTAACTGTCATAGTTTATTCTTTTAAGTTGTCAGGACAGAAGGCTTTGTGCTTTCTCTGTAACATAACAAGCTGCATTTTTTTGTCTTATTAACTTCAAAAAAGAATGAAAAAGAGAGGCTGGTGAAGGGACGACCATAGCTTACGGTATAGATGTTTATTCCACAGAGCAGTTGAATGCTCCAGTCTGATTTAGATCCAGTAGGTGTGCATTATTTTCGTAAGCATGGCTCAGACAGTAGTTTCTTGCTGAAACATGAACGATAGGTTTATATAAACGTGCTGGATTTAATACGTTATTGTTTCTATAGTAACACCTCATACACAGTGACTTGTACGGTGGACGATCCACATAATTTAAGACTAATCATAAACAGATTAAAAAAAAAACATGTTTAACTAATTAAAATATATGTTTCTTCAATAGTCAATTATTTAACATTTATGGAAGGAGTCTCAGTTGTAAGCGCTTC
The DNA here is from genome assembly GCF_027358585.1 of Pangasianodon hypophthalmus. NCBI lineage: Eukaryota > Metazoa > Chordata > Actinopteri > Siluriformes > Pangasiidae > Pangasianodon > Pangasianodon hypophthalmus. The sequence goes on from NC_069719.1 coordinate 18,087,848, forward strand.
ATAACAGTCAGAGTTTCCCAGCTCAGGAAATTCTTCAGGACAGTTTAAAGTTTACGCTTTCTGATTTCTTGGTAAAATGACAGTCAACATTAAATCTAACTATAAACCGTTAAATGCATGTGTTTTGTTTATTAATAAATTAAACATTGTAATCATGAGCAAATTGCTGTGGTATAAGTGGAGTAACACACTCCTGACTATGTAGTTATACGAAAATAACGCACACTGGGGCTGTTATTGGAAAATAATCAACTTTGTGCTGGTGACAGTGACTCGGCTTCTCGCCAGAACACATTACACCACCCCATTGTTGATTATTTTCCTGTAACAGCATGCTCTGCCATGTTTTATTCCTTACTTATCATTTGCTTATTAAACTTGGAATATCTTTGTGTTTTGCCTTTGTTATAAACAAGACATGAAGCCTCGAGATCCAAAGCAGCTTCAGTGTTTCGGTTGAGGATTACTTTCTGACTGCTTGTCTGTAATGATGGATGTTGTTGAAGTTTCTTTCTGTGTCAGAGGAACTGAGTCAGGCAGCAGCAAAGGGCCTTTAAATGTCATGTCGCATCAATGCATTCTGCAGCGAAGAACCTCAGAGCTCATTAAGTCAGTAAAAGTCAACATATTGTCTGCTGTAATTCCCAAATAGCGGTGATCTATTATTCAGTCCATTTTTGTGAAAAGCTGCACTAAGCTCACTTACAAAATGCTTACGAGACAGATGTACTCATGTGTAGTTTGGTTGGGAAAAAAACATTATCACAATAAGCCTTAATCTGAACTTTTTTGTAAATAATAGATGTTTGATACTGTCTTCATTCTTGTCACTTCAGGTAAGACATAACGTAAGGCAGCACTTCCTGGGTTCCTCCACACACAAGCTCATCTATGACGTGATTACGTGGGCCAGCACGCAGATCGCTATATGCTACACAGTGGTACCATTTGTTGTGTTGGCAGTGGGACCTTCACTGAAGTTCTACTGGTGAGTATTACTGAACAACAGAACCAAGCTGAGCCAATCGCCTGCACTCAGGCTGCTGCCAAATATCGCAGAAGTGAATTATTGCATAGTAAACTAAAACCAAGATGGCTTAGGCGGGCAATCATCACTGACAGAGGTGAAATGGAGAGCATGGCTTTGTCTCTGTCCACCACAGCAACACCATTAATTAGATCGTTTTAGTGCTAGGGTTCAAGGGAAGAACTGCTTTTATGGCCCATGTCAAGATAAAGGAAATCTATGATGGTAATTTGTAGCGTTATTAAATTTGCCCTAGAAGGTTATAAAGAACTCTTATTAAAAAGGAGAATGAGGCAGACTAAAGATTGATGATTAGTGTGCTGGTTGAGTTGAAGGGTATGGAAGGCCAGCCAGGAAAGTGGAAAGGAGTTACATCGATTACTTCTCTGTCAGAGCCCTGAAAGTGCACTGTGGTAGCTGGAAGGTTTAACTCCTCAAACAGGTGTGATGAAAATACCTTCATTATCTTAACGGCCTGTCAACTGTTGGACCACGGTTCACAATGTATTTCACCAGACTTATGTTTTCTAAACATGAACCAGCTCAGCTTCTGCAGCAGATCCTCTGTTGCTTCTAACTAGCTACAGAGCGAGAGGGAGAGAGCGAGAGAGAGAGAGCGAGAGACAGAAAGGTCAGAAAAGGAAGGCTTTCTTTATTTCATTCACCCTTTCTGGTCTGATTAGTGAAGTGACGATATGGCTTCGATCACAGAAAAACAGAATTGCACAGAGAAGTATGCAGATGTTTGGAAACAGATGTCTGATCTGTTCAAAGTAGAGGTGTGTCATGGGAAAAACATCACTGTGTATACTTTAATACGTGCAGTCAAATATGAAGCTTGCGGAACAAAAAAAATACGCCGTTCAGTAACATAAGTTGCAACATAAGTTGCTCATGCAGCTCTGTGTGATGCATTTACGCCATTCATTCATATTCAGTAATTATTTTTAACAAGTAAAAAACAAACACGTCATTTTTTAAAAATTTATAGCCATGAACTAAGCATTAAAAGTTAATTGTTGCCACCATTCAGTCATGTCAGTTGCTTATCCAGATCTTTTAAAGTAGGAAAATTTATGTAACTGGACCTTTTTAAAATTTTCTAAAATTTTGAATACCTCTGATATGAAGTGTTATGCATGGCCCAGAATGGTACAGTAACCTCTCTCACTCTCTCTCTCTCTCTCTCTCTCTCTCTCTCTCTCTGTCTCAGGTCATGGTACTGCTGTCTGCACGTGATTTGCATGCTGCTGGTCCTAGCCCTTCCTGTGAAGCGCAAATCATCACGCGAGAAGCTGCAGGAAAAACAGAACCAGCCAGCGGAGGGGAGCGACTTCTCCAGCACAGACAGCAACTGCAACCAGAAACAGAAAACTTCCTGAAGAACACACACATCCCTCCACCTCTTCAACGCAGAGCTGTGGAGAACTCGCATCAAGACTGATGAGCCAGAGTGGCTCTTTTCTCTCCCTCCAACCTAACCCGAAAGGGATGTTACTAAAACGTGAATAAGGATAGACAAACGAGTGTGGTGAGCCTCAGAGAATGACGCTGGGGCTAATCGTGCTTCGGTTTACAATGGGGAAAATCCTTCAGTGTGTTTTGACCAGTTTGAGGCTCTAATTGGTCGCAGTGATTTGCTAACAAGAGGAATCGATTGGGTCTTAATGGAGCTTAACAAATACAAGTTGCCTTAAAAACCCTCTATTTACTATCCAATGCTCAGCACACTGGCATGGAGATCATTTGAGGAAGGAACATATGAGGCCAGATCTTGCAGTACTTAGAGGGTTTTTTTAACCATCATCTATTCAATATACCTTGTTTTTTTTTTTGGTGTTTTTTTTTTGGTTTAGTTTTTTTGTGTGTGGGGTTTTGATAAAGGAATTTGTTTGATGCCAATCTCTCATAGGCCTTAGTTTCCTGTTTTAAGCAGTGGTCTCTTCTTTACAGGATCTTTTTTTTGTTGTTGTTCTTGTTGATCTGTTTGATACATATCTGCTGCTGTCTTAGGGAGAGGCAAACTTCATTTGGAACGAGGGGTAACTTCTTTATAAAAGATTGTCATTTCTTTTTATTGGTTTTGTTTAAGGGCTTTCTGTTCGCATTTTGCTCTCAGTTTCTTCAGGGCTCGGAAAATTCAGTTTAGAAGCTTTTAGTGTCTCTGCCATTACAGTCATTAACATCTGACGTCACAGGAAGCACACTGAAAGCATGTATTGTGGTGTATTTGCTATATTTGCTAACCAATTTGTCATATCTGGATTTGTATTCCGTTTTTCTACCGTTGCATATTAAAAGGAAGGACCGTCGCATTGTACCCTTGTTTACTATTATGGCACACATTTGGCGTTGGTCATCACCAACATCACATTCAGTTTGATCTGGAGTGATGTTGAGTTGTGAAGGATATTTGTCACTTGGGGCCTTTAGGACACCTTCAACGAGTGTTTAGTCTTAGAGTCAGGATTTTAGTACGTGTTACGGTGGAAAGGTAACGTCTGAGAATTAGAAGTGTTAGCAGCAGATGCAGTAGGGAATTCGATAGTGTTTAAGTTAAAAATCACAAGCATTCACAATGAGGAAGGAACAAAAATCACAATGGTAAGAAAAAGGATGAACAAAGTGCTTCTAAACACAATCGATTATATTAGTAAGAACATGCGCAAACAAACCCGTGTGGCACATACAGAAGAACATTTCTGCCACACAAGAAAAAAAAACATATTTCCATCAGCATCTTGTTATTATACGAAACATTGTGTTATTATGAGAAATGCATTTCGTTACGACAAACGCATCATATTGCTACAATAAAACATCATTACCACAAGAAAAGCATTTTATTGTGAGACAAAAAGCATTATGTTACTACAATAAAACATCGTTATGACGTGAAAAGCATTTCGTTATTATGAGAAAAGCATCATGTTACTACAATAAAACATTGTTATTACACGAAAAGCATTGCATTATTATGAGAAAAGCATCATGTTACTACAATAAAAACATCGTTATTACACGAAAAGCATTGCGTTATTATGAGAAAAGCATCATGTTACTACAATAAAACATCGTTACTACGAGAAAAACATTTTGTTGTTATGAAAAAGTGCTATTATGAGAAAAGTATTTGATTATTAGGAAAAAAGCATCATGTCGCTACAATAAAACATTGTTATTATGAGAAAAAAACATTATTATTAGAAAACATCTTTGGTATTATGAGAAAAGCATCTGATTATTATGAAAAAACTGTTTTGCTATTATGAGATAAATATGTTAGAAGCACCACCTAACTGATCACGTTTTCTAGTAAGATGCTTTTCTCATAATAATTTGGTGTTTTCATGTAATAACGAGATCTTTTCTTGTAGTAATTAGATGCTTTTCTCGTAATGATGTGTTTTCATGTAATAACGAGATCTTTTCTTGTAGTAATGAGATGCTTTTCTCTTAATAACAAGATTATTTTCACATAATGAGATATTTTGTCACAATAACAGATGTTTTCCTGCAATAATGAGATGCTGATTGGGGATTTTTCTCCTTGTGTTGCAGGAATGCACTTTTGTAAGCACATGCAAAGCCTGTAAGTAAATAGTTGATTATGCCATATGTATTGGTTTTTGCATCAGCTAATGTAAAGCCACAATCAGGGATTTAGATGCCGTTTTAGTTTACATCAACGTTTTATTTCTATTGTCCTGTTTAGGTGCATATTCTACCCTACTGTATTTAATGCGTATATAAACGATCTCTGTTTAAATACCTGAAGACGTCATTATTTTTAAGTTAAAGAACACACAGCAAACAAACTGAAAAAAGAACATTTGCAGTTTGACTCCATTTTCTTTTTAGCACTGAGATACAATTACCCAAAGGCCAAAAGGACAGAAACAGTAGATATCGTTTGAGCAGGACAAGTGTTCCAACCACATAACCAGCACATCAATGCAAAACTGCTTCGTATGTCCAAAGTGCCAAATCACTGCACTGCACACTCTGTAAGGCTGAAACCACACACTCGCTGTGTTTATACGTTGCGCAACAGGATGAGAGGTTTTGCACTAAAGAAATTAAAAAAGCGTAATTAATCTGGTCATATAAAAGAAAGTTATTTTAATTAAAAAGAAATATGATTTAAAGATATGGAGAGTTTTTGTTCTCTCTGCTTTTTTTGCACTTTTGTTAAAGGAGACGTGGTGTAGCGCTAAAGTAGACAAACTGGCAGAACAATGCAAGAGCATGTCGTGGGCTGTTTGCTTTTTTTTTTAGAAACCCAACTTTTGTCAGATATTCCTTGAAATGTTACAGTGGCAATCTTTGGGGGGAAAAAAACTAAGGAATTATTAAAGATTAAAGATGCCATGGCAATGCTATACCATGTAAAGAAGCTTTTTTTAAATGCAGACCATGACATTGTCAGTGTCTTTAAGTTTGAATGTGTGTGAACACTTGTCTGGTGTAAATATTGACCATTTGTTTGAATTTGTATTTGTTGAGCTTTTTGTGAGTCAGATGTCCTCAGTTTTGTTGATGTCCATGTTATTAATATACGTCACATATAACAGCTTTATTCTGCTGTTGGAATTGAGTTATAGTCATATGTTTCACACAGTCATCGTTCACAGGACCTCCGATGTGTCATGAGTGGAAGAATGTGCTGAGAGTCTACTTTAAGTCAGGATCAGGTTTTTCTCCCTCTTTATCCACAGTTTGTTCATATTGATTTGCATTGATAAATTTATTAATGTGACTATATGCACCCTCTTATATCATTCCCAAAGCCACACAAGTATTACACAGTGTCACCTAAACACAGTTGATCCCATTATATGTATTTAATGTTGACTGGTTGTTTTATCATTTCCATGACTTTTGTATCATCAGGTTCGAGCACTGAGGCTAAACTCCAGCCAGAGGTGTACAGCTGAGATGTAAGTCTATGTGTAGATCTAAAAATAGCTAAATGTTTGATGACGTTGCATTAATTCATGAAAAAAATCATTCAAAGACCTGAATTAAGTTCACTTAAAAGCCAGTAACACAGCCAGTAAATGGGCAGGTCATTTTATTATGCCCCCAAGCCATGTACTATCCATTGTGCTACGCTATATAACCTGTACACGTTTCATTTCTTTCACATTTTTTCTTCCCATTGCATGATAGATATGATACGTTTGCTCTGTGACAGGGTTGGTTTGTTAATTGCAGTCCACAATGCAGTTTAAGGGTAGTTTTTTTTTTTGTTTTTTGTTTTTTTTTAGTTGGACTACATGCTTTGACATTTCTGCAAAGCCAAAATTTGTCTTTTGTTATTCTTAATGTGATTACATATGTTATTATTTTCATCATGATCATTATAATGTCCAGTGGAGAATAAAACAATGTTTGCTTTGTGGGATTTGTTTAATCATTGTCAGTCTTTTTTTTTCTTGGGGAAATGTCAAGAATTTATTTTATTATTATTGTGTGTTTTTTTTAATCTGGCTGACATGAATATGGAGATGGTTCTTCACACATTTTCTAAACACTGTGATTTTTACCTCATTCAGATTATATTTTAAAGAAATAATTGTAACATTCTAACGAGTCTAGGAACTTTTTTTTTCGAAGTCGCTTCATCCTGTATTGTACGTCTTGTGTGTTTGACAGTGAGCTACTGATTTACCCAGATGATTAAAATGTTTATGAATGTGCTTCTAGTGAAGAGAGTTTTTTTTTAAAGGTATTTTAAAAAAGTTATTTTTATTTTAGATTTTTAATATTCCATATGTGTATGACATTGATTGGCTGCTATCTGAATAATACCAGTGTGTATCCATGCAAAGTGTTTGGAAAGTTTGTTAAAAAAACCACACACACACACACAAACAAAAAAAAAACAACACATGGATATGTCCAAGCATGCCAGAAATGTTCCATTCACATACTCACAGTGAAAAATGAACATACTTCATACCAAGACATTTAGTATGTTAGGCTGCACAGATTATTCTTTATCACAAGTAATAAAAACATTGAATAGTGTGATAATATATTAATAATGTAGGGGAAAAAAAAGTTTAAAGGTTTGTATCTCCCTTTCTGAAAATGATATAAAGTGATATGTGGTATATACACTAATAAATAATTATGTATAAATAAGATATATACACTCTCAAATCAGGTCTGAAGATCCAAAGTGTCATAGCAAAACAAACAAACAAAAACATTTTTTTTTTTATTTTACCTTACTTTTTTGGATTGGCTCCCTGTCTTAGACTACATCCACATTTTATTTTGAACTTCTGCTGTAGATAAATCCTAAAATATATGATGCATACATATGTTACACATTTTTCCCCCCTCTCAGAAACCATGCAAACTTGAGTGGGCGGGGACGTGGAGAATCAAATTTAAGCTCCGCCCACTATCGCATACTAGCGTACTAAAGAGAACGTCAATAGCGCGTTAGCGCTGGTGCGGTGCTACCGGTGCGTACTATTTACATACACTCTGAAGTAAAGTAGTATGTTTTTGACATAGGCTCTAATAAGACCAAGCTGCTGTACAAAATGGCTGTGCTTCTGTAGGCAAACAAGTGGAACACGCTGAAGACTGCAAAACCTGACGTCTTCCACTGACTTGTGGGGTTCATTAGTGTTACTCTGGAGAAAAAGTAAGTTGACTACAAAAATATCGTCGCTAGCCAGCATTAAACTCTGAGGAGACGTGAGCAGCTGTAGAAAGCTGACTCAAACCGAGTTGTTCTTGTGTGTTGTGAATGTGTTTGACAGCAAGAAGGGGGGAACATTTTAAAAACAAGGCTCTAAATGGCTTTTTAATAGCCAGACCAAACCGTTAGAGAGAATGGTGCGATTTGCAGGTTGATCTAACAAATGGTGTTACACGTCATCACGTGACTAAATGCTGCTGCGCTCGCGCTGTCCAGATTGACCATATGTAGTTAAATAGATGCTTCTGGATTTTTCTCTGAGATTCCTATAGTTTAATGCTGTATAGTATATAGAGCATGATTGATATCATATAGTCAAAATGTTCTGAATTTCTGGGTCTAGATTTGGACCATCATACTGCATGTGAGATTTTAGACCTGCATTAGTCTTTAACTGCTGTTTCTCCTCTAACAGTAGGAGGAAGTGTGTTGTGACACACACACACACACACACACACACACACACACAGCCTGGAAACACATCCTCAGCATCCATGTTCTGTGCCCACATGCTTAATTTAGCTGAAGGTTTATATTTAGGGAACATTTGGGTTCTAAGTCCAAAACTGCTGACCGAGCAGTCTTTAGGGCTTAGAGCAGCAGTGTAAACTTCCAGTAAAAAGTAATAAAAGAAACTCAGAGTCTAAAACACTAAATTCTCCCTGAGTCAAACTTACAGCTGCAGTTTGTAATATCTTGTAAGAACGTGTAAATGTACAGAGTGTCCCAAAAGTCTCCGTACATAGGGGACTGTGTACGCCAGCACCATGTCGGTTGTGCCTTCATCAGTGGATGTTCGTGGACGTCAAATTTTCAGTCGGTTCCCGACACTTCCAGGCTTTTTGAATTTGTTAATAAGTTTAGCAGCAGTGTTGTGTGTGATGTGCTTGCCATGTTTCCTGTTAAAGTCCATCGCAACCTTGCGACAGCTTCCTGATCTACCATGAGACTGATTTCAATTTCTTCTTTTGTCAAAGACATTCTTAAAGGCTATCTGAAATATGTATGGAGACTTTTTGTTGTCATATAATTTCACAGACACTCCAGGAAAACTGATTCACCGCATGCATTTATTATACGAAAAAGCCATTATACATTTGTAGCAGTTTGACAAGTTTCTAAATGGATACTGTAGGCATTTTACACCCATGAATAAAACAAGAATCTGCCCTGTCAATAAATGTGAGAAGACACACAATAGCTTTCTATGTTGCTTGATCATTTTTTTTCTCTTTTCCCCTTATGTTTTGTCTTTTTCATATTTCACATACGAATAACTCTGTAAATCCGCCACCCGGACACACGCCGTCACACAGGAATACATTCACTGTTAGGACAAATCTGAAATAGATACCTGTTGACTTCATGTGTGCACTAGCTCCAGGGTGCCCAGTTCGATCTTGACCTCAGGTTACTCTCTGTGTGGAGTTTCTCTGCGTGTTTCATTTGGGTTCTCGGGTTTCGTCCAACCTTGCAAAAACATGCAGGTCGGTGGATTGGCTGTGCTAAATTGCCCCTTGGTGTTAAAGTGTGAAAGTGTGTGTACATGGTGCCCTATGATGGACTGGGCGTGCTCCTACCTCACATCCAGTGTTCCCAGGATAAGCTCTGGGTCTACAGTGACGACCAGGATGAAATACTTACTGAAGATGAATGATTAAGAGAATAACATATAGGTGTACTGCTTATGTAGTATAATAGAATAACATTTTCGATTCTCTCACTGGAACTGTGCCTGTTGCAGATTAAGTTCCTACTTAAAGTATCACTTTTAGGTTGCTTGCTTTTCTTATTCTAGCAAGCTAGCTCTTTCTGATTCTTATGTCATCTCTGATAATTGTATATAGTTTTAATGTGGGTGTGTAACTACTTGTATATACCAGATTTGATTAAAAGAATACAATCTGGTGCATTCTTATTGTGGAGTAAACATCCCAATAGTAATAGTTATAATATATAAAATATTTGTTGCCATTTACATTAGAAATAATTAATGAATGATGACTTTGATTTATTTCTTTATATACAGTAATAGATGATATGGTATTCAGTACGAATAAATGTGTCTCAAAAGTTTTCTTAAACTATGAGCTCAAGCAAGGACAAAAGATTAAGCACTAGCCTTATACAAAGCTAAATTGTCTTCCCTGGTTGGTTGATTGGAGGTGGATCTTTGCTTTTTTTATAGTTGTAAAATACCTAAAGTCTCTGTTAGTCTAAAGTCTACCTAAAGTCTTCTGTTTACATTTTTCCAGCCTTGAAATGAATCATGCAAGCAGCCAGATCAGAGCGGCTCAGCTCTGCACCCTTTTCCTTAAGAGGCAAACAGCTTCAAATGAGGGGAGTTAGGAGGAACAGGAAAGCTTATTTTGTTTTCTTTTAAAAAAAATTCTGTCCCTTTAAATGGAAAGCAAGATGGTTTATCTATGCAGGCCAAATTTTGGAGAAATACTTACTATATGAGCCATTGTACTCTATGGCAAGATGAAGTAGTATGAGGTGCTCACCCAGTGTGATTTTATAAATTGGCATAAACATTATGAATATTAAAACTAAGCCGGTTTTATGAATAAAACACTGATACGAGAGCAGAATTAAGCAAAAAAAAAAACAAAAGCAAAACAAAAAAAAACCCTAAACAAAACTCTCTTCAGTTCTTAGACCTCAAAGAGAAAAATTGAAAGTGAGGTGTCCAAATTAATGCTGCACTGTATGGATGCATGACATGATTATATTGCTACATATTAATATTGATTGTTTGCACAGCTGCTCAAAAGTCAGAATCTTGATAATCATTAACACTCCTTGTACCATGCAGCCCAAGATCGTAGAAGACTATAAATCTTCCAAAAATGCAAATCCAATGTAAATGTTATTTGCCTATGAAATACATACACAACAGTAACGCACCTAATGGGTCCATTTGTTTATCGTTTCAGAATGAAAATAGGAAATCCAGGAAATTTTTGGGTTTTTTTGGCACACTAAAATTTAATTGTTTAAAAAATTATTTAAAAAAATTTAAATATACTCTTTTTTATTTGTTTCTACTTTTTTCACCACACTAAATCTAGAAATCAAATGTGTAAAGATGTGTAATCTGGAAGCTTATTCTGTTTTCATAAAATATATGATAAAAATGAGATCAACATCTTCCTGATCTCGTATCTCAATCTTGTTGGGTAGTCGGGTGAAATATTAGTATGTCTCCCTCCTTTACCATCACTCTCTTGCTATTTTAAAAAGCTTGTAGTAATCAATATTCGCAGCAGATCAGGCACTAACAGCAGTCTTTAGTCTACCCTCTTTCACGCTGTTAGCTAGCCAGTAGTTGCTGATACACATCCTGGTTATTGAAGATGACCCCAGCACTCCCCGCTCTACCCCCCAAAAAAAAGAATGATGATGAAAACAAGCAAAGGAGAAATATAAGAGCTTTTTGTAATATTCATTGTTTTAAAGCTGAAAAGAATGAACATCTCTAACTCCACTGAATTATAGGCAGACTCTGTGAACACCCTTTGATGATCAGAACAGAGCTGCATGCTTCAAGTGAATTTAATTTAGAAAATGACTCCAAGAAAACTGTCTGCCGTACGTTTTAGAGAGAGGCGGCGGATGGATGAGGCACACAACAGTTCTCTCTCTTATTTCTTCATTTGTCACGTTTTCTTTCATTTATTTGCTTTTGCTTTGACACTTTGTAACATTCATGCCAATATTACATTGCGTATTTAAGCAGAGAGAAAGTGATGCTGTATCACTGATGATGAAGGTGTCTAGTGGAGCTGTAATGATAGATTTAATGTATGTTAATCCTGGCACGTGCTGGCATTGAGTCATGTCAGGAGAGGAGGGGGAGAAGGGGTGTTGCTCTGTTTGGAAGAGTAGAGGAGGGGCGTGACCGTGGATGAAAGGAGGAGGGATGTTATTGTCCGGAAGAGTGGAGGTGGGGCATTAATGTATTCAGGAGGGGAAAGGAGGGTCGTTACTCTTTCATCCCTCAGTGATCCTCACTAGTCTAGTTAGCACGCACTCTGAGAGACAGCGAGAGAGCATCAGCAGCACACTGTGCTACTGGATATCATAAGGTGAGTTGTCAGGTTGTGAGTTTTGCACACAGAAGGTGTTTTGAGTGATTTAAGAATATTGATTGTGTTATCTGTACTGATGTGTGTTGTGGCTTTGTGCTCAGCAGTGGGGTGTGTGAGTGTGTGTGTGGGGATGGGTGCTTGGGCTTGAACCTTGCTCAGTCAATATTAGGCCAAGGAGATCATCCGCTCAGCTGATTGGCCCTCGGCAGGCATCATGAGTGCACTTACACAGGAGGGAGCAGCTGCTCTGGGGAGCTTTGGGGCACTACAGGGTGTGTCAGGGCTTCAGAGCTACAAACAAAGGCTCAGCAACATGATTTTGATATCTTTCTTTTTCTCAGCAGATTGTGGTCATTTGAGCTGTGATGGTCTTATGAGCATCAAAGCTGAGTCAGCACTTTCCTTTTGGCATCTGTTATTTCTTTATTTTTTAGGTTAACATGTAGCCTTGTTCATTTTATCCTGGTGAGAACTTGAAGAAAATACCAACTTGGATAGATATATTCCCATTTTCCAAGACTCTGAATCAGCAAAAAGTTTCAGGGGCTTAGTGATATAGCCTGTGTGTAGTGCTAAAAATATTTAGATAATGTAAATAGAATGTAAAGCCCAATTTTAAGGGTCTTGAGTGGGAGAACAGTTTTGGAACAAATTTATTTTGTAATCTTGCACATTGCTGTTGTCTTATACTTGTCACACTACTAGAAATGGCATTGTATAGAAAGGTAAAGCAGGGCAGTTGGGATCAGTGACCTCGACCTAGAGAACCAGGACCCGATGTGGCACTGAATCATTTGTACAATATTCTGCAAAAGTTTGCATCTCCCGTGGTTTTTGACTGAAAGCAATAATTCTATCTTACAATTTCAAAATTGACAAAAATGACTCCCTAGCAGCAGCAGAGTTTCTTTTTTTTAAATTTTTTTCCTGTTCTGCATTTTACTCAGACCTGTTAAAGCATATTTAGATGGGATAATAATAATAATAATAATAATAATAATAATAATAATAATAATAATAACAACAACAATCTACTTCTACTACTACTACTACTAATAATAATAATAATAAACTTTATTTATATAGCACCATTCATACATTTACAGAAATAAACAAAGGTAGTTAGAAATAAAAGAGTAAATAGGCTAACTAATAATAATAATAATAATAATAATAGAAGTGACAAAAAGAAGAAAAAAAATAAAAATATAGCAATATAAAATATTTAAAAAAAACTACATTGTTCTTGCATTACAGTAGACAATACTCAAGATGCTCTTGTCATACTATTGCACTTTATGTAATCATGCTTATAGACAGTCTTATATTGTCTTGGAGCTAAACTGCTAGTTACTGTTCAAAATGCAGCTGAACTTCATTAAAACTCCCTCAGAGAAATGAAACTTCTACACAACATACACTATATGGCATGGCAACAGGAGCTTAACTACACTGAAGCTACATCCATGGCTGTACATCCATTACTAGGGATGTTCATAAGGGTAAACTGGGTGACTGACCGTGAGCTGAGATATGATAATTTTCAATTCAATTTTATTCTTATAGCAATTTTAACAACTGACATTTTCATAAAGCAGCATTTGTACAGCAATGATTTGCAACCTTCATGGTTTTTGAATGAAAAAGAATATGTACCACTAAGTTTATTTTAGCTATCTACAAAAACTATTAAAATTTTTTAAAAATATGTGAGTATGCAGTGCAACACGACAGCAATTCAAACATATTATTGTTACTACTGAGAGCATTCGAAATCCGCCCAGAGAATACAAAAAAGGTTGGCGGCAGTTATAAATTGTGGTTATACAAGATATTTAAGTAATATCGTGCAAACAAGAGAGCAGTTATACTGAACACAGTACGGCCGAGAAATTTATTCATTTTTGCACCGCTAGCGGAAATAGATCCCGAAGAAGTTACAATCACTGATAGCCGGTCAGCTAGCTCACATTGATTTGTACGTTTCCATTAAAGGTGCCAAAACCAAAGGTGTTCAGTGGGGTTGGGGTCAGGGCTCTGTGCAGGTCACTCGAGTTCTTCCACTCCAACCTTGGCAAACCATGTCCTCATGGAGCTTGCTTTGTGCACAGGGGCATTGTCATGCTGGAACAGGTTTGGGCCTCAGGTTTGGTAAATCGTAATGCTACAGCATACAAAGACATCCTATACAATTGTGTGCTTCCAACTTTGTGGCAATAGTTTGGGGAATAACCAGATATAAGTGTGATATGGTGTATTATGGCAAGTATACAATATTTTGTAGACTTGGAGGAAAGTGCCTGAGTTTTCCACAATCATTTCACAATACAATCAGCTCCAAAATTATTGACACTCTTGGTAAAGATGGGTAAAAAAAGGTTATAAAAATGTCTTTGTAGTTAATTAGCTTAACCTCCCACTGAGAAATCCAACCTTTACCCTTGAATTTTCAACACTGAGTATTCTTCCTGTAAGGATTGCTGAGCTTGGAGAATATAGACTAAGGAATCTGAGACCACTTCTCAATACACAGGTTTTCAGTGGGGTTTAGTTCAGGGACTGGGATGGCCATGTTAAAAGCTTGATTCTGTGACCATTGAACCAATCTTTGTGGATTTGGATATATGCTTTGGATCATTGTCCTGCTGGAAGATCCAATTATGACCCAGTTGGAAGACCTTGGCAGAGGCAGCCATATTTTCATTTAAAATCTCCTATTAAATCTCCTGCGTCCAGGATGTCTTGTGTCCTAACAAGGTTCACAAGACTTTCAGAGGAAAAACAGTTCCACATCACCACAGATCCTCTACCATACTTAAAAGTGGGTGCTTTTCTTAATAACCCATTCTGAGTGTTTGTTCCCAAAAAGCTGACCACAGCCAAACTTCCAGTAGTGTCTAGTGGCCTCCAGGTGATTACATTTGTGTTTGTGTTCTTCTGGCATGCCTTCCAAATAGTTTGTTGGCATGAAAGTGGTGTCTAAGTACAGATTTGGTGACCCTAGAATGCTTCTACAAATCTCCAGCTGTGATCCTTGGAACAATAACAACATGCTGCCATTAACCAGCAAATTACACTTGCTCTAGTAAGTAAATAGCCAAAGCATTCTGGTGCTATAAATTACATTTCTTTGTCTCCTTTATGCTAAAGGTACAAACATTTGCATTCGACTATGTTAATTTTGCAAAATCCAGAAAAGAGCTGATTTCTTAGCAGCCAGAAATTTTGAGTCAATAGTGCTTCCAACCAAACATGAAATAAAATGATGCTACCACCTTGCTACTGAAAAATAGTAATTAAACCAATAGCTTCGCTACTTGTTATAGTGCTGCTGTCTTATCATTGAGATCTTGAAAGCGCAGTATTTTGTCCCACTACAAATATACATAGGTGTGTTTGAATATGATGATGATTAAGATGGGTTGGATTGTGTTGAATATGATCCCAGATCAATTTTCCTACTTTCAGAATGCAAGTTCTAAGTGCTTTTTTTAAATCTTGTCTTGATTTAGCTTTGCTCCCCGCTATGGTGCATTAAACAGATTAGGCCCCTGCTTCCAGGTTTCTGAAAATGTGCATTGCTTAACTGCTGTGGAAGATTAATGAAAAACAACTTGAGGCTTTTTAATTTCATTTGTGCAGAGCACAAGAATATCAGGCTATTACTTACCTTTGAACAGGTAGAATTGACGATTTTTAACT
Organism: Pangasianodon hypophthalmus; assembly: GCF_027358585.1. Taxonomy (NCBI): domain Eukaryota; kingdom Metazoa; phylum Chordata; class Actinopteri; order Siluriformes; family Pangasiidae; genus Pangasianodon; species Pangasianodon hypophthalmus. The sequence continues at coordinate 18,103,392 of NC_069719.1, forward strand.
TCAAATCAGTCAGGCTTCCCCCTAATCAAAGTAGATAAAGCCATAAAGCTACTGTGTGGTTTATCATTAGCCAGCGCAGTCTTGGCTGTGCTCTTTGCTTCTCTGAGTACGTTTCTCATTATTCCAGATTGGAATGGAAAAGTAGGGTAAGTCCTGTAGGCCAGGGTTATTCAGCATCACTAACATGCAGGCCGAACTTGGAAAATAACAAGGTTGTGCTCAAAGAGCAGTTCTATAATATCTCTATCTGCCAAATTGGCTAGTTATCCCATTATTATTGACCTTTGTGATAACACAGCTGAAAAAAAACAATGGGAAATAGTAAAGTGGTGGTTTCGTAGTAATATTGATTTCTCTATCAACAGCACAACATTGGTACATTACATTAAATAAAAAATGGTTTATTATAAAAGATGAGAATTCTGTTTAATGTGATCTGAAAAATTATGTGTACGAGATGTACTAGATTTGTGGAACATTTCACATAACTTTCACCAGTAGAAGAAAGCATGACTTACAGATTTCTTAAAGCGTTCATCATAACTGGTAAAACAACATTACCTCACATCCCTGTTTTGGTATCTTATAGTATTGTTGGTTATTCAACGAAATACAGTCCTGTTTTATGTTTTTTAAAAAGGTCCTACTACCTTGTCATACCGGCAGCACTAGGAGCTAGTGCAGACCTGTTATTACATGAATATAACTACTGGAATGTTTATCTGTTTTACTTGCCATGACAGAGTTGTCACACTTTCACTGTATAATAATTCTAGTGGTTTAAATTTAGCTAGAAATATAGAATATAGAGTTGAGCATTTGCTTGGCACCAAATATCTGGTAGTGACTCGGAAAGACACACTGATATCACATTTCAAAAATGCTAAGACAGTTAAGAAATGTTTGTACAATGTTGTTGCTACAAAAACCCTTGCTTGCACAGTAGATATATTATCAGTATAGATCTAAACTGCTGGTTGAATGGGCCTGCTGTAGCTATTATCTGCATGGCATCCGACTGAGAAATTGCTCTCTAATGCATCCTCTCCTGTTGTTCTTCAGCCCGTAACAGGCTCGGGAATTAGCGGCTTAAACATGGACACCACAGGCTCTCTGAAGATGACTGCTATGGCCTCCCAGAGCATCTTCAGCCACGTGGAGGAGGAGAACCTGCCAGCTGTGAGAGCTTACCTGGACAAACACCGTGACGTGGACAGCAGGAGTGATGTGAGCGAGAGACCACGAAAGAGATTACATGTTCATACCCGTCTGACTTGAGAGCAGATGAATAAGGGAGATTATATTTGGTTGGTTTAGGAACTGCAGACTTTGTGGTGACAGTGATGTGTACATCAAAATCTGGGTCTAATCCAACAGTAAGATTTAAAAAAAAAACTGTTTTACTGTGAATTCTCTATTAATATGATTATAAAGAGTTTGTTTTTATTTACTGAAAGCATTAACAATAATGATGCACAATAATAATAATAATAATAATAATAATAATAATAATAATAATGTGGTTACCTATTTTTTATTAAACAACTCCGTCTGGATATTCAAATACATTTCAGATTCCCATATTTGATGAATTCTTGATTAAAAGGATCATTTTGGAAAAGATGACATTCTGGATAAATGTTTTATTATCTGGCCATCTGAGGCTAATGGGGTTGTGTAGTTCAACATATTTTCAAAAGTTTCACTTCAGTATAGGAATATGCACTTTTACCAAAATATTTATAGTGTATGCCTGTGATAACTCTCCATACCCACAAGCTATGCGATGACATTTCCCCAGACCTGCTGTCATGCAGATGACACTTTGGAGCTTCATCGGGTCCACAACTCAGTATGACAAAAAAAAACACAGTGGAAATGTCCATAGCTGTGCGCAGTACATATACTATGTGTGGCTGTCTGGGCTGAATTCTGGCAAAAAAGATTTATGAAAACTAGCCAAAATAGGGTTCTTCTGCTTATAGCATACTTTGACACCTCAACTTTAAGAAACCATGACTACACACTTACTCGTCCAGATTATTAGGAACACCTGTACACCTGCACATTCATGCAGTTATCTAACCAGTCAATCATGTCCCAGCAGCGCAGTGCAAAAAATCGTGCAAAACACTCAATGTTTTTTGTTTTTCGCACCATTCTGTGTAAACTCTAGAAACTGTTGTGTGTGAAAATCCCAGAAGATGAGCAGTTTCTGAAATACTCAAACCAGCCCATACAGCCCACCTGGTACCAACGTGCATGCCATGATCAGAGTCACAGAGCACACACTTTTTCTTCATTCTGATGTTTGATGTGAACTGAAGCTCTTGACCTGTATCAGCATGATTTTTTGCATTGTGCTGCTGCCACATGATTGGCTGATTAGTTAACGGCATGAATGTGCAGGTGTACAGGTGTTCCTAATAAAGTGAACGGCGAGTGTATTTCACCAAAATGACATAAAAATGTTTTTATTTACTTTACAACTTACAACTGCGGTGGTAAAAACAGTCAGTCTGCCTAAAGATGTCTAAAACCTGACTAGCTGTGTGATTTCTTCACATAGTGAATGTCAGGCTTTGATCAAGTTTGTGGAATGCTGTAAGTTTACATGTGATTGAGATACGTGCAAAAGAGAAACAGATTTCAGTTGAAGGGTTTTCCTAGGCCACAACACAGGTTATGATAGTAGATTCCAAAAATCGCACTACTAAGAACTGTTATTGTTATGATAAATTTTAAATACTTTTTTTTAACTAATCAAAATGTTTTTAGCTGTTGGGTAAAAGCCTATTATTATCTAAAAAATCCAAATGGAAAGGTATCTAAATGTCATACACAGATTGCTACAATTTTTTGTGAGGCCATATATATTCTGCTCTGAGCTCTGTGTTTTTCTCTTTTCCTCCAGAGCGGACAGACTCCTCTCATGTTGGCGGCTGAGCAGGGCAGCGTTGAGATTGTGCAGGAACTCATAAGAAGAGGAGCCAATGTTAACCTGGATGACGTGGTACACACCGTTCCATATTCCACTTCATTACACAACAGGATCAGTAATGATCTTTACACGGGAGGATCAATACCACCACTCAGTGAGCAGTGCAATATACCAAGAATTCTCTAAGTTAGATATTTCCAGCAAGTACAGATAGCCTTTGCAAAGCCAGTTCTTCAGCCTAAATATATTCTCATCCAGAACCCTGACTTTACTAGGCTAATTTATAGAAAAAGAAAGCAATTTGAGCTCATTTCCTGTGTCTCTGAGTGATGTCATTGTGGGTGGACCTGCACTAAAGTGCTAGATTCCCTCAGGTTCACTCATAATAGCAGGTGGCCTGCAGAGCTGTGTAATTGGCATGCAAAACTGTGGTTCAGCAAATGACTGGGTGATGACATTCAACATACACACACCCTGAGGATCTCACACACCTCTGGTCTCATACAGTACCTTGCACTTCACTGAGCGTTGTTACCCGTAGAGTTTGGGCACTCATGACTACTTGGTATGACCAACTGGTACGTTCGATAGCTCTCAAAGTCCTTCACGTTGAGACAAAAAGGGAATATCTAGGCATTTAGTCAAGCTTCTGTGTGGCTTTTTGTCTTGTACGTAGGACTGCTGGACTGCACTGATTTCCGCCTCCAAGGAGGGCCATGTAGAGGTGGTGAAGGAGCTGCTGGCCAACAATGCAAATCTGGAGCACAGAGACATGGTAAACATCATATAGTGCATACAAAGCAACATGTTTTGTTCAACAGCTTGTTTTAGGTCCAAAAATGGTTGAAAGCCACTTGTTAGATAATACTTATTATTACAGAATAGATTATTTCTAACTGAGGTTCGTACCTGAACATTTTCTTAGCACTTACTACAATACTTGTATGAGATTAAAACAAATATGCATATGCTTTTTGCACATGGTTGGCTTCATTTGTTGTATTTCCTTCAACCTGCAACACATTTGTGCTCTTATCAACTAACATCTAATATTGACTCCTGTAGTTGTCATGTGGGTTACAAATTAGTAACTTTAGTAACTGAAGCTTTTTCCTTCAGTTAAAGAGAACAAAGCAAAAAAATACACTGCAAAAAATGACGTCTTAGCAAGTGGAAAAATCTTGAATAAGTCAAATGTATCTAGAATGTCCTATTATAAAATAACACTAAACCAAATATAAGATTATTAAACCTATTTCTAGATAGTTTTACTCATTTCAAGCTTGAAATAGTCTTGTTCTGTTAGCAGATAATTTTGCTAATTTTATTTCTAGAAAGAAGAAAATTTTTCTGCCAATAGAATAAGAAAATGTAAATCTTGAAATGAGTAAAAATGTCTAGAAATAGGTTTAAAAATCTTATATATGGTTTATTGCAATCTTCTAATAAGAAAGACTAGATACCTTTTGACTATATTCAAGACGTTTTCACGTGCCAAGATGTCTTTTTTTTGCAGTCTAACTTGCATTAGCAAACAGTTCTGTAATATAGTTGAGAACGACTTTTTTGTAAAAGCAAATGCTCTTTAATAATGAATGAAAGAAACATTTTATAGAGATGGAGGGTACAATAGGCACAGGCTCACTGAAACTGTTTGAATCTTATTGTAGTTGTTTATATAGTTGTCTGTTCTTTTTAGGTTTATGATTTTTTCACTGTTAAAAAGTATATGATCTTTTTTCAGCTCATTACACACTATTATTTCATTTTCATTCTTGAACCTTAGAATTGAGGAACAGCTTTATGTCCCAAAATCGTTCCTCCAGCTACAAAGCAAATAAACCTGAAACCAGAGTTGTTACAAATTTGCAATATGCAATATTTTTCTCTAATAATTTCCATAATAGATTTGCTTTGAAATTATTATTGCAGAATGTCACACTATCCTCAGTAAGTGTCTCCTGTGAGAACTGTATTTCTTCAGCAAGTTTTCCTGGACTGTGTGAATTAGATATTTTTGTTTTATTAGACCTGCCCTCTCCATATAAGCTCTACGATATTGATATGTGAAATCATGGCTGTTGTGTATAGTGCACACTTTTCTGCCTTGTTTTGAATTAGCAGCACATTTCTATTGATTGAATAGGTTTTTACAAGTGTGTTATACATGTTTATCATTTCCTGTCACAGTGTTTGTCTGGAAAAGTGTGTCATGGTGCCAGTGTGTCGGTAGCACAGTGCTAATAATAACAGGCTGAGCGTCTGAAGTAAGCCTGCAATCTGAGTAACACTCTGACTCAGGCGAAGTGTGTTTAGGAAAACAACCCAGTGACTTTAGTAAGGACATTTAAAAATACTGACGTGTGTGTGTGTGTGTGTGTTTGCGCGTGGTTGTAGGGCGGCTGGACCGCTCTTATGTGGGGAGCGTATAAGGGTCGTGTGGAGGTGGCTCGTCTTCTGCTGGAGAAAGGAGCAAACCCGAACATCACTGGTCAGGTACGCAGTTCAATACGACACAACAGAGTACCGCACCTCCATTTTAAAAAGTGGCCCCATGTTTAAAACATTCACTCAAATAATAAATAAAAAAAAATCTCTTTCCTGTGCAGCAAATGTGTTGCATGGTGGTATTTTTGCGTAACTGGTCTTACAGTGAAATGAGAAAAACGAGAGGTTTGTATATGTGTGTTTGTGTCTTATCCATCCCTGCTTTTCCATACAGTACAGTGTATACCCCGTCATTTGGGCAGCAGGCCGAGGCCATGCCGAAATTGTTCGGCTTCTACTACAACACGGTGCTAAAGTCAACTGCTCTGACAAGGTGACTACCATCATCACCCCTATCTGCAGATGTTGCTGACTTCACAGAGAAGTGATTCAGCCTTATTTATGTAAACATAGTGTCTTCTATCCTCTAAGATACAGGACAAATTCCATTCCCACAAATTTTACTATGACTGTAACTATGATGCAATGGGCTGTATGTTCTAACTGAATGATAAACAGATTTAATATAGGAAAAAAGAAAAAGAAAATTCACAAACAAAACCAGGGTTTTGTCCATAAAGGACCTAAACTTAAACTTCTGGGTGCTGACAAGGCAACACACAATTTTGTACTCATAATCAGTAAAGACTGTTCTGTTCAGTAAAGTTCTGTCATTTGACTCCAGTATTGGCACTATGTCAGTAATAATTAGCTCACTGTAATCAGAAAGGCTTTACCAATGCACAATTTTAAGCTTGTGCAGCTGCATTGGCCATCATCAAACATATTGCAAAGGTATAGTTTGTAATTTGTAGAGCTCTCTGCTGGCTGCGAGGCACATTGCAGTTTCTACGAAAATGTTAACAACACAACCCCTCGCCTTCTGGTTAAACTCATATGCTGTGTGAGTTGCCTTTTAGGTAAAAGTTTCAGAGCAGAGCAGCTCAGTTTCACCAGAGGGCGGAGCTTATTTCTGGGCCAGAAAAAAATGTACAGTCCTGAAATGAAGAAACTAACTACATTGCATGCATTGCATATTTTTAAATAAAGTATATATCAAATGAGATATTCAGAAACTAACTGCACCTTTAATAAATTTTTGTTAAATCTATTCTTTTCTATCCTTTATTTTCATCAGTATGGCACCACGGCATTGATCTGGGCAGCGAGGAAAGGTCATTATGACTGTGTGATGCACCTGCTGGAGAACGGTGCAAATGTGGACCAGGAAGGAGCGGTGTGTGGACTTGTAACAAATATGTATTACTCAGTACAAAGTCACATTCTTTTACAAAATAGTATTATATGTAAGTCTGATGTTGACAGTTCTGTAAGGAATAAAACACGACGGGGCATGCTGTTATAGGAATAGAATAAACAATGAAGTGGAGTAAAGCCCCAAGTGGTAATGATGTCATAGTTTTTACAATTTATAGTTACAGTCTATGTTCCATCAAAACAAGCAGCTATAAACAGTCACTCCCTCACCAGGCTCTTTTTTCTCTCTTGAACTTTATAAGAAAAAAAAGCTGCTTGTCATGTTACTGAGAAACTGGAGTCCTCTGTCCTGAAGACTCTCCACTGAGGGAAAACTTGCTGACTATTACAGAGCACTCACACTGGAGACTCCTTCCATAAATGTTAAATAAATATCTCCTTAAAGAACACATCACCATATCAATGATTAAATGTTTTTCTTTGTTAACTAACAAAACTTTTTTATGCATTTATTATTAGCCTTAGATTATGTGAAACATCCACCATGCAAGTCCCTGTGAATGAGTTGTTACTACAGAAATGAAAAAAGTATTAGAATGAATGCTTATTTGCTGTTACAGAAAATTAATCAGAACCTTCTGACCAATCAGATTAGAGAATTCAACAGCATTGTGGTATAAACTACTATATTACATGATAAACAAACATATTTCATTTGGGCAGGTTCAAATTAATTGTAGACAAATTTTGTGTACATTTAAACTTGAGAAAGCTGATTTGGATGTTTCTCTCTCTGTCAGAACTCGATGACAGCTCTGATAGTGGCAGTGCGTGGTGGTTACACAGAGGTGGTGAAAGAGCTACTGAAGAGAAACCCCAACGTCAACATGACTGATAAGGACGGAAACACGGCACTGATGATCGCTGCAATGGAGGGCCACACTGAGATAGTGCAGGACCTGCTGGACGCAGACACCTACGTCAACATTCCTGACAGGGTGAATAACTGTTTTCATATTCCTTGCTTTTTTCCTTCATGCATTTTCTTCAAAGATGTTTTTTTTTAATGTAAACAAAGGCCACAATTTAATGGCACCAACAGAATAAAGGTCCTGATGCTTTGTATTTACATTTATCTGTACTGTATGTATGTTTTATGTGTTTTTTGTCTCAGAGTGGAGACACGGTTCTAATTGCGGCAGTGAGAGGAGGCCATGTGGAGATTGTCCGAGCTTTGCTGAATAAATACGCTGACATTGATGTTAAAGGCCAGGTACTTCTATTTTTCTCAGATTTTGAACATCCCTATTTGTTAATTATGCCTCTATAACCCAGTGACTGTATCTGTCTGTACAATATGCCAGATTCATATCATAATGCCCATATTCAGTCACCAGCCACTTTAATAGGAACACCTGCACACCTGCTCATTCAAGCAGTCATCCAGTCATGTGGCAGCAGCACAGTGCATAAAATCATACAGATACAGGTCCAGAGCATCAGTTAATCTTCACATCAAATATCGGAATTGGTGTTTTGACCGTGGCTTTGACCATGGTGAAGAGCTTTTAGTAATTCAGAAACTACTGATTTTTCTGGGATTTTCATAGGCAACAATCTGTAGAGTTTACACAGGATGGTGCCTATGAAAATCCCAGAAAACATCCAGTGATTAGCAGAGATGGCTTGTTCATCAGAGGAGAATGGCCAGATTGGTACGAGCTGACAGGAAGGCTACAGTAACTCAAATACCCAGTCTTTAAAACTGTAGTGAGCAGAAAAGCATCTCAGAACACCTCAAAGAACACCTCCTTGAAGAGACGGAGGGTACAATAGGAACAGGCTCACTGAAACCGGATAGTTGAAGATTGGAAAAAGACCAGGTGATGTTTTTCCAATCTTTAACTGTCCAGTGAGACTGTGCCAACTGTTGCCTTCTTATCTGACAGGAATGGAACAGGATGTGCTGTTCTGTTGTTGTAGACACCCTTCGGATGTTGTAGCCCATCCAAGCAGGGGTTCAAGTATTCTTATTAAAGTGGCTGTGAATGTATAAAAGCAGACAATCACCCTAGGCCGGTATCATATGTTTAACTGCAGTGGCATTCTTTCATTATATCATGCACTTTCTCTACACAGGACGGCAAGACTGCCCTCTACTGGTCAGTAGAAAAAGGCAACGCCACCATGGTGCGAGATATCCTGCAGTGTAACCCAGACACAGAGGCCTACACCAAGGTAAAGCCAAACCACTCGACTTCCGATTGAGGCAGAAAATACTACAGTGCACTGAGATCACTACTTTCCTACCTGTTTGTGTGTGATCCTATGTTTTAGGAAGGGGAGACTCCACTAATTAAAGCTACCAAAATGAGAAACATTGAGATTGTTGAGCTTCTTCTTGACAAGGGAGCGAAAGTGTCTGCTGTGGACAAGGTAAAAATGTTCTGTGCTCTTTGAAAAATGAATCTGAAAACAGACATATCATTCAGAGCATGCAGGAGCTAAATTATGTAAAATTGCATTTGATGAATTAATGGCCTTGATATGTAGGATGTTGTCTTAAATTTGACTTTACATGAATTTACATTAATCTGGCATAACTTCTATTCATATACAGTTGAATCTATTTTGAAAACACTTTGAAAACTTCAGACATCACACTCATCAGATAAGACATTACTTGCGGGAGAAGGGGCAAATGATTATCTGAAGCAAGCATACACAGAAATTTGAGGACCAGCCAAATTCAAACAAAAGCTGGGATAGGGAAAAAAGTATTTCCTGTTTGCTAGCAGCTTATTGTTTGAATTTGGATGGTCCTCAAAGTTCTATCTTTCTTTGTTTCTTTCTTTCTTTAGTTAGCTAGTCACAGTCTACTTAAATTACACTTTAAGTAGGATTAAAAAAAAGTGCTAAATGTCAGGATACCTGTAGACTTCCTTCAAACATCATAAATGAGAAAATGTAATCTTATTTTTAACATGCCCAAATCAGCTTGTACAAGTGGCAGTTTTGTTACATACACAGTGAATTTGTATGTGGAATATCAGTGCTTAGTAATTACAGGATAGGTAAATGCTGTGCTTTCAGAAAGGAGACACAGCGCTGCACATTGCCATCAGGGGTCGGAGCAGAAAGTTGGCTGAGCTGCTCTTGAGGAACCCGAAAGATGGCCGCCTACTCTACAAGCCCAACAAGCAGGGCGAGACGCCCTACAACATCGACTGCACGCACCAGAAGAGCATCCTCACCCAGATCTTTGGTGCCAGTGAGTGTTTTCCTAACCCACGTTTGAACAAGTTTCAGAGCTTTTTCTTTAGTTTTCTGCTTAAAACTAGGTAAAGATTCTGATATGTTTTTTTTCCCCCTGACCTATTGTAGAGCACTTGTCCCCTACGGAGTGTGATGGCGACATGCTGGGTTATGATCTGTACAGCAGCGCGCTGGCTGACATCCTTAGCGAGCCCACCATGCAGCCTCCCATCTGTGTGGGTCTGTATGCTCAGTGGGGCAGCGGCAAATCCTTCCTGCTCAAGAAGCTGGAGGGTAAGAGCACCCCTGCAGATTGATCTCTTTATACACCAGTGAAATGCTGAATAACTATTGTATATTTTAACATTTTATGTATTGTACCTAAATAAAGTAGGATGATTAAATGTCATGGTGTTTTCAGATGAAATGAAGACGTTTGCAGGCCAGCAGGTGGAGCCATTGTTTCAGTTCTCCTGGATGGTGGTGGTGCTGACTCTGCTGCTATGCGGCTCTGTAGCTGTGATTCTTGGCTTCTCCGTCGATCCCAGGCTGGCCATTGCTGTGGCTCTCAGCCTGCTTGCCCTGCTTTACATATTTTTTGGTAGGAATCCCATGGAAATCAATTAAATTGCTTTGCCTAAAAAGGATAGTTTATACTGCAGTTCACACAACCTAGAATTTTTAATGACTAACACTGACTAAATGCTGGTTAGGATCATTTCTCATGACAAACTAGGCTTAGACTAATGCGACTGTACGTTAATTTCATCACTTATATCAGTTTTATCAGTGAAGCATTATCTGTATTCAGCTCTTTTTTTCTGAGAAATAGACCATTTAATGCTGCTATTTTGTTTTTGCTGTTTTTCCCTCTAAGCGAAATTGTAATTAAGAACTCTTGCTTAGAAGTGAACTTCTAGTGTAAAAGTGTATACAATACAACATGCGGTTAGAAATGTAAGGCAGATGTTAGAGCTTTTAGGGATGTTCATGTGCAACCTTTAAATTGGAAACTCATATTGACAATAATTTCAATAGCACATGAATGCAGTATAAGTTCCATGTGCATCTTCAGTAAAGAGGTCATGCTGAGGATTAGACTACTTCCTTTGTACAAATGTCTAGTCCCGTGCTCCCAGTCTGTCTCCATACTAACTCTGTTAAGCTTTTTAGCACATGAGAGGAAGTAGCAGCTACAGCCAGACACATTCTATTAATCAGCTTTACAGCAAATCACATTACCAAAACCCATGTGCGGTGTAGTTTATAATACAATGTGTGAAGATTGTTAGTATTTTTGTCCAGCAGAGAGCGGTGTTGCACAGTGACAGAAACTGTCTGATTAGTTTACTGTGGTACAGCGATATCCAGCCATGCTTGTGTGCACCAGAGTGCATGGAAGAAGGACCGCATCGTAGTAAATAAGATCGAACAGGAGGAAAGGAGAGCCAAAATAAAAACCCTGCTAGACTTAAACCTACACGAAAACACGTCATCATTAGCAGGTCTTTCCGAATTAAACTATAGTACACAATTCCTGTTTGTAGCAGGATACATTTAAGAATCAGTATTTCATAAGTGCTTGATTGGTTGCTCAAGGTGAAGATTCCCCTTTGGGTAATTCTCAAACATTTTGCAGCCAGAGGTCGCTTTTAATGGTGTAAAATAAGTTTGATTTCCCCATCATCCAGCGCAGATTTATTTCATGAGCATACACCTATTTAAAAATTAGGCTCATTATTCAATGGTGTATAGTAATATTCTGCCTATTTATTGGTGCCCTAGAGCTTGAGATTATTTATAGACCTATTTATTGACTTATTGAGGTATGGATTATGTCCATTCAATTCAAATGACAAATTAAATAGGCTAATAATTATAAGAACATAAATAATTTATTGCAAAATATAAAACTCTAGACCCATCCAGACCCCACTTTGAGAACCACTGGTGTAATGCATGCTAGGTATTGTAGTGACTGAACACTGATGGACAGTGATAAGGAGTTGTAGATTGTGCCAAACCACTTAGGCCGAGAGATGTAATACTGTGCTACAGAATAGTACAGTTTATGCCAGAATTCTCCTTTAACCTTCCCCCTGTTATCTGTCATCTGTACTGTTTCTTGTTTGTTTAAAGTCAGATGTTCTGTGTGTTTTGCTGACTGGTTGCTGTTTGCTGTTGTAGTGCTGGTGTATTTTGGCGGGCGCAGAGAGGGCGAGAGCTGGAGCTGGGCATGGCTCATCAGCACCAGGCTTGCACGCCACATTGGCTACCTAGAGCTGCTGCTGAAACTGATGTTCGTCAACCCACCAGAGCTTCCTGAGCAGACTACCAAGGCCTTGCCTGTCAGGTACTGAACACAGAGCCATGACCTTACAAACATAGCAAAAGCATTTTCAGTAATCAAGCTGCGATTACACTTACATTTGCTCATTTGGCTGACGCTTTTTTCCCAAAGCGACTTAGAATTGAGACAAGATACAAGTGAGCAGCTGTTGGGATTTGAACTCATGACCTATGTTCAGTAGCTCAAAGCCTTAACCACTGAGCCACCACTGTGTTCAGACATGCACATAGTTACAATTTAGACACTAATTAATATAGGATTAGTGACGCTATCCACCTATTTAATTATAATTATGCAGTGTTTCTGAAGGTTTAAATCCCTGGTTACTGAGGTCAAAAAATATCATGCTACTGGTGTGTGTGTGTGTGTGTGTGTGTGTGTGTGTGTGTGTAGATTTCTGTTTACAGACTATAACCGCCTGTCGAGTGTGGGTGGAGAGACCTCCATGGCTGAGATGATTGCCACGCTATCAGATGCATGCGAAAGAGAATTTGGTTTCTTGGCCACTAGACTCTTCAGAGTCTTTAAAAATGATGAGACACAAGGTTTGAAACTGGTTGCTTTAATTCCACTTCAAGTTTTACTTCAATAGTTTATTGGTGCTAGTAAGTCTCATCAGTGTATTTAGTAACAATGAATGAATGTTGGTGCTAATCGTATCTGCTAGGCTTTCCTTCTTTTTTCAGACACATTAACAATTCTGGCCAAGTATTAGTATTACAGCATTTGTCTTTCGCTGTTTATCTCCGACTTCAGGAAAGAAGTGGAAGAAGACGTGCTGCGTGCCATCTTTTGTTCTGTTTGCACTGACTCTGGCGTGCCTGGTGACAGGTATGGCCCTCTTGGCTATATTTAAAGTGGATTCAGCTAACGTGACTGTAAAAGCGGTGCTAGTGGCTGTGGCCAGTGTGGTTGGCCTCGCTCTGTTGCTCAACTGCAGGACCTGGTGGCAGGTGGCCGACTCTGTGCTGCGCTCGCAGAGGAGGAGGCTGCACAGCGCCGCCAACAGCATGCACAAGCTGAAGAGCGAGGGATTCATGAAGGTATACGAGATCTGTAAACGTACAAGTAAAAGGTACGAGGGATACAAGGTCTGTCATCTTGGTTGGCATTGATTTTACACAGTGCCAGAGAAAGATTGTATATTTTAACTGTATGGCTTTAAAAAAATGAGTGAAATTTAAATACTTAAACTGAAAAATGAACATTTTTGGACACAATCTATATCTGATTGGAAAAGGCAGCTTTAATTAGGCACTTGTAGCAGATAGTGTATATTGATCTTATAACTGATTATACATTATAATGTTAACTGGTTTAACCTGTAAGTGTCTAAAATCTGCTACTTAATTATTACTTAAGTACTACGAGTTTAGTCTTTGGAACACTTCTATAATATTGTTCCTTATACCACAAAACTGATGAATTCTTGAAGCTAATTGGTCAGAAGGTGTTGATTAATTTTCTATAACAGCACAGTTCTGACAGTAGTTTGGACTGCCTAGCAAATCCCAGGTTTATATATTATCGATATATATATATTATTAAGCGATAATACATTATCGCTTCTATAGTAACATACAGGCACATGTATGAGATGAACACACTCCACATAAACTGGTTTTAAAATTGTTTTTAAAAATTTAATTGTTGGTATGGGTTTCTGTGATTTTTTTTTTTTGGAAGGAATCTCCAGTGTCTGTAACAGAAAGAGGAACTAGGAACTAGTTTTACAGACAAAAAAACACATTAAAAATAATTATAAACAGATAAAAAGTACATAAAAGTAAGTATGTCTTTAATAAAGAAAAAACTCTAAGCATTGGCAAATTGCTGTGGTGTAAGAGGAGAAAATACTTTAGAGTTTGCTGTTGTTGGAAAATAATCAACTTTGTGGTGAATGATAATAATCCTGCTGTCAATTGTTTCCAATAACAGCACACCCTGTTGTGTTTTATTCCTTTCTTACACAATAGTATACACACGACTAAAATATATATATAGTATTTTATAGTGTAACTATATATCATTGCATTATATTATAATCATAAATACACTTGAATTACATTATAGATTCATTATGTGTGTTATGATGTAATTATAACGCCTGTATATTTTAGTACAAGTTTCTATAATTAATTCCAACTAGCAGTTCTTCACTGAATGTTTGGATGTCTCTGATGTTTATACATGTTTTACTAAGCTACACTGAAGAAAAAATGGCAGCAAGTTTTTTTAATCGTTTGTCTTGTCTTGAGCTAGGTGCTTAAATGTGAAGTGGAGCTCATGGCTAAAATGGCAAAGACCATCGATGGCTTCACTCAGAATCAGACTCGTCTGGTCGTCATCATCGATGGCCTGGACTCCTGTGAGCAAGATAAAGTGCTGCAGATGCTGGATACGGTGTGTGTGTACATTTGGTCAGATTTCAAAATTCTGCAAGAAACAACGTTTCAGAAATTTTGTGCTCACATCATTCCCTCGTCTTCCTCCACTTAACCTAAACACACAAATAACACCCCTCGATCTGACTGAACCGTAAACACTTTCATCAATTTCTCATTAACAAAGCAGAACTACACACTGTAGCTATCAGAGTTCACCCCAGAAAGTTCAGATTCCTCTTTTCCGCCTGGAGTAATAGAATTTCCTTCAGCCAAACGTTATTATTTGGGGATATAATCCCCTTGTGTTGGCAGCCTGCTCTTTGCTAATGAAATCTCCCTCCTTCCAGAGCACCTGAAACCTCAAAGACCCCTTTGTGGGTCATTTAGTTGCATCACGTTTAAATTCTCAGCTTTTTTGCCTCCAGTTTTAATAGAAATTACAAAATTGAATTTTTATCGCAAGCTAAATGTTTTTCAAGCTTGCTGGAGCTAAAGTTCCATAACGGAAAGGATTTGCATACTGCTATGAATGGAAATGGCCTGTGGAGGATTATGGCATGTTGGGAAAGAGACAATAATGTTTTTGTGGCTCACTGCAGTATAAACAAATATTTGAGCTTAGACGCTAGCCTGAGGCAGCAGACAGCAGTAATTAACTTTTTAAATAGTGTACAAATCGGTGTCCTGTGACACTTGGCCATGCTCGAGTCTCTCATGAGTCTGGAAAGTCCCTGTCATTTCCATGACTGGAGCTTCTTCACTAGACTGTGGCCTTTCTATTTGGTGTTCTGTTCTGATAAAGGCTCTGTTTATATTTTAATATGCACTTTATGTGCAGGAATAAACTTTATGTGCAGGAATAACTGAACTGAATTCTAAGAAGGACGTTAACAAATGGGCAAGGTTCTCTCACTGATTTCGGACGGCTGAATAGAATAACTGTCTCAGCTCACCACAAATCATTATTATTGAATGATGCAGTGAATGTCACTTTAAATGAGAGCGCTACCATATTTTATTTTGATTTGATTTTAGTTATGTAAGTATAAATATATTGAATTAAGGATAAGCCTTATTGAAAACACTAAGAAACAAAAATAAGCCATCAACATAAAGAAAAGAGAAACATTACATAAAATACATGCGATCAAGCACCACTGATGTTCTGCATTGTGAAGCTTTTACAGTTCATATTAAATCTATTTATTTCATGTCAAATCTATACTTCTCATATAAGATCTCATATCTAGAGATCCACTGATGGTGCACATCAGTAGAAAATCAAAGTGGTTCATTGTGTACTGTGCCAGACTTAAATGCACAGGCAACCAACCCAACCTACACGTTTTCCCTGCTCCCGACACACCAGATTCAACTAATTAGCTTATTAACAGCACTTCATGATTTGAAGTGGGTGTGTAAGAGCAGAGAAAAACACTCAAATGTCCAGGACCTGGATTGGGAACTGGTGTTCTAATGCATCTCTTCCTCTGCAGGTGAGGATTCTCTTCTCCAAGGGCCCCTTCATCTCCATCTTTGCCAGCGACCCCCACATCATCATTAAAGCCATCAACCAGAACCTGAACAGCGTGCTGCGTGATTCCAACATCAACGGCCACGACTACATGCGCAACATAGTGCACCTGCCCGTCTTCCTGAACAGCCGTGGCCTCAGCACGGCCAAGAAGCTCTCCATGGCTGCGCCAACCAACGGAGATCTGCTTGCTGCTGAGGGTAAGCAGAAAAACATGGCAGATATCTGTGAAAAAGCTAAGTGAAATGATCATCAAGGATAACCAACTTATGTTACGACTTTCTAATGATCTAAATGGATATAATCTAATAATAGTTGGATACTTTTGTCTTTTTGTGCCTCTGGGTTCCTGCAGCATGGCATGAGGATGCGGACAGAAAGTTTCAGTCTCAGAACAGTCTCGGAGAGCAGGCCAAGCAGGGCAGTAAATCGACTCTGAACAGGAGGGTAAGTCTCAGCTGATTGGAAAAAAAAATGACTTGAACCCCATGACCAAACCAGTGGGTCATGAATTTACAGAACATATTTTGAGCCATCATAGCTCTGTGAGTGCTCCTCATGCAAATATCTTCCTCCTTCAGAGGAATCAGATACGAGCATCATGCTAGTACTCAAATATAAGACACAGTGCTCATGCTGTTGGCGTGCTTGTGTTTGTTGTTCTCGTGTGTTCTACACGAGGCTGGCAATGTGGAGAGGGATGCTGTCGGAGCCCCTGGATGTCGCCGAGGAGCGTCTGTAATTGATTTAATGTCTGTTTACCCTCCCCGCTGAGATGGCATTGCCTAATGACAGGGTGCAGCAGCAGTGGGGCTCGGTGACAAAGCTCTGGCACGGCCGGCGTCTAGTGGGAGGCTAAATGGCTCCGCTGCCTGCCCTGCGAGTGCCCCATTTGTTTGCCTCACTGATTTATCAGCCCGCTTTTCATTCGGCTTTCGGAGACACGATCCTTTTGTGCTGCCTCCGCCACTGGCGCCCCTGGCAGTCGTCCTTGTTTTCGAGAGTGGAAGTTCATGTTTCGCCCATTTACACGAAGCTCATCAAGTCTTTCCCAGCCATTACAGAGAGGAAGAAGCTTTGGCTGAACCTTGTTACTGCTGATTTAGCTAATGTGAACTTATAGGATAACAAGTGCTGTGTGATAGATGTGAGCTGACATCAGCACAATTTTTTTTTCTTGTTCTCCATTTTTCCAAGTAAGAGTTTAGAGTTATTTTGCATTTTATTTTTTTGGAACCTGATCATGTTCAATGAACACCCACATGTCTGAGTATCACAGTGTCAGTCTTGGGCATTTTAACCTCTACCTTCGTGCTGGCTTCAGAAGGGCTACCAGTTTGTTCACTTATATTAGTAGACACACACTCCAGTCACAAGGCCGTCATTAGAAGCATCAAAGTGGACTTAGAGCCTTGGCTTTCTGGAGCTTGTGACGCAGCCTCTGCTCCCACATTGTACCCGTGTCGGATTATTTAGCTCCTGATCAGCAGCTGTTGAAAGTGACCTCAGGACACGAGTACACCAGGCTCACAACTCTTCAAGCTGAGCTACACCTGAGGAGTTATATAAGACATGGGAAGATCTAATATGGGAAACAACTGTGGATAATGTACCTGATGCTACGTTCATGCGACTACAATTATAGTTCATAGAGTACTATAAAAAGTGTTTTTTTTTTTTTATCTATTTCAGTACAATTATGTATTCTGTCATATATGGTGCAGTCTAGGCCAACAGTCTTTCCAGTGATGGGATCAGTGATTATTACACACAGAACACTTGTTTTATATATATATATATATAAGTTCTTATCACATTTTAGCAGTTTCAGAATCTGTTTAGAGGAGAGGTCTCAATTTCACCCCAGAAAGGAAAAATGGATGTGGGTCTTCAACATCCAACTTAAGGATAAGAAATGATTCCTCTTTTCTGTCAGTCATATTCCAATTAAAATTAAGCTTTGGATGGAACCCAAATGAGTGTGATGCATTTATTTAAAGTTCAAAACAGCTAGATTAAGCTAAATTCCACCAAAATCACTGACTACCTTGGAGTAGTGACATGTCAGTTATAAAACAGAGAGGGACTATTGAGTTATTGAATTTAATTACATTTTTGCTCTAGACACATCCAGTCTTATTTCAAAAGCTAACACTAATGTAATATATAGTGTCTTTGTGTGAAAGTAATGTATTTTAATATAAAATATATATAGTCCACTGTTACTAGTTAATTGTAAACTGTTACAAAACTGTTGTAAAATGAGCCTCTGTGCTAAAGTGTGTCTGTTTGTCATGCAGGATACATACCGGAGGCGTCAGATGCAGCGTACAGTCACACGCCAGATGTCTTTTGACCTGACCAAGCTGCTACTTACTGAGGACTGGTTTAGTGACATCAGCCCTCAGACAATGAGGAGACTCCTCAACATCGTATCAGTCACAGGTTACTGCAGTGCCCTCTTTCTAAATTCAGTGATCACACCTTGATCACAAAATCTGAAATATTTGTACTGTTAATATTATACCTGCATGAAGAAACAAAAAAAATGGTCTATGCAGTATGCAATATGACATTTAAAACAGTTTAGCTTACCGTTTAAAGAACAAACATCGTTATTTTCACTAGTAAGGGCTATGAGAAATCCTCTTACCAAATTCATTAAAATATATTATAGCAGTTTCCTTGACCAAAAAATATATAAAAATATGTTCGATCTTAAAGTATGTTGCCTTCGTGCTGGCATCAGAAGGGCTACCAGTTGGTTCACTTATATTAGTCGACACACACTCCAGTCACAAGGCTACGAGAAATCCTCTTACCAAATTCATTAAAATATATTGTTTCCTTGACCAAAAAATATATAAATTGCAGATAGCATAATATACTGAATACTTGGATCTTAAAGTATGTTGAAATTAACATACTATTGCTTCATTATAGCTGCTTAGTATTAAACATGCTTATCATAAAGTCTGTATATGGAGATCTGTATTTTGAACGTGAGCTGTTTTCTGAAAAAAGAACAGCCTCTGGACACAAAAAAGAACGAACATTTATTAATATTTCATAAATCCATTCCATTATTACTTCTCAATTGTCTCATAGAGGTGTTTACTAGAAGAAAATACATATTAAGAGAGAAGTAAAGTTATAAAGTGCTAAAATTGTAATTCATTGTAATTGTTTACTTTACAGCAACAGTTTCTTACATCAGCTTACTAGTTTAGGAATTCAAAATATGAGTACAAATTAATTTCTGTGGTATATTCATAGGAATCTTGCATTTTTTCTGAAACCCTTTACAGCTTTGAGTTTTCACTATTAAGTTGATTTTACAAATACTGTAATTATATATGCTATGACAGGGCGACTCCTCCGAGCCAATCAGATCATCTTCAACTGGGACCGGCTGGCGTCATGGATCAACCTAACGGAGGAGTGGCCCTACCGGACGTCCTGGCTCATCCTCTTCCTGGAGGAGAACGACGTCGTCTCGGATCAGGTCACACTCAAAACCATCTACGAGAGGTCAGATTCCGTGCCAGCCGTCCTCCTAGACTTCACTACACTACTTGTGTTAATGTTGGAACAGCGTTCTAACATCCTTTCTGCTCAAAATAGCTGTTAACAGCCCAATCAACACATGCACTTACGACAAGTTACATTTCAGTTTGACACACAAATTCACAGCAGTCACAAGGTTTAACAGCTCGAGTGGCTCCAGTAAACATTCGTCATGACGCTGTTCTCTTCCTCTGACCTGAAGGTGGCAGTAGAGAATTTTTGTTCATCTTCTATCCTCTGTATCACTTCTGACCTGGTCAGGAAGAGACCTTTCGATGAAATAATGGGTTTTGCCCTTTCTGTTCAGCCAGTGAAGCTGCCTTTATGTGTCAGATGTCACAGAAAATCGCAGAAAAATCCGATGTTCTTGTAGAATACTGTATTGAACATTGACATGCACTTGACTTGGCATGTATTTGCCTAATTCTTTGTTTCACTAGTGAATGCACAGGGTAGAATGAGAAGCTGTGTGTGTGTGTGTATGTGTGTGAAGCAGTTGCTGCTGTTGCTCAGGGCTTGGCCTTTAAAGGTTGCTTTCTGTCACACTGCACTAGCATGCTGTGACTCCCCGGGCTGTGGAAGTGTCAGAGCGCCTCAGTGTCAGCATCTGCTCCCTCTTACAAAGCCTGACTCGTTCTTTCTCGCTCTCTGTCTCTCTCTCTCTCACACCAATTCTCTCTGTTCTTGAACCTTGTTATTCCTGCAGTGCATAAATGCACCTGCTTCTCTCCTCCTTCCTCTCACCCAAACCTATCTCATCTCCTCACCTGTTAAAAAGCTTAAATAAAAGACTTCAATGTACTAATTTAAACGGTAACATTTGAAACTTCTTAGAGTTGTGATGTCACTATCATGAAGACATTTACGTAATCCTGCCTGTTCTGTCCAGTCCAGAGTGATGATGAGTGCTGTTACTGCAGTGTGTAAAAAAGCTCTTCAAGCAGATGATGTTTTTGGCTGTAGATGAAGTTTATTTTTCCTGATGTTCTTGAGTACTTCAGTCTGAGCTTAACGGTAGCACATTTCAGACTGGACTGCTTTTGAATGAGTCACAAAACAGTGCCAAAAAGTTACTGTTGAAGGATGTGACAGTTACAGTGACAGGGAACCCATAAGAAGTCTATATCATGCTAACATTAGTTGAACATTCGCTCATCTTGGCTATGGCTGCACTATTAAACAAGTGCTAGCTAGTTAGCTATTGCTTTGCTAACATTTTTGCAAATTCCATGGTGATTGCGTAATTGTATTAGTACTTATATTTGCTCGTGTGTATGTGTATATTGTAACAGTTTTGAACAAGCTAACAATGGAAGAAATAAATGAAACTCACTTTGATAGGATTAACCTATCTCACTGTCTTGTGTTAGCTAAATAAATATCTACAAGACTGTTGGTTCACTGTGAAACTGTGATTTTAGTGTAAGTCATAAGCTCTGAGAGAACATTACTGTCTTACCCCTCTCTGATTAAGACATAAGGTAAGAATTTCTCCAATGGCCTCCGTACTCATAGCTTGTTCTCTTCTTCTTTAGTTTCAGAATCAGTTTCTGGCTCAAACATATCAGGCTGTATATATTGGGCTGATGCCATTATTTATCTCCTGTACACTTCTACACATGCACAGATGTAGACATGGTGTGTTCACCTGAAAAGTTCAGCCATTCAAAACAGAGGTCATTTATATAAAGATTTAAAGGCACAGTAACAAAGACGCCTGTTTAATTTTAAAGTTATATGTAAAATGAACTCACAAGTGTGTTTAGAACATAAAAGCACACAAAAAAATTCAAGAAGTGTGCAATACTGGTCCTTTTAAAACACAGCCATCAGCAGTTGCAGATCTTTCTTTTTTTCTGAAGAAAGCTAAAAAAAGAGCTGACATGTTGCGTTCTTATCTGTGCCAGATCTGTCTCCTGATGATAAACTGTCAACTTTTTCTTGATACTCTCTTTTCACCTCTGTTTCCCGTGTTGGTCACATGGCCAAGCGGGTGCTTTATCTCTCTCTAGTTCTTTTTAGAGACATGAGTCACATCACTGCATGAATCCCCCGGCTGCTGTTTGCTGGTTGCCCATTTAAGTAGAATCTGGACATTTTTTTTTATCCTCCCCCTCTTCTCCTCTCTCCCTCTGTTTAACTGTCATGCTGCGGTCAGATTCACGTGAAAGACACTGACCCACAAACAGTCTGTTTCAGAGTCCTGCTTCCCTCTTGTCCTGTGTGTAGGGGCATTGTGAAACACCACTGCCCATGTGGCTGCGAGGTCAACTTTCCGTATACGCCCCAGGGCTGTATGTCGCCCCAGACGTATCAGCCTATCAGAGAGCATGTTACTGAAGGAGCAGTGAAAGAGTGAGTCAGCGATTCATAGGTCAGCTGTCACTCTGAATCGCACTCACAATGTGGTTTCTCTCTGTTTCGTGTGTGTGAGTGTTTGTGTGTGTGTGTGCGCATGTGGGTGAGAAAGAGGGGGCTGATGGACGCATCATGTGCTTGGGAAGAGGACATACTGTGTGTGAGAGCATGTGGGCGTATTGCCTAGTTTAGATTTGTTTTTATGTTCTCTCCTTCTCTCTTTCTCTCAAACACACATTGATTTCTGGAAGAGAGAAGTGATAAAATACCCTTTTACTGACCTTGTTCTCTCTGAGTGGATTATAAGTCATGAAGCCTTTAGGCTTTTTCCAGCGTTTTAGAAAGTATTACGCCTTGATCTTTCTTCTCACTGTGCTTTAAAACTTCTGAAAAAAAGTCTCATGACGCTGAGTGTATGAAATATGCGTAAGTAGCACAACACAACCACACACACACACACACACACACACACAAACCTTACTGCAATTACTACGCCTTTACTACGTACACACAGAAGAGGTTCTGCTACTCAGATCTGATGCTGTCGGCTGTACTCCAGACACAATGCCTCTGTGATGTATTGCTGTGAGTCTCATAGATAAGTCTATACAATAAAGTGTTGCTCTCAGCATGGAAACAACTTCTCTCTCTCCCACAGTGCGCCAGTGTTTTAATCTGCTGCAGAATGTGAATAATCTGTTAATAACATCAGCCTGTTTTATGATTAACACAGAGGCAGTGCAGGCTAAAGTAATCTGGCTTAGAAACAGTGTGTGTGTGTGTGTGTGTGTGTGTGTGTGTCGGAGGGGGCAGCTCTGAGCACAAAGATCGCTGTGTCCTCAGGAGACACAGTCCGAGCCTGCACCTACACACAAAAACACCCTGACCAGCGTGATTCATCCGTTCTACTGGGAAAACTACAAATTGCATGTAGGAGGCCAAGTCAATGCTCCAGTGGCCCCAGCACACTTAGGCAAATTGAAAGCAAAACAAACCTAAAATGTTGCACACATTTTTGTTATTTATAGCTGTCAAAAGTTGCAAATCAACACTTGGGCCGTGTTGCTCTAATATATTCCATGTTTCTCAATTATATTATAGCTTACTTTCTCTGCTCTCTCTCTGTGCACTCGCTTACCTGCTTCTTTTCTCCCTCACCTCAGGAGGAGAAACGGAAAGAACGTAATTACATTCGGACCATAAAAAGTAAGTCCGCCAGCAGGCGGAAACCCATATCGAGTGCGCTGGTGGAGAGGAAGTGAGAGTTCTTCCGACGGCTGGTGGCCGTGATCTGGTGTGGAGTTTTTGAGCGCAGTCAGGTCCAGTGGGAGGTTATTTCTGGTGCTGTGCTCCGATTTTAGCTTGTCGAAAGGTGTGGCCCACCGAGCCGGCTCTGCTCCGACATCTGGTGTCCTGCGCGTGCCAGCACGGCCTGACGGAACCCGAGCGGGCTGAGCACCGTGCCCAGACCAACCCCTCCCCTCCTGACACACACACACACACACACACATGCACACCTGACATGGGCCGCTAACATATGTCGTTCACCCCCCACACACACACACCTCCCATACTGCCAGAGCCCCTTGTTAATTAACCGTTAGGAGAGCTGGTGACACGCGCTCCCACACAACCTTTCGCACCCAGGAGCGAGTGTGAAAGCTCAGGAAAGAGCACATGCCCCCTCACCTTTTGTCTTCACCTCACTAACCATCTCTTGGCATGCCTCCCTCACACTCTCCTTCAGCTTTTATCAAACTCTGGATGCTTAAACTCTCCTCCTGTTCCGAAATCTCGTCTTCTCTCCTGTCGCATTTCCCATGTCGCTCATTCATTCAGTGGACAATTACTCCAGTGATGTGCCCTAAATGCCAGCTTTAAAGGCGATTTCTCCAAAACTTTTTAACTAATGACACTTGAAATGAATCTGTGCAAGGCAATCAGAGCTAATTAGAAATACTCCTTTTGCAGTACAGAAACATTAAGATGACATACTGTTCATTCAGGATTACTTTAATTGGACCAATTATTGTAATTTTGGTTGCAATTACCGTCAGAGATAAAAGCATTTTCCTGAAGCACATTTTGTTCAATTCCCTTTATGCGTGCTGCCTAATAAGGCTTTAAATATCACTCCTCAACAAAAGAGAACAGCTTCCTTTTTTCACCACTTTTGAACTTTTGTGCCCTTGAGTGAGAGATTCTTTCTTCATCATCGTCTTTGTGCTCTTTCCGTATTTTCCTCACGTAGTGGGTTTGTCTCGAACAAGTCTGAGAGATTTGCTCCGTATGCCTCCCCCTCTGGATTGAGCCTCTTGTATGGCTGCTGAATCCTTCTTGAGCCATTTGGTGGTGGGAGTGAACCTGTAAATGAATAGCACTGTAAATGATTAGGCTGTTGAAAAACCCATCTACTTCCCCATAGAAGAGAGCTCGCTTATTGAGGACACACAGAGGCTTCGGTTGGCAGAGTGACCTCCAGATGGTTGAGATGAGCTGGGGAGTGGGAGAATGTGAAAGTTAGAAATAAAGTGAGAGGCTGTGTGGCGAGCAGAGTGAGAGGAGAGTGTATCTAACACTGGTTTGGAGCCATGCTGTAACAGAGGAATTGGTTTTTGTGCTTTGTAGTTCCCAGGCTCTCGGGTTTTTGCGACATCATGATGATGACGAGAGTGGGAAATGAATGTTACACTGGTAGTTGGCCAAAGCTCTGAAGTCTTTTTAGGGATTAAAAGATTAAAAACGAGTGTTCCAGTGCACTGGAAAGAAAATTTGTCATTAACATAGAAACAAATGAATGCTTATCATCACATCTTCTGTGGCATTCTGAACCATGCGTATTTGATTGATTCAGTGGGATAATTGTAAGGTTCAGTTCTGTGAAAAGCCTTGGGGCTCTGAGAAAATTATGCTTAAATCAGCTTATCTTAATGCAAACTCGAAACAGCATGGTTTAAGTAGTGCTATGGTTTTACCGGCTTTCCCAAAGATGCAAAATTTCCTTTATATACCTCAGCTTTCAGAGTTCTTTTTTTTTTTTACCATATATCCTACATCACCCCATGATTCACATAAACCTTAAGACAGGCATCAGTGCTTCTCACAAAGCCCTTATTCTGACACATTGGTACTTTTGCACTCATTAGTCCATAACTTTCTGTCTTTCTTTGTTGTACCGTTTGGTGTCCGAAGTGAAAAGCATATGCTAGTTCAAATAGGCCTTGATCTGAGAAGTTAGAACCCTGTTAAAGAGAGATTAGAGACAGAGAAGAGTATTGATGGTGAGACTTGAGGGATGGTGGGTTGAGCCGTGCTTGTATCGCAAAGGGAACATAGTAAAGAGTGGGTTTGACAAGTGTAGGTGGGAGCTTGTTTGGCTTTGACAGCAAGCATCAGTGTTTTAAATTTGCTGCAGACAGCTACAGGAAGCTGTTGCAGAGAACACAGCAATGAGGTGATGTTGGAGAACTTGGGGAGGTTGAAAAGAAGATGTGCGGCTGCATTGTGGATGATTTGCAGGGGTATAATAGCACGGCAGGAAAGACTTGCTAGGACGGAGTGGCAGTTGTGCAGTCTTGAGATGAAAAAGGACTAAGTACCTGAGTGGCGTGTGTGGAGAGAAAAGGTAAGATCCTTTTGATGTTGTAAAGGTGACAGCTGCATGACCAAGTCAGGTTAGCAACATGAGCAGAAAATGATAGCTAGCTGTCTAGCACTGCAAAGGTTTTGTGGATTGTCAGATGTTCATAGTGTTCTCCAGAGGTATGACAAGACCTTGACGTGGGGCTGCATCTCCAGGAATATACAGCCAGCCAGTCTTAGTTTCAGATGATGAGCTGCCATCCAGATATCTGCCTGATATGCTGAGATCTGAACATGAGTGTCTGAGAGAGGAAATGAGTTGCATGCCATCAGCATAGCAGTGATATGAAATATTGAGGATAATACAAGTGGTGAGTTTGCATATGGCTGACTAACTGATCCCTTACATGTGACCTGATATGGCTGTACCTTCATTAAAAGGTAGAAATTACCTTTTAATGGTAGAAATTCACAGGCTTGTGAGGATAGATAGACAGGAGAGTGATTGTGACTGACCATGTCAGAGGCAGTTAAGAATTCAAGAAGCTTTCTGATCAGTGATAGTTGTGCTGATCTAGCAGCTAGTGAAGTTTCTCAGTATCAGCTGTGAGAACAAGGTTCTTAGGTTAGGGTCCTGGTGGCAGTTCTGGGTGTGAAAGAAAGACAAATTGATTGCAAACTGCTCATTTAAGAATGCAAACTGCTCATTTGTAGAGAAAGCAGAGAAGTGATACTGGTCAGTAATGGACTTTCTGTCTTGATGGCAGTCAGTATATCTTATAAAACAACATCTCACAGTTAATGCATTTTAGTGCCAAACAAGTAAGTAATTTTAGTGCCATAGATGCTGAACATGTATGTGAGTATCCCAGTTTCTCTACAATCTACAAAATTACAATTTTGTATCTGTTGGCATGTTGTCTCATTTTTAAACCTTTCTAGACAGTAGCCTAGTATTTGTAATTACCATCCAATGCATTCATGTGTTTGATAAGTTCCACCACTAGCAGGTTTGGCTAATCACTGTCTAATTAAGTTGAATCAAATAGGTTGGTGGTGGAATTTAACTAATAGTCTTTTAGGAAAGAAACATGATCCTTTGCATTTATTTGCCTTTATATGAGTGTGAAAGGTCAGTGATGATCCTCTGACAAGGAGCAGAAGACACTCATCCAAGGCTGGACAACTTTCTAGAGTACACAAAAGGTGAATGTTATTTTTAGGTGATTAGTGAATCAAGTTCAGCTCCATAGAAGTTCCTACCAACTGATTCTTGAGAAGTTCCTTGTTACCAGCATCATCAATCAAACCTTGAGAAAAGTCAGATTAATCCCACCCACCTTTTAACCAAGCCTATCTTCTAAGCATATGCTGAACATGTATCCGTGTTTGTTAAGCAGAAAGGGAAATCTTGTTTACCACTTCGGCAACTCTCTGGAAACAAGTGAGTAATAACCTCCGTTTGCCTGGAATTGGCTTGGCGCTTCCTGAACTTCTTCAGGAAGCAGTGTTTTAGGATATGACATTTTGCTGATATTTGACTTGCACATGGACTGTTACTGAAGTAGCTATTATGATATTACGATGGATTAATTTAACACTATGTGTCTTCTGTGGTATCGTAAAAACTCAACTATCAGTGGATGGCTTTCACAACATTATTATATTATATCACTTGAGTTCAAAATTTCCCTTGTGCCTTGTGTTTTAGTAATTGCTGTGAAGTGGCTTTTGAATTAACCTTTAGCCCTTTAGTCAAGGTGCTGGTTTTTTGTAAGGATTGGTTTCATGAATTCATTGAACTGGTTTCATCACCAGTTTATTGTGGTCCCTTGGTTTTCTTCAGTTTAGTCTTACTGACCAGTGTGCTTTGCTTTAATGCGCCAATATCTTTCGGCCTCAGTCAGGCTTAATTAATCTTGATTGCCAAGTATAAGTTGGATTCACGAAAGGAAGTTTCCAGTCAGGGGTACAGTAAAAGGAAAGCTTGAATTCACATGTGTTTGTACTTGTATGTACTGGTCATTTTTGTGTATTCAGCTGAACTGGAACCCACTGAGAGGTTCTTTACAGAGTGCTGTGTCTTTACATGCAGTTGCGAATCAGCAGTACGGCCATGAACATGTTTGCTCTGCTTGCTTGATTGAGCGCCTGGCAGCTCCTCACCCCAGGGAGTGTTGACGGACGCCTACAGCTCCACGTGCCATCCTGCCAGCTGCTCCTTGAGTCCCGCCTCTACTAGGCCACCATTGGCTGCCACCAGCCCTCTACGATGTATAATTCAGCCACGGTTGCTCTTTTTGCAGTGGTAACATCGATTCTCCTTATTACTCTCAAAACATGAATACATGTTAGCTTTTCTGCATGTCTGGGCATCTTGTGTAAATGCTGAAAGGCACTCGCCTTGCACCATCATCACAAGGGTGGCTGGAAGCAAAGTCAAGTGGCACGTTAATCGGTCAGCCGGAGGGGGAAAGAGTGGGAGAATTATGCTCCTTCCCGTCAGCTGCTGCTGTGTAGGAGTTTTTCAAAAAGAGGAAGAGGAGGAAGAAAAGAAGGCTCAGTCAGTGTCAGGATTGATCAGCATTTAGAGAAACGCAGGCCAGAAACCTCCCAAGGCAGCCACGCCACTACTCTCAGAGTCACCACATGGCTGCAATCAATAGTGTTATTTGTACATGTAACGCCTGCAAGATAGCCTGTGTGCTTTTATGTGCCTCTGCGTTTAAAAAAAAAAACCGAAAAAATAACAATGTTTTCACATGAGGCAACTCGGCTGATCCCAGCGCTCCCATGAAAGATGACTGACAGTGCCTTTGGTTATTTGCATATCTCTCCCAAAGCAAAAAGGAAAAAAATATCACAAGCAATGTTGGAACAAATCACTTGATGTTTGGGCCAACTTTTCCTCCACATTGACTGAAAAAAATGCTGTCTTTTTGAAGCGGATGGGGCTCCACTGGTGCGAGCCAATATAAATAGCGCTAGCATTAGTAAACGATGAGAGTCATTTAAACAATACGCTAGCAGATTTTGTGATGTTACTAAGGTGTCAGACACAGTGCTGCTCAGTGTAGCCTTTCTAATCCAGTCTGCAAAAGCAAGCTTGTGCAAAAGGAAAGAAGACCAACACATATCTGTAAAAGGGGAAGATGAGTAACTACCCATATGTCCTCAGTGACTGACCAGCAGCACCCCCCACATCCCTTCTCCCATCATTCCCCACTTACGCCAGCATGGCTGCTGTCAGCTCAAGCTGTTAGAACTAGAGCGTTGTGATGGCATGTTTATGCTTTGGTCTGGGTGTTGTGTTTGGATATGGCCGGTGTCAAGACATTTGTGTTTTTTGCTTCATGCCAGATAAAATAGAAGGGTCTTGGTGGAGCTTTCACACACCCAAAACCATTCTGCATAACAGTCACTGTAGTGTTATAGTGTTGTGTTATGTGTATTCCAGACCTGCCAACATTCACGCATATTACGCGTGAGTGACACATTTTAACTTTGGAGTACACTGGTACAAGTTTTCACCCAAAAGTATGCCAAAAAGCAGTCTTCTTTTTTCCTGAAATAAAATGGCAGAGGAGCCAATCGACATTTTGGCAAAAAAAGACAGAACCTTCCGACCGGAAAAAAAAGAGTAAACTAGAGTGAAAAATATGGGCCCTGAGAAACCATTTAACAGTTTCTATGAGGGACATCAGATGAGCGATTTGTCAAAGGACTATGTTGAAAATGTTTACTGTTTGCTGTGGTTTTAATCCCCCTTCCCAGTACTACCTATTATTCCTCTTCTGATTTGGCAAGTCTGTGATTCCATAAACAAATGGAAAAACAAATATTTATTATTTAAACTGTGTTCCTCGCAATACATATCTGGAGTAAATAATTTAAACTGATCGTTACATAATCATCATTAGGACATAAACCCAACAAGCAGCCTCACAATTGTGGTTTAGCATTATATAAATTTGTTGTTCGGTATTTTATATGAAAGAGCTGTTATGTTAACGAGGCATATGGCAAAATTGTATTATTCCCTCATTAATTTGCAGTGTGAAGCTACATGTCAAGTGTCTGTCTGGTATTCCTGAACACATGTACATAACATGTACATGGGTAGAAGAAAAGACAGGAAAAAAGGTAATTTGTTGCCATCCACAATCAGGTTAAGGTCCATAGAGATCCTCTGTAGTTTTCGACCTGAATGGATTGTGACTAAGATGATAGTCATTTTCCAAATGAGTAGTATATGCATATGTTCTTGCTCGAAAGTCTGGTGTATATTTTGAGAATATTTAACTATGTGCCTAAAAAGAACTTCTTGAAAAAGATTGGTCACTGTGGAACCATGCTAGTAGAGGAACATCAGCGCATGTGTGTGTGTGTTTGTGTGTGTGTGGCAGTCTTGTGACAGAGGAAGTCTCTTGAGAGGCTCTCGTCACTGGCTCCTGTTTGTCTGTGAGTGAACATATATGCGCACACAGTTTCACACACACCAAATAAACAATTCCAGCTGGATTTCAGGAGAAGCAAGCCACCAGTTCTGCCTAATCCAGTGCGTGGGAAAAGCACCAGATCCCATTCCCTTACAGGCACCATGTGCTCGGATTCCACCTCCCCTTCTCTGTGGTGTTGTACAAGTTTATTTGTGAACAAACTATTCATATGTGTATAGTGTGTGCTTGTGGGTCTCTGATGTAGATCAGCCCATCCTTCAGCCCTTGCTTTTATGTAGAGCCCATCTCCACCTCCACGTAATGTCATTGTGTAGAAGGTCAGCCGTCTGCTCACACGGCATCCACTGATGAGCCACTGACCCTAAGGCCTGCTGTAGCACAGTGCAAGTCATTGTCCAGCGTATGTAATGCCTTTTCTCCCACCCAGTGGATCACGCACACTGTCATACACATTCACTGCTGGAGAACACAGCTGTCGAAGAGTTCACTGTGCTCCAGAGCCATCTGTATTTGACTCTGTGGTCAGAAGAAGGAATTAGGTGTCAAATATATGGCCCACAGGCGTGGACAAGCCATGTATCCAGATATAGGTTCTAATTCTAATAAATGAATTTAGAATCCGTGTTCTAAATAAAAATCGTCTTGTGAACCATAATTAAAATGAGTATTCTGGAAAAAAAAAATAAAAAATTGGGACTTTGTCTCTGTTCTTGCAAAATAGAGCAATAAACTCAGGGCCATAAACTACTGACAAAATGTGCTATTGATGTAAAATGATTAGCAAGCTAAAAATTGGACATGGTAACCATGTCTCTTTCCAAAAGAGCTAATTTATGATTGTCACTGCTATGGGGTGAATATTTATGCAATCACTATTTTGCAAAAACCAGAAAACAAAAAACAACTACCACCTCAGCTACACTGAGTATGGTAGAAGCTGCATCTTTCGATGAGAATTGGAGTAAAAACATTTTCCCACAGCAGGTAAGAGACACTTAGGGACTCACTTACTCCATTAGCTCTCTCCAGGTGCTTAGAATCCAGTAGCACCTTCAGCATGTCAGCTTGGCCACTGAGCTCCATTGTGCTCGCCTCAAATCGGATTACTTAACCCACTGCCATGAAAGCATGTTAAGTGGTGAGCTCAAACACTACGTGGTAAAGTCTGGGCCCATTACCAAAAAAAAAAAAAAGCCTATGCTTCCCAACCAGCCAGTTAATACATGGGACATACCAATAGAGCTAACCCTCACAGTAGAGACAGACAGAATGATGGAGAGATAGAAGAAGAAAAATTGTGTGCACAAAATCAGTAGCAGATCTTGAGCTGCATCTGATATTAACTCCCACGTCAGGAAATGATTTATCACATACTGCCTGACATTGTGCTTTGTTGAGCTCTAGGCTACTTTCTGTAGAGACCAAAAGCACACATATTAAAGCAATACAATTTAAGATTAATGCACAGTCTTTACCAGCCAGTCTGTATCAGCGTGTGCATGTTGACTACTGAAGCATTCTGGTTGTTTTTTAAAGGTGGTGTGAGTGAGACAGAAGCATTAATACTGTTTCACACTGTGCGATTTCAGCAGTCTTTTTACGTAGATTATTGCTTGTTGCACTGTACAAGTTGATCCCAATAAAACCGTGGCCAAATTCTTAACACGTTCTCCATGTCACATTATACGATGAAGATGCGTTAAAGATAGACCTGCAAATAAGACAGTTACTACGTTCTGCTTACGTCATCGATCAGCATGATCCATGCTCACTCAAAAAATGGGGTCACATAACCAGAAATATTTAAAAGTGTGCCTGAGGTAATAATTATTTGCAGTTGCCACTACTGTATTTGTAGCTGTCCTATGAGTTTCACATCATCCTCTGCTGGCTTTAGATGAGCATCGAAGCAGAGGTCACACTCCGAGATTTTAAGAAAACACTGACACTGCCAGAACAATTGCATTTGGTTGGAATTACACAAAATTAAAAAATCATATAGTGTACTGTGTGTAAGAATTTCCAGTAACACTGGAAAGAAGGACTGTATTTTTTTTTGTTTTTGAACATCAAATTTTAAAGCTTTATCTAACTTCCACCAAAATCTTTGAGTGAACCTTTTCTTCATTTTGCTGCAGGATTTCTAAAAACATCCCCACCACCAAAGATGTGGAACCCTTGCTGGAAATCGACGGAGACATCCGCAGCTTTGAAGTGTTCCTGTCCTCCCGAACCCCCGTGCTCACGGTGCATGATGTGGAGATGTTCCTACCCTGCACCGTCAACTTGGACCCCAAACTTCGAGAGATCATTGCAGGTTTACAGACGCCACACTACCTGCTGCAATAAAACACCTATCTTCTAGAGCTACTCAGTTTCTAGTTACGGTTCATCAATTTTAGACCAGGGAGACAGAGTTTCCTGTATTAACCATTAATAAGCTTCTGTGCTGTGTTTCAGAGTGTAGATCGCCTCTATGAGGTGTGTCAAGAGCTCAGGCCAGAATTGTAAATGATTCCACTATTTAGGCAAGAGAGAGAAACAAGGGTTCTTTTGTGCTTAGTTCAGGATGTGAAACATCATTCAAAATTGCCTCCTTATTTCTGAGTTACTCTGACTGCTTCTTTCCCCAAGCAGAAACATATGATTACTGCACATAGGAAAAAAAAGTGTTGTCAGACTTTTTTGGCACGTTGTACTGGTAATCCGGCTGAATCTTTTGGGAGGAGACTGTTTGGTCATCACTGTTTGTTGTTTTGAGAACCAGCCCACAGAGCGAGGCCTTTTTTTCTTCTTTCTCACAGGACTTACTAAAAATGCTGTGCTTCATTTGGCTAAAGTTAACCATGAGTGGGAGTAAATGAATGCATTTAAACACATGTCGAAATTATAATCTTCCATCAGAAATGATGTCTCTCACTCTCTCTCTCTCAAGATGTGCGTGATGCCCGGGAGCAGATGCACCTCGGAGGAGTGAGCTATCCCACAATGCCCCTGCATGAGGCTCCGGCGAGGCCGCACTCAGTGTTTGGCCAGGGTCCTGCAGCCTGCTCGCCCACCGGCTCCTTTCCCGCACAGACTCACAGCAGCTACTTCAGTGGCCTCACTGGCCCACAGCACCCCTTCTACAACCGGGTGAGACACACACACACACACACACACACACACACACACACACACACACACTGCCACAGGCCTTGATGTGGTACACTGAATAATATGACCTACTGAATAGGCTGAAAAATGATTGTGGCCATATTCTTTATTTTAGACGTTTTGTTTATTTTAGATTTTTTTGCTTTTCTAATATGTAGCCCATCCCATCCTGTCCTCATTTGTTCATGGTCTGAAAATTCTCCCTCTCTCTCCTCCACATCCATAGCCTTATTTCCCTCCTCATGTTTATCACGTGCCCCGTCATTATCCCGGCAACCCCCTCCATGCCCCCTCCCGCCCTTCCTCCAAACTGGCCTTCCATAAGGACCACAACTCTGGACTAGTAAGTACACAATTAACCCTTAGTGAGTATTTTAGTGTGGATAAGTGGTTCTCAGCCCCAGTCCTGAGAACACCATTGACTGCACAGTTTGGTCTTCTTTCCGTCTCCATTACACCTAATTCAACACACTGGCTAATTTCCAAGCCCTTCATGAACTCTGATGTGTTAGATCATGGACGACTCAAACATGTGCAGTGCCTATGCTTTCTGGTATGGGGATTGAGAACCACTGTATATGACTACATAAAACATATCTCTATTGTTTCTTGCTTTTCTTAGAGTTTTTTTTTTCAGGACTGAGCACCATTTGGGTTTTAATTGCTACCATCATGCAGCCCATAACAGATTCTATGAAGGCGGAAAAGTGACTTAAAGATTTCACGAAGAAACGACTATAGAATTCAGATTCCATTATTTTGTGTGTGTGTGTGTGTGTGTGTGTGTGTGTGTATAATGTACACCTGTGTACTCCCACCATTCTAGAGATTTCTGTCTTCCTCTCCTGGTAGACTTTCACCCATATTTTTACCCTCATCATCTCTCTCTTCGTCAGGGTGTTATCAGAGAAGATGCCTTTGAAGGTTCCCCCTCCCTCACCTCCCCCTCTATGGTACCCATTAAGTGTTACTCTGTGTGTGTCTCTTGTATATGCATTATAGGCCAAAATTTGGAAGAAACACTAAGAGTTAGTGTTAAAAAAAAAAAAAGAAAAGTGTAATTTTAAAAGGATAACAGATAGCAAAATGATTATTGAAGAAACAGATAATTTGCACCTTTTAGAAAGTAAACTGCAGTGAAAACAGTGGCAAGACTTGTCGTCTGCTGAAAATATTGATTGTGTGGACAATGTAACTTAAATATAAACAGCTGCCCATGTATCAAACTGAAAACAGCTAAATACGAAATCTGCTTTGCTACACAATGCTCCACATCCAAACCATTGCCCTATGAACTTCATTTGAACTACACCTGAACTACAGAATAGGTCCTCAATTTCAATCCTAGCACATTGTGTTGGTGCTGGATTGTGACCCTGCTGATATGAAATCGAATAAAGAAGGTGAGTCAGATGAAAAGTGTATTTTTTTTGGTAATTTTGCATAGTTTATTGCAAATAGTTGTCACAAAAGTACATGATTTCTGCATAATCTCCATTTTGTTCAACACAAATCTCCCTGCGCTTAACAGGTGTCCAGATTCCTCTAGAAAAAAACTTAATTCAATTCTAATTTATGTTGCACTTTTAATGTTTTGACTCACCCTCATACATACATACAGTTTGTCTTTACTCTTCTACACCTGTATACTGTAATTATTTATAATCCCACTACTCAGTGTCACATAGAAAAGGATGGGTCCCTTTTTGGATTCTCAGGGAGTTTTGCCACTGTGGTCACTTAGGGATATAAAATACATTTAAATTCCTGTAAAGCTGCTTTGTGATTTGTCTGTGACTTGACAGTGTCTGTGGTTAAATACTCCGTATAAATAAAATCGAATTGAATTGAATATGTAGCTAGCTAATGAAAATTTAGTGATATCGATTACATCTTGCAGTACATCTTCAGGAACTTAGAGGGGCATGTTCGGTTGTAAAACCGAAACATACGTTAAAGTATCTTTACAGTCAGTTGAGCTAAATAGCTACAGTATACCAACTTAGCTCATGACTTTAGTGTACATACCAGATACTTCAGGTATAGCTCTATGAAAAAATACAAGCTACACAAAGGACTGTTTCCTAAATATGCATAAATCTTGTACAATGTACAGGTTCACATTTTGCATTTAAAACTAGTTTTAGTAGTAGCTTCAAATCATCTTCATATATCTGTCACATTCAGCGGCTCCAGTTTTATCAGGTATAAATTAGGAGATAATTGAATATATCATTGTAAATGACTACAAAACAGTGTATATAATGAACCTGAACTGTTATCAGCAAAGCTTTTCCATATATAAAATGTTACAATACAACGTGCCGGTATATTTTGGAAACACTCTTCCGCATTAAATAGATATTAGTACATGTGTTGTGTTGCTTTATTGGCAAATTGACCTTTTTGAAATTAGAACACGCTTGCTTCCATACTTTTGGTCTGTAGTGTATGTTAAAGGGAATCATGTCTGTTTGCTCATGCATCATGACTTTGCCTTGCTTTTCCACATGCACACTTGCTGCAAGACGCCATACGAATGGCTTTTATCCATGTCTCTACGTCCGTATTCATGTTTTGATCATTCTCTTTTGTATTGTTCAGCTTGAGTGCTGTGTTCCAGGCTGTGTAGGTTTATTAGCCTGGTTACCTGAATGAAAGTGTACTAACAGTCCTCTACTGGCAGTCCTCATGCTGTGTCTTCATGACTTTTTGCATTTTTGAGCTGGAGCTAGCCGCAGTTACGTCACCATGAGTCTCCTGTATCCCTGTGCATCTGTTGTGCCTCAGTGATCACTTTCTACTTCTGTATGCCTTCTTGCATTGTTTCATTAATTCTTCTCGCTTTCTGTCTTTATCTCTGTCTCTCTGTCTCACTCTCTGTTACGCATGTAATCAGTATTTAGGTGTACAATCACCTAAAGTTTCTCAGGTTTACTGAGAAAGCATGTCCAGCTGCAAGTACACCCACTTTTTTTTTGCTGTAACCCACTTTTCCTTGGCTGTCACACTAGGGTGGGTGCTTCTAAAATACAGCACCTGCTTCTCAGAGTGAGAAGGGGCAGATACACACTTCAGCATGCTCTCTCTCTCTCTCTCTCTCTTTCTCTCTGTATATTATTTCCTGCACCGCATTTTATGAATGCTCTTGGCTTTGACTGTTCATGTAGTGAATTTGCTTAACTGAATCATTGTAATGAAGACTCGGCATTGCAGGTGGGTTGCTGTGGAAGAGCTGATTTGGATAATCGTGTTTAATGATATATGTGCACACAGGGATGGATGTTAGATATTGCCCAGCTATTCTCATTTACAATAAAGAGTGTGTTTACTGCAAGATATGAGCCTTGAAAGCTTATGCTTTTAAAGTTTAAATGTTAAACAACATATATTGGGGGAAAAAACTGCTATAAAAATGTACTAGTCCTAGCTCCACTGTAGCCTAAAAAAGTTTCATCAAGTGTCTGTGATTTCTCATGTCATTAAAACTGTTAATGACATACGTTTGAGACACTAGTCTTAATGACAAAATGTTTATTGAAATCTTAATGTCTTAATCTGATAATGTGAGAAGATCTTCCTAAAGAAATGTGATTACCGTAATCCTTTAGGCCTTCACATTAGAGATTTCCAACAGCTATTTTCTAAGGAAACTATTGTAATGACATTGTGAAACAGTTTATTTAAAGTTAAACTCTTCCTTCAAACATCATGTTGTTATTAAGAAATTGTGTGCTCTCTTGTCACTTTTATGCCAAATTGCAGTAGCTATTACAAATTTTTATACAACTAAATGTTTTGTTTTCATTCAACCCCTTCAAAGAATGATGGTACAAGCTTAATTTCCATTCCTCAATCCTCCTCTGACCTTGATGATGATTTAAAGCATTTGTCTTAATATAACCACTCTCCCCTCCTCCTTTCTCTCATCTCCTTTCATATCCTCTCCTCTTCTGGACAGACAAAGTCTCAGCCTCCCAGAGTGAAGCAGGTACAGGCTCCTACACATGAGACCTTTCCTCATTTTTCTTTAATCTGTATCATTCTTTTGCTTTGGCATGCCTCATATAGTACCTAGAATGCCATTCCTGATATGGTGGATTTAAAATTTTGTGTGATTCTTATTCTACTACGGCTAGATTGATGAGCTTCATAGTTGAATCAGGTGTGTTTTAATAGGGAAAAAAAAGTGCATGTACATGACTTTTGCCATAGAGTCACATCAAAAATTAAAAAAAAAAAACATGTTTGGCAGTGGTGTACACTAGAACTTTCATGAACTGCCTAGAAAAAGGCTACATTTCATAGTTGCAGCAGGACACTGAGCTTTCACTTCTCACACCAATGACCTTTAACATAAATCTTATTCCTCATTCAGGCTTGCTGGGACAGTTCTAGTTACTGTCCCCAGATAACCAGCTTTCATGATCTGTTCCCAGAACAGTGCTAGTAGCCTGGTTTGAACACATTTTCGCAGTTATTTTCAAGGTGCATGATCAGCTCTTGTGGTTTGCTTTTGTCTTAAAATGAACCGGATTTCTCATGATCTTTATTTAGGAGTGAAAATAAATGAAGCTTTTAGACCACTTGGGTCAAAGGACAGGCTCATCATAATTCAGAAAAAAAATTAATTGATTGGCTATGTCTATTTAAATGTTCGTACTCCTGACAAATACATTATACAATATAGTATAAAGGCTAAAATGTAAAATTCTTTGTACTGTAGTCCAGAAATCTGTGTTTTAAACGTGTGATGGTGAATCCTCTCAGGACCAGTTTTCTTGCCAATGTCTTTTTTTCCCCCCCTTTTTCTAAATGTGCTTACTCTGGACAAAAAGACTAACACTTCAGAGTGCTGTTGGTGAACGTAACTGGTGTAAAAATTCGCCTGTTTTGTGATTAATCATTCATGGAATGTCATGCATTATCAGCAAAAACCCATTAAATGCTCTTGGCATCTCTCATCTCTTTGGCTGCCCAAGACAGTGAGTGTGTATAGGAAGATGAAGCCAGTTTGATCTAGCTGATGATTCTGGCACCAGACTTAACTGTACAGAGGCCATTAAGAATATATAGTTAGTGGGCCCAGCTGAAGCTGAAATGAAATTTGGCATCATACTAAACGAAACACTTTCACTATTATATAACTTTTAATTCGTTTAATTCTCAGCAGAGAAGGGTTGCAGTATTCTTTAGAAGTTTCTCAAGATTTACTTTGAGGTCTTATTAGAGCTGTAGATTTTATCCAGTAGTGAGTGACTATATAACTGCTATCAGTTACATCAGAATCTTCATAGAGGAGTTTCAGATTAACACTTGTACAGATGTGGTAACGTCTGATCTCTCAACGTAGGCGTTGCTCAAGGTACTTTTCCATCAAATGTGACCATTTGTCAGGTACTGGCTTGACAGGTTTGAAATTAGCTCTTAGGTGAATTTGCAAATTTGACACAACAAACCTGTACACCAGTCTGAATAGACACTGAGACATTAGATACAGTATTTAGACATTCCCTGTCAGTGAAGGGGAGGCTTAAAGAGATGATAGCAATTTGGTTTGATGCCTGTAAACATCAGAGGCTTTATTTGGTCAGCATGTCACCATTTTTTTTATGAGAT
This sequence comes from Pangasianodon hypophthalmus, assembly GCF_027358585.1. Taxonomy (NCBI): domain Eukaryota; kingdom Metazoa; phylum Chordata; class Actinopteri; order Siluriformes; family Pangasiidae; genus Pangasianodon; species Pangasianodon hypophthalmus. The sequence continues at coordinate 18,142,306 of NC_069719.1, forward strand.
GCACTCAACTTTGAACATTTGATTTGATTCATGATGACTTATATTGATGCCATAAATACCTGCTTCTCCATAAGGAACTGCAGTGTCGGCATTCATTCCAACCCTACATGCATCCACCTGATTCTGCTAATGAGCACTCAAACACAGAAGTTAATTAGGTGGAGTGGTGTATCGTTGGAACAGATAGACATTGTATCTCTCGATGTAGCCAGTTGAGCATGTGGGCTTTAAATACACAAGCATTTGCTTTACAGTATCATTCTTCACTTGTTTGTTCACTGGTGAGTTTTATTCATATTTAACTAGTTTTCTCACTGCTTTGGCCTGATGAACGGACATGGCTTCATACACTGTACCTGCTGCTACTCTATATTCTTCATCACTGGTGCACTGCATATGCTATCACACGTTCTCAGAGATAGTACTGCATGGATGCATGAATAAATAGTGATATTAAGGATATGTAAATAACTGCCAGTGTGTGTGTGTAGGGCACTGATTCTGCAGTAACCCCTGGGCTCCTTAGCTCTCTTAGCACTGATGGTGTATGTGAAAGACTGCGCCAAATCGAGGGCTTGGACCCTAGCATGATGGAGCAATACATCACCACTATCAAAAAGGTATGATTTGATTACAAAATACACATCAGAATTTCTTATTTCCTTGACAGGAGCCTAAAATGCTCTCTGATGAAACCTTCCATCAATAATCGTCTTTTCCACCATCCAAGTGTTTCAAAGTTTCTAATCTGAAACCATGCTGCTTTCTACTGTAAAAGATCCAGTTCTCGGAATGCAAAATTGGTTATAGCACTAAAATTCTGCTGGACTGGGACCAAGAACCAGTGATGTCAGGAGCTCAGAACATGGTGTCATTTTCTCTCCATAACAACTCATTAAAATAAGATGTGAACATTGCAGGCACTTCTTAAGATAATATTTTGAACAAAATGAGTGAAATTAAAAATTGCAACCATGAATCAGTAGTCCAAGGAGGAAACGAACGTAGTGAACTAAATAGCAGCTACCTTACTGATACTAGGATTAATGCTTCATTGGAGCTGCTACACTCTTAAATTATACAGCTAAAAGCAACATCATCATGTATGTAATAACTAATATAATCATGCTGTGTGTAAAAGGATTTGACTTTCTCAAATACAGAGACAAAATGGGAAAAACCCTCCACTGTTTTTATTTAGAAGCTGTGCATCAGGAAACTCCCACATATAATTATGTAACAGTTCAGCCAGTGGAAATGTGGGACAGTTCTTTAAAATCTCTCTGAACATGCACCAGCACCTTGTCAGGGAAAAAGGCGTGTGAGAGGTTTTAACATTTCTTTAATTGACAAATAAATTTCTCACATTTGCTGTGAAAACAGACCACTGATATTTGTGTATGGAGCACAAATAGGAAAAAAAAAACATGGTGCTTTCACCCACCTTGTTACATCATCAGCTTATAATACTTATCTTATTTACTTCAAGAGAGAGAGAATACAAGAGAGGCTGGTGAGCAACGCTGATGTGATAACGCGTGATAACGTGAACTAACTTGTCTCATGGATGTTAAATATCATTAAATGTAACTATAAATAATTTAAAAGGCTGATGTGTCATTCATTAATAAGTTAAAAATTGTAATCATTAGCAAATCACACTGGTATAAGCAAAATAACACACTTCAGGCTGTGCTGTTATACAAAGAGTGAGCCACCTCAGGGTGAACTATTCCTCCGCTTCGGGTCAGGGCGTATCACACCACCTCGGCATGGATTATTTTCCTATCAGCACAGTCTGTCGTGTGTTATTCCTTAATTATTTGGTCATGACCAGCTTTATCATCTACACCGGTGTATACAGATTTTATCCGCTTGTTTTCCTGCGATCACCATCTGAGAGTTGGCAATGACATGACTAATGCCTTCAGACCTTCATTATCCAACCTAACAGCTGTGCAGTAACAGCTACTGAAAGATCTCTATTGTAGTACAGACGTGAGCACTCAGGCCTCCAGAATGCGCTAGCATGCACCAAACACAAGCATGCCTCTTGTTTTCCAAAGACCATGCAGGTCCAAATAAATAAAATGGCTATGTAGAGCTTCATAATCAGATAAAGGTTAAGATGTGAATGTTTGCATTCCCAGGCGAATGTGAACGGTCGTGTCCTGTGCCAGTGTCAACTGGAGGAGCTCAAGAAGGAGATGAACATGAATTTTGGGGACTGGCATCTCTTCAAAGCAATGGTAAGGCATTAACAGGTTTGTTATTTACTCCTTCGGATGACAGAAAAGCAAAGTTTCTCTCTAATTCCTCATGTTACCTCTTCTGAGTTATCCCCACTCTCACTGCCTGATTCGGGCTTTTTAAACAATCCGTCTTTCGATAAAACATCCGGCACGGGGTTGCAATCAGGAAAACATGTAGTGTGTGTTGATCAGATCTCCATTTGTGCTACCACAAACGAATGTTGTGTTGCCAACAAGCAGGCAGCCATCTGGTCCAAGATGGCAGCTCTCAGAATGAACGAAGGTTATTGTCAGTGGGAGCTCAGCATCCACTCAAAGATCTGAATAGCTTGACTTTTACAAGAAAGTAGCATTTATCAAGCTCAGAATCATGTCTGTAGGAAATGGGAAGCACACACGACAGCTCTAGAAGCTTTGCATTTTCCAGACAGATATACAGAAACACTGAATGACAATATTCACTGGCCATTAGTCTAAACTTTTTCATCGATAACCTTCCTTCATTGTGCTATAATGCTAGTCTTTATACAGCGCTTTTGAATTCTTGATTCTGATTGGTCAGAAAATGCTGCGTTTTCTGTGAGGAGATTTATTAAGTATTTTGTCAGCATTTTGTAACAGTCAGAGGTAAGGCGGTTCCTTGAAGTCTTCAGGGTGGAGGCCTTCTTGGTAGCATGATAACATTAAATATAACTATAAACAGATAAAAGTGTGATCTGCTGTTCTTTGATTTTAGAAAATTGTAAGTGATTGCACTTTAGGATGTTCTGTTATTGGAAAACAATCAACTTCTGGGTGGAAACGGCCCACCACTTTATGTTGGGTTGTGTCACACCACCCCACTGTTGATCATTTTTGTAACAGCACACCCAGTCATGTTTTATGCTTTACATATTACAGACAGTCCACAACCATAGGAACAAGCTTTTAGAAATCAGATTCCTGATGCAACTTAACCAAATCTAGCACACCAGTGATGAAACACCCAGCGTTTCCTAGCCGTCAGATGATCTGCCTACTGCCTTGTTTTCTTTAACTAAGGCCCAAGTGAATGAGTGTGGTCTTTTCTGTTTCTGTGGTCCTGTTCCCCAGGTGCTGGAGCAGCGGCAGGTGGAGAGCCAGCTGCTGCAGGAGGAATGTGTGAGGGATAGTGAGCAGGGCAGCAGTGCATTGGTTCAGCCTGAACCTCCTCCTGTCTGTTCTACAGCAGCCCCCCACAGCAGCCTACAGTACAGCCTGAACCTCAGCTTCGAGGAGCTCAGCAATGCCGGACTGGAGGAGCCCGCCAGACCCCCCGTCAACCACTGGATGGTGGGTGCAAAGTTCCAAGCTCTACTCTGATCAATTCAACAATCACTTGGTTTCTATACATTGATTTAATCCTTACCCTACATCCATACTAGCAGGTGACAAGTCACTCATATTGTAGTGCATTTCTTGTGGGTGTGTAGCGACTGCTACTGTTGTTGCTTGTAGGTGTGCACTGTTCAGCAATTTTTTTTTGTTCTGATGAGAAACTAATAAGTAGCCAAAATGTATAGCTTATAGCCCACAATACAAATCACTTTTGTTTAAAATGTTTTTAAATATAATTTGCATGTCACATTCTAGACTTCATATTAGCTTTGTTGGCAGATTAGCTAACTGTATTAGTACACTCACCAAAGGCATCAATATCTCTGCTACTTCCTTCCAAGCTTTTTTATTTCTTCATAATGTCTCTTATACACATTCATAGAGATGTCGTATATGAGAGGATAAGCTGAAACCACGGTTAGGAGTTTTTCTTCCATTTTTGCATTAAACATGGGAACTAATTGCAGGCAGGAACTTAAGTTGTGAATGGGGAATTGAAAAAAATGTTGGACCACATGCACCATAAGGTCCGAGGAATCATTCGAGCCAGTGGTTTGGATTTGTTGCTTTAACACAGCATGCTTAATTTACATAGAATTGAGTAATTCTCAATTCAAATGTCGCTTGTTGTGCTGTCGCTGAACTCGCAGCTCTGTGTCGAACGGTCGGCTTTGTCGCTCCCTAATATGAGTGTAGGGTTAGAAAGTATTAACAACTTTAAATGTGTTGTACAGTGTCACTGACTAAACAGTTATTAACACAAAGGGAATGTGATCCACTCCTTGTCTCCTAGCTATATTTGTTAACACATGCATAATGTGTATTCATAAATGGATTTAATTATAGGCCAAGGAAAAAATGCCCAACAAATGGTCTGTCATAAACAGATTACTCAAGAAAGAGGCCAAAAGAGGCTGATGCAAGCTACAAGATTCTGAAGTGCAAGTTTCTGGTACAGTCAGTCAGCTGACATATTGAGAACAAAGGTGCTAACATTGTCAGTCACACACTCTTGGTTTAATGAGGCAAGGCAGGCTTTTTGGCTCCATCTATAAGATAGGTGCACCTTATCCATCCAAATGAGACCTGACTATCCACATAACACCATGCTTATATATAGGTAAGTATTTAGACAGTCGCTGCACAAATACATGTCTATAATCCTAAACACATGCTCAGAGTCAGAATCTATTAATATGTAGCTTAGATTCACTGGCCGTGCTGCCCTATAGTTATAAATAAACACACTCCTTTCCCAACCCTGTGTGTACACACTTTCAGAGAAACATACATTTTCACCACAGCAGCTTTCTTGTCTAACAGAGAAGCAGAAGCTAGCTTCTGCTTTTTAGTAGTCTATCAGTAGAGTGGAAATAGCCTGTGGTTTACTGGGTGACAAACGGAGTGTTCTCTGACCTGAATGAGCAGAGGAAGTGAAGAGCTGGACTGCCTCGCAACACACACGCACACATTTAATGCAGGGCTGCATGTGCGAGGCCATTCCTGACATATAGAATTGGCTATTTCTGTTCTCTCTGCTCATGCACAAAGTTGTCACTCCACATTTACCAAGTACATCTCGCTGCAGTGTATAAAACTGTTGATATTACAGTGCCTTGCCCCTTGAAATTTTCCACATTTTGTAGTGTTACAACCTGGAACTGAAATGGATTTAATTGGTATTATGTCATTAATCTACACAAAATAGCCCATAATATTGAAGTGGGGGAAAAATAACTATAATTTGCAAAATTATATACAAATAAAAAATGGAAATTGTAATTGCATAAGTATTCGCCCTCTGCTGTGAAACCTCTAAATTAGTTCTGGTGCAACCGGTTGCCATCAGAAGTCACATAATTAGTTGAATGGAGTTGACCTGTGTGCAAATTAAATGTCACATGACCTCAACATAAATTCATCTGTTCCTGGAAGGCCCAAGAGTTTGTTAGAGAACATGTCTAAGTATCATGAAGATCAAGGAGCTATCAAACCAGGACAAAGTTCTGGAAAAGTATTAATCAGGGTTCAGTTATTAAAAAAAAAATTATCTTTGAACATACCACTGAGCACCATTAAATCCATTATTAGAAGATGGAAGCTTTTTGGAGGTTGTCCACCAAAAGTCAGTGACCAGGTAAGGAGGGCATTAGTCATCTAGAGGCTAATGGTAACTCTGAGCATGATGCTCCCACCATCATGCTTCACTGTGAAGATGGTGTTCTCAGAATTATTATTTTTTTCTCATCAGACCATAAAAACTTTTTCTAAATTTGCAGTGTCTTCAACATGTCTTTTGGCAAATGGGATTTCATATGGCTTGCCACTCTTCCATAAAGGCCAGCTTTGTGTAGTGTCTGGGCTATTGTTGTCCTGTGACCAGCTTCTCCCATTTGAGATGTGGATCTCTCTAGCTCCTTCAGAGCTACCTTTGGCCTCTTGGTTTCAGGAGTGAGTCAGTGTGACACAGAAAGCGAACTGAAAGTGTAGTGGTAATCTGATGAAGGTGACGAAAAATAAAATAGATAAACAGTTTTAGTCATCTAGTCAGTATCCACCAAACTTAAAAATATCTGTAGAAAAATATATTTTAAAAACATCCCAACTATATTTCAAATCTGTGGGAAACAGTGACACATTTGGTAGAATGCTTTTGGCAATTCTCTCAGGTACTTGTAAATTATACTCTACAGAAAGCATACAGAACTCAAATTACTTCATACTGTATTGCTGCAGTGTTGGAAAGTTGGATGAAACTACATAAGAACAGCTTCAGTATGGAGTGCTCTTATGTTCACCTCATCTTAGGACCTGTACTGGTATGGTGCGGGGGTTCTTACCTCCAGTTCTGGGGACTCACTGGCCTGCATAGTTTGTGGTTTTCCCTCAAGATACCTCATTAAGGACATAATAATTAGCTGATTGGTTGCATTGAGCTTTACTGCAGTAGGGAAAACTTCAAAGGTTCCGGAGGACTGGAGTTAAGAACCTCTGATTTAATATAGTGCAATGATAGCGTTTAACAGCTGCCCTCTGTCTAAAATACTGCCAGAATAAATAAGTTTACATTTTGGTTTACTTTTCTTTTATCCAGAAAAGTGCTATGCTATGCAGTGGATAGAGATTAGGTAGAAAAATGCTGAAATATTTCTTTACAATGTTCACAAACCCTTGGTTTGTCTCTCCAGGTCGTGACCCACAGGACTCCCAGCATGTCCAGTCTGAATTCTCAGGAGTCATCCAATGACATTAGTAAGTTGACTGACAGGCAGCAAGCAGAGTACCGCAGTGCCTACCAGGACTACATCTCTCACATGGCCCAGCTGGAGGCAGGCGGCTCTGGGGCTGAGAGATCAGATGACAAGGCCAAGGATGGTGAGCAGGAAGGCCGCAAACCCTTCAAGAGAAACTCTAAAGCAGGAGAAAGTGTGATGGACTACTCCACTACCCAGGACTCTGGTCTTCTCCATCCAATCACGGAGGAGGACGAGAAACCAGAGCGTAAACCCTCTGTGAACCGCACCAAGGGACCGGGGCCGCGTTACCACAGCGTACCCAATGAAGAGGATGAGGAGGAGTGTGTGCCCGAGGAGACTGATGCCACACCCCTCCTCTGGGAAGAGCAGCAAGAGGAGGTGCAGGCAAAGAGCTTTGTCTCTGCCGGGATGGACAAAAAAGAGTCGTCTGACTCAGGCATGAGGTCGAGTGGCAGCTCCTCTAATCATTCACTGCAGGACGAGGAGAGTGAGGAGGCTCAGGAAGAGGATGAGAAGTCAAAAGAGGAAGACCTTGTGACCACAATTCGCATGTCCATCTGCTCAGAAGCTCTGTCTGAGGCCAGCAGCCCTGAGGAGAACTGGGCCACCTCACACACACACACGCAGGCCGTCACCAACCTGAACCAGGCAGCCAGCAACAACTCGCCCCTCAACAACAACAATAACGGAGACGAGCGCAGCCTCATCATCTCTCCAGGATCGAGCACCGGCACCAGAACTCTCCTCAACCACAACCTTCTCACAGTGCGAATGAAGAAGAGCACAAACGCCACGCAGGACGACGGCAGTGAAGAGCGAGAGAGTGTGCTGTAAAGAGCAGGATGACTTTTTTTTTTTAATGAACTGAAATCAACATGGTACAGAGAAAGAGTTTGTCCTACTATTCTCAGTTCATGATAAATGTGCAATTGTGCAGAGTGGAGGTGCTGAGTAAATAATTCTATGTATTTAATGGAAGCTTTTCAGGTAATAACAGACATCTTTGGTCAATAGGGTGCTACAAAACAATGCAATCATCAACTAATTTAGAATTGTTACTGTTGTAGGCTGTTTTGCAGCTAGGATCATGGTCTATAACGTGTGGAATTATTATGTGTAATTTACATTAGGTCAGTGACTAAACATGTAGAGGTGGATAGTTATTTAACTGTTATAACAGTGAAGAGAAAAATGCTTGCGTTATGTGTAAAGCAACTTCTCAAAAATTGATCATTAGTGCACTGAAGGTAAATGCTTTATGTTTATGTTTATTATTTATTAATCTTTTGTGAAGCTGTTCGTGCATATTAGTGTTAGCTAGTGAATAAAAAAAGGCTTCTATGGAATAAAAAAAGGCTTCTATGAAAATCCTGTGTGCTGTGTAAGTGTGATGAGTAGTTGACATTTCCTCAAAATGCATGACCATGTTTCAGGAAGTAATAAACACTGCATTGCAAACACTGTGATCTTGGTCTTTCATTCGTGTGTGTGTATGTGTGTGTGTGTGTGTAACTACAGAAACGAGCAAATTGTCACGTGAACACAATAGCTAATATGAATTCCTTTCAATCTGTAAAATCTATCAGGACAGGGTTTATGCTCATTACTGACAGAAATGGTGTGATATCACAAGTTTCTTTTCCCTTTCTCTTAATAATCAAACTGGCTTAAACAGCATCCTAACACACTTGAGACACACAATATTGTCTCTTCTGCATTGTACAGTCATTAATAGTCATATCTGCTTCTTTGTACTAGCCTTTCTTGTCCTCTATAATTATGTTGGACATGCCATTTTTATTATCATTATTATTATTATTATTATTATTATTATTGCATACACATAAGCCTAAGCTTTGTGTGTTATATTTTAAACCCCAGTGCAATAGACTATATGGCTGTAACTTGTGTTGAACGACTTATGATGACCAAACACCAGGAAGAAAAATTCTAATAGCCTGCATGTTGATGTGATTAATTACAGCTTCTCTTTGAATCATCACAGGAACAGCTATTTAAATAGAGCAGGTCGCTGAACATGAGCTCGAGTCCAGTTGCATTTTCGTGTGTGTGTGTGTGTGTGTGTGTGTGTGTGTGTGTGTGTGTGTGTGTGTGTGTGTGTGTGTGTGTGTGTGTGTGTGTGTGTGTGTGTGTGTGTGTGTGTGTGTGTGTTTGCCAGTAGGTGGAGCACTCTTCATAAATTCAAGCAGTCTCTAGTGTACATTTCAGTTGTGCTTAAAGAAAGAGCCAGCGAGCGCTGGTTCGAGTTTACACCCCTTATAATGACTGAGACTGGTTAAGCACCAGCGCTATTGCACATCCTCTAAGCCCTTTTATTTTAGGCAGAGTAATTTTTTGGATTTCAGAATCTGGTTTATTGAGTCTAAAAAAATTACATTACACATTCCAGTTAATAACCATAGTAGTTCCATGATAGACATTTGTAACCTTGGTGTTATTGTTCCTGGAATGTGTTAAACACAGTGCAAGCCTATTAATTAATTTAAAAAAAAAAAAAAAGAAAAAGAAAAAAGCAATGTGTGCTTGATGGATAACAGCACCAGGCAGAAAAAGGCTTAACGGCAGAACGAACAAGAGGAGTCGTTTCGGAGCCCAGGTCCAAGCTGCGTCCTAAACAATACAACCCACCACCATAGACGGCCATTTAACCCAGCGTACTGTTCAGTATGGCAGCTCCACCACTGCGTACTAACATACTGAATAACCCGAGTTAATGCTGTGCCACTGCAGGTGTACTAATTTTGATATACTAGACTATTTAGTGCGTTGATAGACTGTGTGGTTTAGTTTTAAATTAAGCCTGAAGCAGATCCCTAGTCAATAGGGGAAGCATTTCCCCATGTCAAAAGTCATGAGAAGCAGATAAACAGAAATCAGTGTGTGAAAAAACAGCAAAAGATGGCGCAGACACCACATTTTAGTACTTTACTCTGAGAAGAAAAAAAAAAAAAAAAAATGTACAAACTCTACCAATCCTGGTGGTATCCTCAAGCTATAGCTTTTCTAACTTCAGCAGCATATCATTTACCTACAATGGTGCTTTTGGAACTAAAGGTACACTATAGACCTATATATTAAATGTACAGAATATAAGCGACAAGGAAATGTGCAGTTTAGTAACGTTTTTCTGAGAGTGTTCACTGACAAGATCTAATTAAAGCCATCAGTGGGTCAGTGTTGTTTTTTCATATAACCAAACCAATGCAGGCGATTATAACAAGTTCTTGTTTAATTTCTCAGACCTTTCCGAGGACCCTTGACACAGTGGAGACACACACACACACACACACACACACACACACACACACACACACACACATGGGTTCAGGTGGACTAAATATACACTACAGCATGAACAGCTGTCTGGCACCTGCCACCAACACAGTGCTGCTTAAATATAGCAGGCCTATAGACTACAATAGACATGTCTGTTCAAATAAAGGATTTGATTTATTTTTTTTTTATATAAAAAGGTACGATTTACAATTACTTTTATAAAAAGTTTCAGCATAATTAAATACAGCATGACACTTTGCAGCGTGGTAGTGTTACCATCGTCTGCAACTATACAAGATACAACTCAGAGAGAGTTCACGAGGTTTCACGCTCATGTCAGATTGGCCGTCCAGTCCTTCACGTGCCCAAAGAATGACAGGGAAAAAAAAAAAAAAAAAAAGAAACAGACTAAACTTTGTACAGTAACTGAAGCACACCGGCTTCTATTCACACCGTCTTCACCAAAACAGCCATGATCTCTCATTTAAGAGAAGGCGTCATTTTCTTCTTCCATTCCTGTTTTTCCCCTCCCGTTTTAGGGAATATAGTGCTTCTTCGTGTTGAAGAAAAACAAAACAAAACAAAAAGACTAAATGAGTCTTTAGATAAATAAAATCAATGTCCGAACCGAGAAACACATCACATACATTGTCCTTTAAGAAGCAAACGCCTCTTCATTCAGGAGGGGGAAAAGAGATCCAGGCGAGAACAGAAATTGAGAGTGGAGGGGGGGGGGGGAGAGAAAAGGTCGGTTCCTGGGTCCTGTGTGTTCACGTCTTAAGCAAACACCTGCAAGAGATTGAGAAAGAGAGGCACATTTAGCACAGAGCAAACAGGCCGGAGATCCGGACAGCCTGGCGCCAGAGAGGAAGCCGCGGCTCCAGCATTTAACCAAACACTCAGAGAGGGAGCAAAACGCTGCGGACCAGATGGAGCTGCTCTAACCACGGCCAGAGGAAACACTCCTGCTGACTACTGATATAGGACACAGGGCTGTAATTAAATCCGGATCCATCCTTATGTCCAGTATGAGCATTTCAATAGAAAAGCTGCGGTCAAGGATACACACAGTTTGTTTATTCATAAGCTATTAACTGTAACTCTATAGTACGCTTAGTACTTATTTACCATTATGTGGTACTGTTTGAAGAATTTAAAAAGCTTAATATTTTCAGATTTGATCAGAATTTCAATATAAAGCTACAACAGTCCAGTTGGATTATTCATTAGCATTAAATGGTAGGTTATATATAATATATATATATATAATATAATAGAACATAACATAATATATAATAATATAGCAAATATTTTGATATAAGCTTCTGGTTAATGCTTATGAATAATCAAATTGTATATCTTTTTACAGCAAATATATCTGATGCATGAAAATCCATATTTAGTCTACTACATATAGAAAAGGAGAAGAAGAAGAAAAAAAAAGTACGCCACTTTGAGTACAAAAACGTCCAGTATCGCGGTTTACAGGATTTACGGTACAGAGTGACGTGTCTGATCTGACAGACTTGGTAAGATCGGACGACTTTTTTGGACATATCGTTTGTTTTCGCCTGTGAATTTTCTACATCCGCAACATTTTCCATGGCCTGCCATTTCTCTGCCCTCACGCATCACAGCTGTAGAGTCAGGAGTAAAGAATAAGAGACTTGTTTACCTGTTTAACGGTAAAGTGTCCGACTGTCCTCTGTGATCAAGTCTGACTGAAAGTCCGGCGTCTGCGTGCAACAGAGAAGACACACTTATTAGTCATGCTTCATGGAGTGTTTCTAAAGAAATGAGCTAATTAGCTACTGTGTGTGTGTGTGTGTGTATGTGAGCAGTGAGTGTGTACAGTAGAAACTATTCACTACACTGCTGAAGCAGAAGGCTCGGGATCTCTACAGGGAAATGGTTCAGCTCTGTGTGAGCTCTCGCGCACGGGGAGGTGAAGCTGGCTGGGGTGCTGCAGCTTCATGTCCAGCAGGTTTACCTGTAAGGACAGGATCCTGATGTCTGTGTTGATGGTGGTGAGAGGTGTTCTGGACGAGCCCTGGCCGGGTCGGGGGTGATGGAGAGTGCTCATCGCGGAGTGGGAGTCGAGGGCGATCTGCAGATCCAGGATGTAATCGATGACATGCTGCAGGATCTCCATTTTGCTCACGTGCTTGTTCTGCGGGATGCTGGGCACCAGCTCCTTCAGCTTGGAGTAGCAGTCGTTCATGTTGTACAGCAGGCTGAGAGGATCGTCCGCGGGGGTCTTGCTCCGAGACACTCCGAGGCTTTGCTCCGTCACGCTCGCGCCGTTTTTCCGGAAAGACCTCACTGGACTTATAGCTTTCATGCTGAAATGTTCTGAGAAATACTCAACGATTTCAAGATTATACTTTTTCCTTCCTTCTTTCTTTCTTTCTTTCTTTTAAAGATTATTACTATTCTTTCTAGCTGTGCTCGCGGCGGTGTGGAAGCAAACGCACTGGATTAACAAGCTGTCATCGCTGAATATATACCCAGCTGGGTGGGTTTTGACGCGGCGTTGTAGACCTCGCGGATTGGTCTGACGCCTTGCGTCAATCCTCGCTCACGCGCCACGCCATTGGCCCGTGCCGCGAGCGCGCAAGTCCCGCCCCTCTTTCCCTCATTTTTTTTAACCAGTGAGCGCGCGCGCGCGAGGTGCCGCTGACTACCTTCAGCTTTCAGAGCTAATTCCGCAATTCAGGGTACCTGTTTCTGATCAAGAGAATTGCTCACTCCTGACACGAGACTGGCTCAGTGTCGAGGTGGCGTTTTGTTATGCAGATAACTTCACGATAGAAAAGAGCGAACAGCTTCAACCACACACTTGAACAGGATTCTGTTAATTCAAGTGTAAATAATTCTGATGACCCGCATGTATGGGCTGCATCTAACCACATACCTGCTGCTGATTCTTTCATCAAAAGAGACATTATTCTGTTATTTGTCAGTGTGTAAGCTGTAATATTCTAACAGATATTCATGCATAGTGAGCTGATCTCTGTAATGTTGTGGGTGCGAATAGGTTATAGCCTAAGGCAGGTGATCCACCCCTGACTGACAGATTCATATCTTTTATTTCTACTCATGATCTTATTTTTATTATTATTTTTTTAATGATTGGGAATGTGTTATTGAGCGCATGTATTTGCAGTGGGTCTGTTTACACACAGCAGGAGCACTGTTACTGAGGCCCGTGTTTAAGCCTTAAAGACTCTCTCTCATCCCTCCATCCCTCCCTCCCTCCCTCTCTTCCAACCTGGTCATCAGGATTATTTTAAGGAATGTAATGCACATGACGATTTTAGGCAATTTCTAATTGAGGTAAAATTCATGGTGCATGGCGAAATGCAGTAGAACAGATGAAGTCTGTTTATTAAAGATTATTAAATAATAGGAACTAATACATTATTTAGGTGCAATAATCATTAGACTTCTCTGGTGTTAGTGTGTAGTATAAGAGCGACTGTTTCAACTGGAAAAGAAAGTGTGTTTGTGTGTGTGTGTGTGTGTTTGTGTTACAATCTGCATAGCAAAAGCCCCAGTGTTGAATTAACACATGCAACACTGTAATGTTAATACAGCATTGTAGATTTAGCTGTGTAGATACACAATACATGTAAAAACAAAGGCAGACAGGCAGAAGATCCAGCCTAAGCTTTATTACAGCTGTAATCAGAGTTATCTGAGAGACCAGTAAGCGTCCCTGCCCAACATCTGACCAAAGAGACGTTTGCAGAAATGTGTTGGAATGCGTTGCGATGCTTATGTGCTGGAATGCACTGATTTTCATGCAGTCTCATTTGCAAATGTCCAGGAAAATGGCATGTTCGCTCTTCTACCTGTGTAACTGTCTGAATCGTGCAGGGCTGCGCTTACTGCGCTTACTGCGCTTTTATTTACATTCTGATCTGGCATTGCGCTTCAGTAAAGGCTCCAGGCGTAACATGTGCTATCCCAGAGCGCTACACTGCTCCTTGGCGTATTTTCTATCATGATGAGATCTGGGACTCTTTAAGATCCTGTCCACATCTGGTGAGATCGTTTTTTTTTTTTTTTCGATCTCTCCCTACCCCGCCTTTTTTTTTCTTTTTCTTTTTGTTCTCACAGCTGTGTACATTTCGCACGGCGTCCTGACTGATTCCTGACAGGTGATGAATTGGCACCCGGTTAGGCAGAGCAGATCAGCTCAGTGCAGTGTAGGGTGGAGAGGAGAAGCGAGCTCGTGCTCTCGCAGACTCTCTGGCGCCAGGCGCGTGACGTCACCCATTGAGCGCGGCCCCGCGGCCCGTGTCTCGCGGCGCCGCTCGGGCGGCTGCTATGGAGACAAGGGGCCGCGGGTTCGCGCGCGCACAGTGCTGAGAGATCCGAGCTGATCCCGACACCTCGGAGTCTCTCGCGCTCCGGGGCCCGCACACCTGCAGCCATTTGCATTTCTTGGGTTACGTTAAACTCGGAGAACTCGTCATCCACCCAGAGTTGCGCAAGAAAAAAAAAAAAAAGCTGCATTTAAACGAAACCAGGTGATTCTACTAAGCAGCCTTAAGTTACCCTATGCACACTACCTTGCATATTTCCATAGTGCTAATACTATCCATAATCACGCATGCAATCTGCTTGAATGTGAGATGTGAGTTTCCTTCTTGGTTTACAATAATCTAAAATCAAACATGCATTAAACACAGATAAGCTCTAAAACACGTCCTGTGTTCATATATTCCACTAAATTCAATGCCTCGATTGTCTCCGCTCATCACCAGATCTGCATGTTTTTTAAAGGTATATTTAAAATGGGTGCATTTTCCATGAGTCTGTGTGGATCTTTTGAGACGTGCCGAAAAAAATAAAAACATTACAAAGTTGCCAGAAAGTTGAGAAGTTTTCCGCGGGCCGGCGTCTGAGAGTCTGTCCCGCCCATGCACCGCGCTGCTGCTCCACTTCAGTGCAGCTGCACGCGCTCTCTCCTCCACCTCCACATGCACCTCCACCTCCACCGCTCCTGTTCAACAAACCCGTCCTGAGAGAACGTGGGAATTCCCTGCAAACTAACAGCACTCATTTTCCAACACACTTTCTCTCTCTCTCTCTCTCTCTCTCTCTCATCACTCTTCTCCACACTGCAGTATATCATCCTTTAAAAGACTACACACTACAGAAACACAGAAATGTACTTGTTTTTGTGTGCAACAAAGCCAGCGCTGCATGAGCACGCATATTATAGGCTGTAAATTCTGTACCGGTTTAAACGATTCGCCCTGTTACCTTCTCAGACTGAACAACTGGGTTTATCGGTAATGTCTAGCTCTGGCAGAAAGCACTGCCTTTCTCTAGCACTCCGCTCTAATCCACATCGGCACAGGGCGCGCGCCTGTAGCTCATGCGTCAGTTTGAACAGACTTTTGCTCCTTGTTCGCGTCCAAATCCGAGTCATCCGTTTCTGAAGCACTCCGCTGTACCCTGAGACCTCTCTCTCTCTCTCTTTCTCTCTCTCTCTCTCTTTCTCTCTTTCTCCCACGCTCCCGGCGCGTGCACCACTACACATATTAAAAGCGCGGCGCGCGACTCCTGTGGTTACCTCGAGCCCTCGGGGGCGTGGCCTTACCCTTTATTGTTTTGTTTTGTGCCCCAGAAAGGGGCTGCCATGATTTATTGTTTAGATCAGAGGTTTTCCAACGTTATGCAGCCAGGCACCCCTTGAACTTGTAGCCTACTAGTATATTATAATTATAATCCAAATAAATCCAAACATACAAAAATATTTATTGGGCAACAGATTTTTTTTTCCAGACCACATCAGGTACAAGCTGACATTATGTCTGGGCCTACTTGTTTTGAGTTACTGAGATTTAGAAGAAGCCCATTCAAGCCATGTCACTGGTTAAACAGACTAATAATTATAATAACCAAACACTATATAATAACTGGGAAACCTGTTGATTGCTAGTCCACCACTGAAACAAAATGTAAAAAATCTGGTATGCTTCATGTCACTGAGTACCCCCAGACCCTACACTGAGAACTACTGCTTTAGATGGTATCAATCTTTTGCAGCCTGGGATCCCCTACGGATTAAAAAGGGTTAATTAATTAATTTGTTAATTAAAAAACAAAACACACCCAATGATTATCCAATTATTATTTTTGTAATTGTGTGTACATTCAAACTGACATTATTTCATGCTTGTTTTTCAGTTATAGAGCTTTGTGTTTAAAATGACTGGCATTCATTTATATCCATATATTTCCTCTTGTTGCTTCACCCTACAAACTAGTTGAGACAGTGAAAACTTCTGAAAACACAATGCGCACACACACACACACACACACACACACACACACACACACACACACACACACACACACACACTCATTCACACCTATGGGCCATCTACAGGCATGTTTTTAGGAGGTCGGAGAAAACCAGAGAACCCAGAGAAAACCCACACAGGCATGGAGAGAACATGCACAGAAACTCCACATAGACAATAACCTATAAACTCAGAGCTGAACCTGGGACCATGAGGCTGTGAGGCAGCGACACTACCCGCTGTGCCTCCACGCCATCCCCATTCATTTCTTCTCACCTGCCAGTCAGCCTCAAAACTGTGTTAGTCAGCACTCTCCACCACTGTCATCAAAACACCGACAGACAGAATATTGTTTTAAAGAATTATATTAATTCCCCAAGTACCATTCCAGAGACTTGTAGAATCTATGCCAAGCTGTTTGCTGTTAATTAATAAATTAAAAATTGCAATCATTTGCAAATCACTGTGGTATAAGAGGAATAAAACTTTATTCTTGTTTTTGAGCTATTGAGCTTTGGAATTAAAATGACTGTTGTGCATTTTAAATCCATTCATTTCACATGACGAGCCAGGGTTAGAACCGTGAGAACTAAACCACCCAATAAAGCAACCACCCAAATAACTACAACAGTAGTTAACTGTGATCTCCACTGTCATGACATCATTAAAAATAATAATATATTCCCAGACACATACTGTGTATATGCATTATTGCTATTTTGGGGTCCCTGGACCTGATGTTAAGAAAGTTTAAATGGTTAACATCCAGCAGCAAATTTTTTGGATATTTGAAATCTTTATCATTTAAAGAAATTTAGATCTGTTAAATAAAACAAACAAACAAAGAAACAAACAAATACATAGATAAATGTATATACAGATGGGTGACAAATTAAAGGAAAAAACTCTAAATTAAATGAGTGGAGTAGCAGATGCTTCTGGACAGGTGTACTGCATGACATAATTATGCAATTAACATCGTACCATGCTCTGTGGCAGGTGTAAAAATGCTGAGCAAACCTCAAATTTGTATCAATGCAACAAGAGGAAAAGATGTAAGTGACTTTGGAGAAGGGTTTGGGGCTGGAAGAGAAGAGCTTCAGTCCCACAGTTCGATGCTTAACTGGCTATGTTTCAACTGGAATTTAGATCATTGGGCAACACATCAGTAAAAAGGGTGTTGAAAGAAAAAATTTGGCAAAAACAATCCTGTAATCTAAATCACGTGCTCTTTTACAGTGCCTGTGTAAAAGACCATTGACATTGTGAGATATCAACTATGTAACACTTAAGTAGGTTCTTTAAAGCAGTGGTTTTGTCCTGATTTCATAAGCTATTCTTTAATTACATGACAGAATTTTTTTGTATCATATGGACTTTTAGTGAGAGTTGGCTTTAGAGCATACTCTGAAACTTTGTAATGACTGTGTTACTGTTCTCTGAGAGCAATGTGAGTAAAATTGCAGTGAATTGCAGGAAATTTGGATCCCCAGGGACCCAAAATGGGTCCATTTGCATCCTCAATAAGCCAAATTCCACAAACATGCTACGTGAAAACGACCAGGTGATTTCCCAGTGTGATGCGTCCAGTGACATAGCCATGTGTATGCACTGATTTGTTAACACATCCAGTTAATAACTTTCAAATATGCAGTCGTTTCACCAGCTCATCTTCCTGCTCACAAACAATGCAATGGTGACCCTAAAGTGTGGTGATGTGAGATATATTTTTAACCAGGTTGAGTTATGGCTGTCTTCTGGCAACCATATCCATATAAAAATAGTGAGTGTGGGTGGGCATTGGGCTAACACTCATTTAGAACTGGGAATGAGTAAGTAAACATAATGGTAAATATAATCATAATGGTTTAAAGGTAGATTATAAACAATATAACATTAATATGCTTGCTAAATAAACAATAAGATAATAGCAGCTAATAGCTAAGTCTCAGGATAAGTGTAGTAGTTTGTCAACAGGCTAGTCCATCTGGCTACTGTTATAGTTTCTTTAGATACATTTGTGTGGATAAAATGCTAATTGGCACAAGTTTTGTCAAAGTGGTCAGAACATACTTATAATTAAGCAATATCTCACGAGCCCACAGTAGGTTGCATTACTGCCTCACAGCTCCAGGGTCCCAGGTTCGATCTGTAGCTTGGGTTACTGTCTGTGTGGAGTTTCACAGTGTGGATGTTCTCTCCATGTTAGTGTGGGTTTCCTCCAGGTTCTCCAGTTTCCTCCCATTGTCCAAAAACCTGCAGGTAGATGGATTGGCTACACTAAATTGGTCTGTGTGTGTATGTTATGTCCTGTGATGGAGCGCCCTGCAATTCTCCTATGTTGCACCCAGTATTAAGGATAAGCTCCAGATCAACTGAAATGAAAATATAAAATGAAAATGAATGAATGAATGTTCCCCAGGCTCGCTACAAGTTTGATGCTCGCGTTCGTCTTTGTTTTGTACAATGTTTTGGGAACTACTTTGTGCATGTGTTTGTGTGACGATGTCCGTGTGTATGTTTGTGTATCCAGTGGCCCTTGTAGCCAGTGATGGTTAATCAGTGAAGTGCCCGTAGTGTTAAAGAAAACAAAGCTTTCTGTTTTGAAGGCCCGTTAGCAGTACAGAGAAAGTACAGAAGAGATGTGCATTAGGGAAGTTGTATCCCGAAAGGCTACGTTCTCGGCCCACACGCCACAGTCTTAAGTGTCACACGGGAATCGAGAGTTTTATAGGAGATCTGAAACCGCCTGATGCTATCTGACCCTGATTCAGCCTGCAACTGGTTGGTTTTTGTGGTAGCGTTTTGCCACTCCGACTTCCCTGGCTTTGTTCTCGGGCTCCGTCGGTTCTAGCGCTGCATAGCCTGGCGCTGACTGCAGAAAACAGCAGGTTTCTCGCACACCACTTCCTCCCTGGGTTTGGCTCTCTCCGAGCTCTTACTCAATCCTCTGTCTCTTTATATAGCGCAATGGGAAGACTGGGCCAGTGCAGGACTCTCCGTTTGATATGAAACAAAACTGCAAGATGGGAAGAAGTCAAACCCTGCTCCCTGCTGCACCTCAATCAGTGTGTGCACTGCTAGTTACTTTTAGTTCACTGATTTAATGTCTCATTTTCAGTTAAGATATGTTTTCTTTTCTTTTTCAGTTTAGTGAGTTAGGCACATTCGCTCAGCCAGGCTTGGTCATGGAAAACCCTGGAGTGCACAGTTTAGTGTTGTGCTGCACATAACACAATCATAAAGTGTGAAAACACTACAGTGTGTAGAGCACGAACAGACCAGGATCAGGACTGGGAAACACAGAGTTGTGCAAGTTAAGGACCCCGTTGAATGCAAGAACCCCATAACACCTTTAGTAGAACATTTAGCCAGTATTCATTCTCCAACACACATTGGACCCACATATTATTAAGAATAAAAACATCTGGTCTTAGTAGCAAGCTTTAATTAAAATAAAGTAATACATAGAAGAGCAGGTTTTTATTGTCAACCACATCAAATGATTAACAGGAGCAACTTTAAGACTTTACAAATCTTTACAAATGTAAAACTCATCCACAGTTAGTCAGTGGTTGAGAGACAGAATTAGCAACTTGTGTGTTCTTCAGACAATTAGCAACTGCAGGATATTACGATCACTGACTACTGCAACTGATTTGATGAAGAAGCTGATGGAATTTCAAGTCTGGCTGTAATACAGTGCCGGAACAGGCATTCAATGGATGTGCACTGAATAAGTGAAGATATTTTTCTCTTCATTATATATTAGATTATTATTATTAGATGCACTGATAATCAAAACCATGAATTTGAACCGATAAACCTTGAGTTTGAAAGGTCACTTCATTCCGTGTTGAAAGAGACACGCAAACATAAAGAAGTCGGTGCTTCCCAAAGCTCTAATTGATGCCTCCTTGACTCCTTACCTCCCTTAGCCCGGGACCTGGAAAGCAAATGAAGTCTGCGATCTTTAAAGATATACCAATTCTTAAAATGTGCTCTGAGGATTCAAGGAACATGGAGAGAAGTGCAATCTAGAGTGAGGATATACAGGTGTTTCCTATGCTAAAGTATTTTTTTTTTGTTTAAGCATATAAATGCTCCACCTCCAAAAAACCCACCAAATTATAGAATAATAAAAATCACAAAAATAAAACTAATACAATTAACTAAATAAACAATGGGTACAAGTAAATTCCTTGCATGATACTAAGTTAGATGCCTTGCTTTAAAAACAGAGAAATCAGGTGATGAGTAGAATCTTGTTTAGGCTAAAACATCAACACTTAATTCCACAATTAATGCTTTAATTAAGGATAATGTAGTGTGTAATCACTGTACTATGCAGTTAATACAGCTGGGAAACATGTTATCAATAAACACATTCACTAAAGGCACTTTAAAGTGATGCTTCAGTGAGCAAGAACGTCTCATTTTGTAAGTATACATATTCTCGATTCTTTATGTCATCATTTCCTTTCCTTGCATCCTTGGAAGCAGGGATGTTGACTTATGAGGAAATTAATTTTATGCACAACATTTTCCAAATGTTTTTAAAGACTGATAATATATGATTATGATAAACTATTATTAAAAAGTATTGAGGCCATTTATTGACACTTGTTTCTTTGGTTCTATCTAAGGAGTGGCGCCGATGGTGTACCAGTGATGGTACACTTCTACACCTCCATTATCGAGTCCATACTCACCTCCTCCATCACCATTTGGTATGCAGCTGCCACTGCCATGGACAAAAGCAGACTGCAGCGTGTCATTTGCTCTGCTGAGAAGGTGATTGGCTGCAATCTGCCACCTCTTCAGGACCTGTACACTTCCAGGACACTGAAGCGGGTGGTTAAGATTGTGGCTGACCCTTCTCACCCTGGACACAAACTTTTCGAGGTCCATCCAGACTAAAACCTCATGCCACAAAAACAGTTTCTTTCCATCAGCAACTGGCCTCATCAGCAATACCCAGGACCCACCATGGTCTCTTACCCGCCTCCATGGACATTATACATGACATTAACGAAAAACCCCACTTTTTGTTTCATATGCGTTACATTAACGCACACAACTCAGACTGCTATACTGCACCTTGTTACTTCAAATTGTGAGCATTTGCACTGGCCCACTTCTGCACATCCTGCACTAATGTACAGTTAATGTCTATTTTTATTTTATTTTCCTAAATTTTTATATTTCTACATTCTGTTTACTTTATTAATATTTTCTTTTTTTTAATTTTACTGCTACTGTACTAAGCACCAGTACACCAAGACAAATTTCTTGTACATGTAAACCTACGGTACTTGGCAATAAAGGTGATTCTGATTCTGAAGGAGAGTACACCACCTTGACATTTTTACACTTTATTCAGGTGTGCTCTGTAGCCTAACTCAAGTGTCCTCCATTTTCTAAGTTAATGGATTAGCAGTATCAGCAGTGTTAGGGTGTCACTGTAAACCATGTAAGGATCATTTTGTGTAGTTAGAAATTGTAGGGAGGTTATGGAGGTGAGGATGTGGAGCTGAGCGCTCCCATATGGGTTTTCATGTTTCATTGAGTTTAGCAGTTGAAGGATTGGCTGGCTGGGTGCCAGTATGCACATGGGGATCACATCCAGCAGGTAATCTGTTTATTCAAGTGTTCTAGCCTTGTAAATGCAATTAAAGGAATGTTTCCTCATGCTAGAATCAACAGTTTGTTAGTTTTAATTGGAGAGCATCCATGACAATATTAAGAAATTAAGGAAATGTCATCGTCTCTATGGATTTGATTTAGGCATTGGCCTGAGTGTGTCATTACATAATTGCTGAACTAAAGTGATTTTGCTTGTTTATTAAACCATGTAAGCAGTAGCTTAAAGTGGCTCCCTTCTCTCACCATATGAAGGGCTCTAATGTGGCTATTACTAATTAGAATTGATTTATTTACACATTGATAGGGTGACCTTAACTCCAAGCATTCTCAAAGGTACAGCTGAAATTCTTCTACTCTCTCTCATCCCTAATAGATATGGGGTCAGGAATGTATCACATAAGCTAATGTCATGCTGTATTGATTTCTGTCTTCTTCACTGAGGTGTGCACTCTTGAGAAAAGGGAATGTGCATGCTGATGGAAGTTGTTTCTCATTATTTGTTCAGAGTTACCCTTCCCCCCATCTCATTGCCACATGAATTATTCAAACTATGGTAATGAGCCTCTGAGGAATTTCGAGGGCCTCTTTGATAGTGGTTCAATGCAGCACCACGGAGCGAGGGAGGGAACAGATCCAGAGACAAAGGCTGAATGACAGAGGCGCTCTGGGTGGGGTCAGGACCACGTGTTTTTGTGCCCCCACCACCCACCCACCCAACAGCCTTGATTTTGCTGAGGGCCCTGTGCCTGCTTGTGCCGTGTCCCAGAGCTCTACTACAAAAGGGCTGCCTTACAAAACTTGGAAAGGGGATGTGAGAAAGAGAAGGGGATGTAGGCCTTGACTCACGCCTGCTCCATGCCACTCTCCCCAGCCGACTGAAGGGATGCCGCTCAGATCCACTCTCAGATCCAGTTTCATATCCACTTCTGGTCCCATTATGAGGGCGTTACGCCCGCCTGTGTGGGGGCGGTGCTTATTGGGTCTGGTTATCAGTTCTGCCCCAACTTTCTACAAATCACGTGGAATTTGAGTTCATATGTCAAACAAGTTGACATGAGGAGATTTTGGCCTAAAATAATAGAGAAAGTATATATACTATATATATCATTTATTATTTATTAACAAATACATTTGACAGACAGACAGATTGACCCTTTCACTCCAGCAATTCAGGAGTTATGTGAGGCTGTGGTACTTTCAGCTGCCCATTTTGCTGTAGATTTGTTGAAGTGTTCATGGAGTAGCGATTCCCAGTTCAACCCTGAGCTTCGGTTAGTGTCTATTTGTACTTTGCATGTTCTCTCCATGTCCACATTGGTTTCCTCCTAGTTCTCTGGTATCCACAAACCTCCCAAAAAAAACATCCTGGTAGGTAGATTAGGTAGATAGTGACTCTAAATTGCCCCTAGGTGTGAATGTGTGTGTGGATGGTACCCTGTAATGGACAGGTGCATTCTATCCAGGGTGTATTCCCAATTCATACCCAGTGTTCCCAGGATCAGCACCAGATCCACTTGACCCTGACCAGGATAACAGGGCTCCTGAAGATAAAAGAATGATTCCCTGAACAAACACAATAATAATTTACCCCTTTTTATCTTAATGAGCACTAGAACTTGGTCAGGAGAATCAGGAGAAGCACTGTGGCAGACTGGACAGAGGGGCTTAGAGGGGGCTATAATGAACCAGGCCAAACATGAAAGCCTGTCATTAGCCTTTCACAGATGCCCATACTGTTCCCAGCCGGTTCGAGGACTTGACAAGAATGTTGGAAGAACCCTGACATGAGACCAGTGGAGTCAGATGGCGGGCATCAGGATGAAGCCTGGAGCCTGGAACTCAGGTCTGCTCTCAGAACAGCTCCTCTGCTCTGCTGCTTCATTACCATATGAATCCTGAGGATGGGGTAAAAAAAAAAGGAATGGGAGAAAGCCTGGGCCCAGCAGAGGGCCAGATCCATATGGAGCTGCCGAGTCCTGGAATGAATAGTGAATGGGACGGCTGCTGCTGCTGGAATCTGCCTCACAGCCCTTTTTTGTGAACAGGATGACCAGTGACAAGAGGGATCTTTCGCAGATGGCTCACACTATAAATAGGTAGATGGTCGATCTCCTTGGCTGTCAGTCTGTCTGTCCTGCTTATTCCACTCCATGCCTGGCCCTTGCCAGGGAATTAGGCCACACATTACATGGCTTTAATATGGCTGTGGGATTAGAAGCATGACACGTTCTATTGGTCAGATATGTATTGTTCAGATACATTGTGAACATGCACAACTCGATAAGTTAGTCTGGATATCAATAGCTTAGCTTTTTTATGTGATAAATAAATCCATTCCTGCTTTGCAATATGAGGCTCTTTGTCATTAATGTAAGTCTTAATGCTGAATTCCATCTGGCTGTGTGTGTGTGTGTGTGTGTGCATATGTGTGGGTTTGTAAATAGACTAGACACAAGACACACTCCATTTGTAGTTGTGTGAGCGCAGACATGCCTTTTAAAGTTATGCAGGCCAAAAAGAGCTGCACTGTATTTCTCTTCCCCCTTTTGGCTGGTAGTGAGATACCTCTGGCACTGATCATTTAAACATAGATATAGCGATCTGTCTTGTCACAAACACAATTCACACATACACACGCACACACACACATATGCTCTGGCTGCACAATAGCACCTAAGATAATCATTAGGGCTGCTGTGTGTCCTTGGAAAAGCAGCTGTAAACACTGGTCTGCACGAGAGTTGGACGCTTTGTGTCTGGACCACACAGGCAAACATAATCAGTGCCTGTGCCAGGCAGCCGCATGGCAGCCATGCCAGATAAGATGGCACCTGGCTTGGCACACACTGGTCACTCAATGATTATACACAAATGTGCATTCCTAAAGGCAAAAAAAGAGAGAACAACTGTGGAAAAATGATTTAAAATCATAAAAGTGAACAATATATCCTCTACTGGCAATGACTATGGTCAAAAGAATCCAGTGTGGAAATCACTGAAGCTTAATATAATGACATAATATTAATGTTTCCTGTTAGAAGCATCTTTGGTTAGAACTTGGAAGTGTGTAAGTGTGCTTAGTAGAAGTACTCTTACCTCTAGCAGAACCGATATTAGAAAAACGTTCCTTGTACTGTGGTAGTACTGCTTTTGAGAAACTACATGATTGTCAGTTTTAAATTTAAATTCCTTTTGTGCTACATTACACCCAGACACTTGTCTGCCATTTTATCAGTACAAACTTATTTCCTGCATAGAAGCAAACACAGATTTCAGCACATAGAGTGACGTACAAATGAATCTATATCTGGTTCTTGAAACTGTCGTACAACATCAAAATGCGTAGTGATTAAAGCGCAAATGATGAATCAGTCTCAACTGCATGCACGCAAGCTCCCGCCCACTAATCACTTATTTACATATCATATGCATACAACACGCTCCAATTCACCCTCATATGCATCTCATTTACATGAAGCACACCCTAATTTATGCAGGTGTTGTGATACTGCTCCAATAAAAGGAAAGCTTTCAGCAGACTACAGTCTTCCAAGATCTAACGTAAGAAATTAATGGGCAGAAGAAGAAATACATTATAGTGAAGCTGGGTAAAAGGTATTTGTGTCCAAGGTTGCTGCAAATAAAGATTTTTTTTGTATCCTCAAAAATGGCATGGAAGCTGAGCACAAAATTAAAACTTGATATAAAATAAAACAGTTTCAGCAGTGGAAAGGATGTTCCAAAAGGTTTGTTTTTGCAATCATTTGCTTTTCCTGAAATTACTGGTATTATGTAGGTGTATAAAGACAGTTATGGGAGTGTGCTCTGTTTTTAAGCCAAAGTCAGATTTAATCATAGCTTCATTTATAAATATAGGTGAGTTTCCATTCTGAAAAAAAAAAAAAAACCTTCATATAAACATAATGCTGAAAGAAATTCACTGAAAAGGAGAATATCATAATCAAAAAATAAAATTGCATCTGGTGTGTTTTAGTGTTGTTATGAAATTATGTAATATCCTCAAAAAAGCATGATGATATCTAAGCATCTTTGAACAGTCTGTCTACCCAACACTCCACCCACATCCAGGTCATAGCTACATGTACCTCTTGTACACAAAGGCTCCTATTCACTAAAATGAAGGAGCAATGACTGGATAAAGAGTCATGTCTAAACATTCTGATGCACATTTAAATATTATCAATTCTAAGCCCCAATATATACAGGCAAGTGACAAATTAAAGGAAAAATGGTGGCTCTGTTATGCAGTAGGGGCATTTTGCTGGCATGGTTTGGGTCCACTTATCCGCAGTTTTTAACTGCAAATGAAGCATTTTTCTTGTGAAAAAATTATACTCAAACATACATACAACTAAACTTGAGAAAGATAAAATAAATGAATAAGGGAACTGTTGGTGAAGTTTGTGTATGCTCATTTTACAACCAGATACTTTAGACACTGTAAACCTCATCCACTTATGGAAAGGAACCACTGCAGAACCAATGTGTGTTAATCAGCTTCTAGCCCTCATCAGTGTCAGTTTCTGACCACAGGCATGTGGTTGGCTGGATTTTTGATTGGTGGACTGTTCCTAATTTCAGTGATATGGATATGTTCAAAAATCCTAGCAGCCCTACGATCAGCTGCTCACCTTGCAACACCACAACATCTACTCTGGGGTTAGTGACTTTTAGCTTTTAGGCTACTGATCAGAAAGTTGTGATTTCAAACCCCTTTTGCCAAGTTGCCACTGTTGGACCCTTGACAAAGGCTCTTAATTCTCAACTAATCAGTTGAAAGTGTTCTGTCTCGAGTATAAATTGTTTTGAACAAAGAGCTTCAGCCAAATAGAGATAACTACACAGACTATTTCAGTGTTCCTGCTTTCCTGAGAATAAAACATTGTCAGCAATGGGTTTTACCACTGATGAACAGTCAAATATGTAACTAAATGTAAACAGCAACTATAACAGCCGAGCAGAGGAGTACAAAACAGGCTATTTTGTTCAAGCTGTACTCATGTAAAATCATAATTACGGCCAATTAAACATAATAAAAAATAATCAGTGTCCTTGGGGAAAACCATTTAAGTGCAATAAGTAATTAGTCACTTTTCAATAAAGGATTTGATTGTCTTGCTCAAGGGAAGACTGCTGGCTCCACTCACATGGATAACCAATTTTTAAAAATGTCCATGGCCAGCTCTATTTGTGTGTCTGGCAGCCATTGTGCTTTACCTCATTGTGGGGTTTCTAAATATAGGGTGCAGCCTTGCCAAAATGCTGAGCCATCCTTTAGACTTTTGCTTAAGCCTCGTTTCCACCATAAGAATGATATTTGCACCAATGGACAATGAATTCCTGTGCAACATTCAGACAATATAAATATGTTACAATGATATGTGATGTTTTGAATTGTTGGGAATGTTATCAGTGTGTGACAGTGACTCTAGACAGTGATGATAGGCTTTGATGGTGTGCATGTATGTGTGTGTGTGTGTGTGTGTGTGTGTGTGTGTGTGTGTGTGTGTGTGAGAGGGATAGCAGACCTCCATTCTGTTGCCCAGCCTGAGCAGCAGACTTCAGGGAGAGGGCAGATGGACGAGGATCAAACTTCATTCTCTTTCTTTCTCACTCTTTCTTGCATTACGTTCTCTCTAACTGTAACACATTGTTGGTTGCTGTACAATTACTGGCATGCTTGTAAGAAACCACCCAACAAAAAAAGTGTTACAAAACATTTTAATTTGTGAATCCTCAAAATGTAGTACAGAACATCAGCTTGTCTATTCAATTAACAGCAAACTGTCATAGAAAAATGATGGCTACAAATGCCATCACCATAAATCAACTACTTCTCTGGCATTCCCCTTCTGGCCACAAAGGTTAGGACAGATGTTGGGAGAGAGGACAAAATGGACATCATCCCCGCAGAGAGGAGCTTTTTTTTCCCAGTGGCTATTGCAGGCTCCTTGAAATGCTAATGCTGAGAGCGAGTGTGGTCCAGACCCACATAAACAGACGGTGGGAATGGACCATGAGCTCACTGGAAGTACCTTTCCCCCAAAATATGTTCCTTAGGAAGAGGAGAAGAAAAGTAGCAGACACATAAACACAAACGAACCCTGTTTTTTGTATTTTTTCAGTCTGTGTATAATTGCTTTAAGACCAATTTTAGGTCAGACATGTGTTTTCATTAATGAGGGCTACAGTCACTGATGACGATGATAACTGACAAAGCAATCACCTTTGCTAAATGAACTCCTAGATAAATTTAATTTCCCTTCAGATTCAGTTCACCTGCCTTGGAATTTCATCAACACTGACTTACACTGTTCTCTCCTTCCTTCCTCCTATCATCTTTTTCACATGTCACATGCCTGTTATCTCTACATAGATAAGAGAAATGCATCTTGATTAGAAATTTGTACTTTATACATGGCTATTGCTATAAAGTAATTTTAATTTCTGTATCCATTTTCACTAGCCATCTTTTTTGGTCTTGCAATTGCACAAATTTGTCTTGCACGCTTGTATGCTCGCGCACACACACACTCACACACACACATACACACATGCTGGTGGCCCCAGCAGCAGCTGGCGGGACGGGCTGAGTGGAGCTCCTCTAAAGCCGGGCTGTAGAGGCCATGTGGACACTTTAAAGCTCATCTCTGCAGCCTGTGAAGTTGTTAAGGAGCTCTGTACATTGCCGGATGCCACTGAGAATTCCATGCCAGCTGTAGCACGTGGCCCGCGCCCCCCACTTTTCTGTCTGTCTCTCTTTCTGTTTCTTTCACTCACCATCTCTGGTGTAGTCTCTTGTCCTGAATGCCATCTGCGCAGTGCGAAGTCTCTACCTGCCTGGGCTGTTTAGAGACCCTCCACAGAGGAGGAGACATTTGTTTCTGGTTTGTGCTGGAAGCTAGTTTAGTGTTTGTCTTGCTCATAAACAACATTCTGCTGAATTGTTATATGTGCTGTTGAATGGAATATGAATGGAAATGCATGAAGGACAACCGTGAACAGCTTACTTTATTGTACAAGGAACATTATCATAAAACATCACTTAATATATGATGTTCTCAAGTTTCCTCCACAATATGTCATTTAATTAGCGAAAAAAAAAAAGACCAGTCCTTGCATTCTTAACATGGTGTGAAAAACCTCTGGACAGATGTGCTCTATTGTTAGGTTGTTGTTATGCTGATGCTGAAGATCTCTTCTTTGTTGTTTTATCTGAAGGTATGGTCAGTATAGATCTGGCATTCCACTCTTGTATTCACACTTTGTAAGTGTGCCGGTGGGGCTCGTTCACAGTCGTGTCACTGCACAGCTGTTCACACTTCCCCAAGTGTACCCCTGTGGATGAGCAGTTCCAGCTGGGCTGCTATCCTCACCTGAGGAGAAGTGTACGAGGGTGTTGTAGTCACAAACCTGTCCCTTTCACTGTATCTCAACTTTTCCTTCCGCTCCCAACAATTCTACTCTTAAGTATGTGTGGCAAAGGCACTGCCACTGACAATCTGGCTCTGAAACGGACCTGGCAGGTTTCTCTGTAAGCAAAGCACTTGGAGCATTCTCACTCCACCTGACAGGAATCGCACATGTGTCTCACCTTTCCCTTCCCTGCACGTTCTGCCTCCCTTTTCCCATATGAGGAGAAATTATAGCTCGGAGGGCTGTAACGAAAGGTGTGTGTCCTCAGGATGGGTGTCCATCTGTCTCCAGAAGTGTTTCCTGTTCCCTGCAGCACAGCCACCACTGCTGCCCCCTTTACTCTGAACCACTTTGAGGCCATTTCTGGGTAATAAGGGACATCCCCATAGCGTTACTAGATGTTGGATTTTGGTATTGTGGATAACATTATGCAGAAAATGTTATAAGGACTGTATCAATATTACAGACGTGTCCTGTATAGGTTTTGAAATGATGTGCAATTACAACACTGGACCATCTTGTACCATTTACTGGACTCTCCAGAACAAGGTCATTATTACTTTTGAGGCCATTCAGAGGGAGCTAGCTCTTTTATGACAACCACTTGCTCCAAAACATTCACATTTGACCTCATTCAGTGAGTCCAAAAACTCACCAACTCATAGTTTTTGGGCCAAAAGCATATACCTGATATGAAACTGTGGATGTAAGCGAGTCTTTTTTTTTTTTTTTTGAGAATCCAAATCAGCAGACAAATTCATAGGCAGGAATCAGGCAGAGGATAATTGATTAGATTTACAGAGCAACAAAGGTCAATCAAAATAAAAAACGAAGGGCAGGAATAGTAAACACAGGAAACAGTGATCAGAAATGCACAAACCTCACAAAGATTAGATGTGATAGTGATTTAATGTTTAGATTTAGGTGTGGAGTTGTGATTGCTCCTGGATCAGTGTTGTATTCTGTGCTTTTGTTCAGGATTAATATACTGATCATTTCTTGTGCCATTTAGTGGCTGAACTATACTAATATGTTGAATCACTTGCATCCTGAAGTGACTGCAAAGAATATATCGCTATATACAACTTTCTTTCTTCTTTTAGGTGCAATTAGACCGGTAATTTATCACTTTTGGCTGGACTGATTTTGTCAGATGTGGACTTGTCTAACTGTCTGTGTGGGCAGGCAGAGGTGAAAGGAACAAACAAAGTCATTGTATCCAGGGGGACATTGATCGCTTCTATTTTTCACTTTGCCACATGACTGAGGCAGCATGTTGGGCATGCGGCATCAGCGTCCGCCTGTTTCAAGATGTTCTTCCCTCTGCTATTTGTACAAGGAGAGCAGAGATAGGTTTAGCTATACTTCCCTACCATCTGCTCAGTGGACATATGGGCTGGGGTTATAGGATGGAATGTATGCTGGATGGGGAAAAAAAAGATTATTCTAGTTGATCTTTGTGCATCTTGTAGCTTGAGACTGGATTTACTTTCTTTCTTTTATACACTGCCAGTCAAAAGTTTCAAAAGTCACTATTAATGCTACAGACCAAACAAAATGACACAGAATAGCACTTAAATAAGAAAATGTAAATGTCCTAGTTGGACTCTAAATTAACCCATCAATTGTATAGATAAAATACTCAGACAGTGCTAATCTATAAGATTACATCTAGGTTATTATTACATTTTTCAATACACTAAAGACTTAATAATAAATATTTCCCAACTTGCGTATACCTCTTCTGTCACATTGCCAGGTGGATATAAACGCACGCTCTTTATTGAAAATCAAAATCAGTAGACAAAATCATAGTCAAAATTCAGGCAGGGGATAACTGATCAGGCTTACAAAGCAAAGAAGGATAACCAAAACCAAAGGAGAGGCAAAAAACAAAACCAGAATGATAAACAGAGAAACCAATGACAAGTGAGCTGATACATAGATATTAAGAGCTATATGATGATTAAACAGGTGCAATCAGTGTTATAATGTTTAATGTAAAGGTTCTACGTAGAACCGTACAACAGAGTGTTTCTCTACCTGAAGAATCCCTGCTATTTTCTAATAGTTTATCATTTAGCCCAAATCAGATATTAATTATAGACAGTGATAACTGCTTTCTCTTATACCTGCAACAAATTCCTCATTTGGAAAGCATTCCTACACTTGCAATCTAGCATAATTAAGTGCAATAATGATTGGGGGCATTATATTAGCAAGAGTTGCCTAGTTATGGGTAGAAGAGAGAAAAAAATAGATGCTGTTGGATTACTCCAACACAGGTAGGATTGTGAGCAGTAATAATGTATAAATGATCATAATGACCATCTGCTTGCTTATGGAGCTCATCATGTTAATTTAGCTTTCTGCAGATTTGCTTTAAAGCAGTGATGGAAAGAGTAGAAAATGCACTTGAGTGAAAGTATTGCTACTGTCCTGATAATTCACTTGAGTAAAAGTAAAAGTAGCAATCAAGATAATTACTCGGTTAAACGCAAATAAGTCATTTTGTAAAAAAAAACAAAACACTTGAATAATCACTTTACAAGTAATTTTTTTTTTTTACATATCTACAACTAATCCAAACAAGTTCTACATCTGAGGAATGCATTTTGTGACAATTATGTTATCTAACCAAGTGAGCTATGCTGAAGTGAACACCATCTCGCTGACTAGCTAGCTTAGCCAAATGCTGTTGAGGTATCAGTAGCTTGCTAGGTGCATTAGCTAGCTAGCTCATGTTAATTCATACACGTTTCCAGCTACATAGATAGCTATCTAGCAAAGATGCCCCTTTCACATTATCCTGAGTGTTATGTACAGGCTGTAGCAGCACTTAGATATATTTAACACGACAGACATTAGCTACCGAACATCGAAGTGATATCCTAAGAGCTTTCATACTGTAAAACGTCAAAAGAACTGTCTAGCCAGTGTAGCTCACTCAGCTAGAGTTTACCTGAACATATTTCCACAGACTAAATGTGAAACGCCGAAATCTCCACAGGTTTTGGCTCGCATAATTTGCAGATCATTATCACACTGTTTCCTTTGAAGCATCTATAACTGAAGATACCTGATAAATTGGGCCAGGGATGCTTATCTGTCTCACTTTCTCAGACATTGCTGCAGCTGACTAAGCATTTGATGTATGAAATGTAGAGTTTTGGCAGGAAACGGCTTTATTTTGATTAGGTCTCGAATTGAATTATTTAAAATTTGCACATACTGTCTTTTAACTGGCTGACAGTCTTCTGGGATTATATGCATTATTTTATAATGGAGCTATAAAAACTCAGTGATTTAATTATACTCAAAAATGCACTGTTGCAGTGAACCATGTACTCATGCACTGTAACAAGAGTTCATTATTTTCCACCTCTGCTCCAAAATCAAATTGCATTGCTTTGGACTTGAACATCTTGGCTACATATGCAGAGATCTGTGTGAAATTTACCTTCACAGTCCACCGTAACCCTTATGTACATGAGCACACGCACATTCTTTGCCCTCTAATTAAGTAAGAGAAAGATGCTTTCCATTTGTCATCTTGACTTATTTGACTTTGCACTCTAGATGAACTATATACACCCATCGTCTCCTGACAGACATCTGCCATTGTGTAAAGAACGAATCCCTTCAACCTTCCATATGTCCAGTTTAAGACACCAAACCCGAAGTTTCCTGCTTGAATATCAGCAACTTTTAATAGCACGCGCAAGCCAAGCAGCTTAATGTCCTGCCACGCAGAGACTTCTAAGCCACATATGTCAGGGTAGGAGTTTTGTGTGAGTGTAATGACTACTGTGGTGCTCTCTACCAGCCCTTATCGGCGAGTTAAACGCATGCAGTCTGTCACGATATGTGTGGATGTGTGTGTGTGTGGGTAGCAGCAGATTAGCAAGCAGGAGCTGAGCAGATGGGTGCAGACCTCAGCATCCACATGCACAGAGCTGGAAGAGCCGCTTTAGTGCTCCTAGCTGGGCCGTATCTAAGGACATTTAGGATGTATGCTGGCCCGGGCTGGGTGAAGAGGGACAGTGCGGCTGCTGATGCTGCCAGCTCGGCACTCAACAGCACTCTTATATACTTTGAGCAGGGAGGAAAGGAGAATGAAGGAGCGTAGCAATGTGGGACGATCAGGGAGTGTTTGGGGACACGGGTGCTGACCAGATCTTATAGTCCTCTGAGACAGTCTTCTGTCTCTTACACACTTTTCCTGTCCTTCCCATCTTCTCTTTTGATTTCTCTCAGTAGAATTGATGCTTAAACGCAGATGTTGTTTTACAAGTGTCGTGAAGAATGTTTGAGGGGAATGACAGAGAGCCGGAAGGTGTGATGTACAGTAGACAGCTGCAGTCTGTACTGGATGTTTGTTGCACGTCTCTTGTGGCCAGGTGTGTGGTGTGGAGTGGTGTGTGGCCTGGACGCGGTGTGTGTCTCGATTACTACTGAAAACCTCAAGAAAAAAAATCTGGAAGCCTGTAAATGATTTCCGATTCAATTGTTACAAATATTACTGTACTATATACACTTTTATGATAACTTTATTCAGTCAGTCAGTCACTTATTCACTCACCCCATCCCTTTTTCTCTCAGTGTGTGGCAGGCTGCATTTGTCACCATTTCCTCACTGCACTGCATGGCTGCTCTGTAGACAGCAGAACTCCTCGGTGGAGCTGTTTCCTGGTTACATGTGTGTGTGTGTGTGTGTGTGTGTGTGTGTGTGTGTGTAATGGGGGGATGGGGGGCAGAAGGTTGGGTGTAGAGGAGGATCAGACAGCCATGCTCTAATAAGGACTAATTATCTCTCCTCAGTAGGGCTGCTCTGCTCAGGCTCAGGTTTATTGCAGGGTCACCAACAAACATCACTGACTAACCACAAATCTACTATTATAAATCAAAATCATTGTATTGATAGCAGGATAAACAGGGCAAAGTGATTTCTAGGTCACATTTTTATTTAAAGTTATAGTCAGCAATTTCGTACAGTGGCCCTTAAGTGCAAAACACATTATTCATTCATTTGCAGTAACCGAATTATCCTGGTCAGGGATGAAGTGAGTCAGGAGACAATCCTGGGAACACTGGCAAGGTGGGAGAATTCACCCCAGATGGAAAGCCAGTACATTGCAGGGAACTTGGTGCTGCGATTTAGCATAGTAACATTGCATTACATGCGTGTATTTGGATAGTGGGAGGAAACTGGAGAACCCAGAGGAAACCCACGCAAACACGGGGAGAACATGTGAAACTCTGCAGACAGCAGCCCAATCTCAGGATTAAACCCTGGAGCTATGAGGTGGAAAAGCTACCTTGCAGGGCGCCACTGTGCTGCCCTGCAAAACACAGTAACAAACCAAAGACTTAACAGCAAATTGAAAATGCACCAAAACCAAAAACACAAATTTAGAAACGTGACAGCAAAATCTAAAACACAACAGCAAATTCCAAAACGTGTCACCATGAACTCAAAACGGAAAGAGTAGGTGCTTATAGAACACATGCTCTTTGCTGATTGGCTGCAGCGCGAGTCAGTCTGAGAGACTGAATTAAACGCAGAGCAATAAACAGGATGTTTACAATAAGAGGAAATATGACCGTAAGTTAATGTGCTTATTTTTATAAAGGCATTCACATGATAGATAGAAAGATAGATAGATAGATAGTCCTGTTTGTACAGCATTAATATGAGGTGATGCTGAACACATCATTATATTCAGAAGAAGGAACTGCTCCTCATTATAATGACATAAGTAACTTTGCATTAAATTGTTTTTTTTTTTAGGCTAACAGACTGAAAATGTGCAATTCTTTTTCCTTGTCATTTCTTGTCATATACTATAAGGTGTCCAATCAGCACTGAGCATGTGATGTTCAATAAGGACTTTCCCTTTCCATTTTGTGGTAATGCTGTTGTGTTTTTGGTTTTGCTGTCATGTTTCCGAATTTGCTGTTGTGTTTTTGGTTTTGCTGTAGCGTTTTCTGATTTGTCGTTGCATTTTTGGTTTGTTAATATGTTTTGCACTTATGAGCCACTGTAATTTCAGCCTTTTCCTACAAAGTATTGTGCCTGAAAAATGTGCAAGTGTGCTGCACAGACTAGAACGCATGAATGCAAGTGCAGAAGGGTAAGCATCACATTGGCAAGTATACAGAGATGCATCCTTGTCCTTAGATTGTATGACGATCCATTATAGAGCCAGCTGCACCACTGAGACTACAGTTTCTCCTCCAAGCAGCTAGTTTATGGACAGCTCTTGGAATGTGATGAAAGCTTTGGTAAATATTACCAACATTTCAGTATAGTGGGTTATTCATAGCTAATACGTGTACATATGAGTAGTGAATACAGCAACATTAACAGCTTTTAATGCTTTATTTTGTGTTCTCATATTTGTACCTTGAAGTATAGGTGTTACCTTCTTCTCATTTATAATTAGTATTTCTGAAAATGTATGTGAAAATGAAATCTATCTGAAGTATTTACACATCATAGACACACACACAGTTTGTAACTATTTACACATTTGCTTCCGTGTTTATTCCCTACTGTCTACTTTAATGCCTTTAAAAACCGGTTATGCAATTTTTAATGTAACAAAGTTCATTTGTTATGATGCTTGCTATATTTTTTTCATACTTGATGTGACCTGTAATACTGTAACAGAGTACTTTTGAATTTGCTCGTGTCTTGTGTTGAGACAGTGGATTAAAATCACAATTACGATATTACAATCATTTTACTAATCATTAATTAGTAGTTGTTAAGGTTAGCATTTGAGAACTAATAATAAATAAGCACTAATATGCCACCAGATAACTGCTGTATTTACTACTTGTACTTATTAGCTATTAATTGGTGTCTAATTTTTGACATCTTATACTAATTAGTTAAAATGTTCTGACTTAAAAACCTCTGACCCCACCTCAGAATTTTGCAGTTATGCACCTACTTTACAATATACTAGATAAAATATTGTTATTTTTATATCATATTATTATATTGTTGTTATCATATTGTTCATCCTTGTTAAACATTTTCACTTGGTTTTCTGTGATCAACCATAATTTTGTGTAACTTTGTGACAGCAGCTCTGGTGTCTGTGTTTTTTTTTTTTTTTTTTTAAAGCTTCTCCTTTTTTTTAATATAGTTTTAGACTCCTTCTTTGACCCACTTTTCCACACTTAAAGCATAATATACTTCCTGCATTTGATGATGTTTAAAAAGGAATGGTTATGTTTTGATCTTTCTGGAAATTACCCCTTTATGCAACAGTTTCTTCTTCCTCTCCATAAGATAGCAGAACACTGGAACCTACCACAGCATAAAATTGCTAGTTCTTAGTCACAGTGTACACGTGTACTCAGTATCTGCTTGGGATTTAACAAGCAAGACTGGACTCTTGCCAAATCATTGACTGCTTAAGGTCCTCATGAGGATTAAGCTCTCACTTGAGGGAATTGAGAGGCCTTATGGGAAACCCATATTATTTTAACAACACATAAATACAGACCTCCTCTTTATATTAACACTACATTATAAAAGGGAATCTTCTGATTGCTTTTATTCTCTGCAACAATAGACTGCATTTGGCTCTGCATCATTCTTGTAGAGAATCATGCCAAGGACATTTACATTACAGCTTTCAGTTAAGTTACTGATGTGCCTCCATATCTATAATAATACAGTCCCAATCAAAATCTGACATGTAGAAGTGTAGCTGGATTTTGTTTGCAAATATAATGCTTAACAGTTTTTTTTTTCCAGGACACAAAAGGAAGTTGCTCTCTGTGTTCCTCATTTTGTCTCACTTCCGTTATTACTGAAAGAATGTAAAATAAAAAAGGAAACAAAGGACAAAATCTGTCTCATAGCAGAAGCATTTGTACAGAGAAGCCAGGTTCCTTACTGGCTTGTTTGTTCTCTAGCTAATGCTGCCTAGAAAGGGCGCAATGCTAATTAACTAATTTAGCTTAGCTCGGCCCTGAGGTCCTCGGGATGATGGGGCCAATCTACTGCAGCATGTGCTTTAGGTTTTGTGTGTGTGTGTGTGTGTGTGTATGTGTGTTTGTGTGTGTGTGATTATCTACACACCCTCCCCTGCTTTCTTAGATCAATGACACGGTCAATCCTCACAGTGCTGAGCCCATGTGACAGTGGGCATTAAAGAGGCGAGCAGTTTGCTTGTCACCTGGTGTGTGTGTATGTGTGTGGCAGACAGAGAGAGAGAGAGAGCGAGAGAGAGAGAAGTGTTAGCATATGCTAGCACACCGAGTAATGCGGTTATAAGCAAGCTTAGCCACCATGTCCAGCTGACCTTCTGTGTTCAGACTAATGTCCCAGACCAGCTCAGAGGAGGGATTTGTAATCACAGACAACATAGTGATAAAGAGGTAGGTGGTAGATAGACACATAAAAAGACCAACAAGATCTTGAGATAAGATGAGAAACAGTTATACATTATATTCCATGGTGGTGATTTCTCTTTTCCTCTTCATGTCTATCTCAGGTCACATGTAACTGCAGGAGCTTGTTCTTAAACCCATCAATGACACTCAGGTATGAGTCTGTGTGTGTGTGTGTGTGTGTGTGTGAGTGTGTATGTCATTGTGTATGGTTGAGATACACAGAAGGAGCAACTGGCCAAAGCAGATTAGCAGGATCTCACATGTTGCATAACAGATCCTCCAACCATGTCTGAACCCACTACTGCTAACCCGGAAGATGCTCAGCTAAGCCAAACAGGATCTACCTTTCAATAAAACCTGAAACACATGCTCACACAGCAGATTGGAGGTTTTGTGTGCATGTGTTTGGTTGTCTTTTGAAAAAATGACTAAATTCTTGAAAAATGTGTATGTATATACAGTACACATAGTAAATGTATTACAGTAGATACTGTACAGTATATGTCAACATGCATGAAGGTTCATTCATACAGATGTGTATTTAATGTTGATTATGTTTATTGTGCAGCAGGTACATTGCTCCCTCACTGCTCTAGGGTCCCTGGTTCGATTCTGAGCTTGGGTTCCTGTCTGTGTGGAGTTTCACTTGTTCTCCATGTGTTTGCATGAGTTTTCTCCCACTGTTCAAAAACAGGCTGGTAATCAGTTTGGCTACTCCAGACTGGAAGGTAGATTCTGGATCCACCATGATCCAGGATAAAGTGGTTAATAAAGCTGATTGAATAAATTATTATGATTGTGTACCTGCACAGATATTTGTGGCCATAAGATCTAATTTAACGCCCACTTAACTCATGGGGTGTCTTTTCCTCAAAATTGCTGTCCAGTCCATGTAATTGTGGACTGCTGCTAGTGTGTATGTGTGTGCAAGGAGGAGGTGGGACCAAGTCATTGTTTTGCAAGTTACAAGTAAGTCTCAAATGTTGGCATTTAAGTCCAAAGTCAAGTCCCAAGTCAGGACTGATAAGTCCAAGTTAAGTTACAAGACCTAAACTTTAAGTTTTGAGTCCTAAACAAGTCATAATGTGCTATTTATCAAATTTAAAGCTAGTGTAATAATTAAGATAGTAAATTCACAAAACACTGCAGGCTTTTTTTTTTAGAATTGATGTTCGTCACTTTCTACACAAACTTTACAACTCAGTGGAAATATGTGGGTAGTAGAGAGACGCATAATTATGACTATAGAAACGAAATATTTCAGGTCAATTTCACTTAAGATGAGGTGTAGACTGTTTTCACTAAGGATACTCATCTATATCAGTTCAATTTGGTTTTGCCTTGGGATTTGTTTTGTACAACTTCAAATGCCAAACAAAATTTGAAGTTGTTGCTTTTGCATTCTGATTTGCATGTTGCAACCCTTTTGTTGTTGCAAATAACACAATCTTTGTAGGTGAAGACTACTATTTTCGGGAGCATGGCTACCGCAAAGTGCCTCTACTGTCGGGGAATGAGCGGTCTTTTAATGTTGTCGTTGTATTGTGCAAGTTGATTGACTGTCTGACCTTGGAAGTGAAGATTGATGCTGATTTGCTGAAAATTAATTGTTTGTTGGGAAGAATAGTTGATTCACTGCACACTTTTAGACGTATGGTTTTTAATCTTTGGTTTTGAAAATGTACTAAGTGTTTCCAAGGCAAAAGGCTCGAGTCCAAGTGAAGTCACAAGTCGCTGATGTAAAAGTCAAAGTTGAGTCGCAAGTCTTCTTTGATTATGTCTATTCGAGTTGATAATTCAGCAAATTTGTAGCTTGACTCCACTCTGGTGCAAGGATAGACCAGTTTTATCAAATTATACTTTGTGTTATTTCTTTGCTAACATAAGTTAGAAAGGAACACAATATATTTCAGCTTCATATAAAGATTTCTCAAAAAGCTAAAGAAATGCCTTATCTCAGTTGTAAATGTATTTCCAATAAAACAAAATATACATTTATAACTGAGATAGCAAAACTTCCATAAATGCTAAAGAAACATCTCCTTAAAATAGCTTCCCAATATCAATTATTATTCATGTTTTCTTTGTAAAATAATGTTTTTTAAAACCCTTTTTTAATTAACTTTATATTATGTGGCATGTCCATCACAGGAGTCCCTGTGAATGAATGGTTACTATAGAAACAATAGCATATTAGAAGGAGTGCTTTAATATAAACCTGTGATTTGCCTTGCAGCCGGAACTATTGTCACAGCTGCTGTTAAAGGAAATTATTCTTCTGGAATTGAGAGTTTAACATCTCTGTGGTATAATAATAAATATCAACTGATACATAAAATGGACCTATGTTATAGTGCACAGTAATGCAAGCTCAGACTCCACAGTTCCTTTCAGCAGAGTAGGAGTGTGCCCGGGTGTATGGGGGTTTAAGTAATAAGCCTCATCACTATGGAGACAGCAGATGCAGCTGTGGTGGTGGCAGCAGCAGCAGCAGCAGTATGGGCCCACTGAGAACCATAAACACAGGCAGGCCATGACTCCAACTAATAGATCTCTTAGGAAGGGTAAGAAGAAAAAAAAAAAAACAGGAAGAACTAAAATGCATAGAGGTGTGTGGGCAAGCACATTCTGTAGACATCTTCTGAAAACCTGCATGATCTAAGATTTAATAATTCATACTGTAAATCAAAATGGTTCTAATTGAGCTGTGGAGATATGGCACAGTATAGCCATAAAATGTATAATATTGGGAATGCAAAATGGCAACACACCACATGACTTCAATTTGTAATGTGACTACATATTAGCTCCATCATGTATTTTTGTTCTTCTTGCTGTTACTTGAAAATTTTTATTAGATTGCATGTGAGACTGGAATTCATGAGGCTTAAAAGAAAGAAAAAAAGTACTATGGTCTTATTGTTTTGAATCTTAGATATTTTAATGCAATGTTGTGAAGTATGCCTGTGAAACATGTAAAACTCACTTTGTAAAAATCTCTATATGGAAATTCAAGTTGGAAACATTTTTAAAGGAAAACATGCAGCGTATTTGAGTCAGAATCCTATCATATCCAGGCCACCTTCTGCTCTCCGGACCTGCCTGCTCCAGCCTGATGCCCTACTTCTGGTTGAGTTCTCATCTCATGGAAACCACTCGCTGCTGCTGAGGATAGCTCCATATGGACAGCCTAAAGATCAGTGAGATTACTGTGAATGGTACCACTTAGAAACCATGAAGATGGCATTGGACTGAAATTGCTATGACAGCTTTAGGACTGCAATTTGCCACAAACAGTTTTGCACTCAAGTCTCCATCAGTGAACAGTTTGATAACGTCAACAAAATAGACATCATGTGAAAACTATGATGAATTTCCTGGTTACACAATTGCATTTTTAACCATGTAGTACATATTTATAGAAGGGAATTATTTATAATTGCACTATCCATTGTCACCCAGGTGAGGATGGGTTCCCTTCTGAGTCTTGTTCCTCTCAAGGTTTCTACCTCATATTGTCTCAGGGAATTTTTCCTTGCCACCGTTGCCTCTGGCTTGCTCATAGGGATAAATTTATCAATGTATAAATTTAAAATTTATATCCTGAATTTATATTTTTCTGTAAAGCTGCCTTTTGACAGTGGCCATTGTGCACTGTCGGGCCACAGGGCAAAATAAATAAATAAAAATTTTATTGCTTGCCCAGTCTCTGGCTGCAACTGCCAATAGTGCATATAGCATTTTTTAAATCCATGCCTAAGCTTCACAATAGAGGTGTGTGCAAGATTTTTCTTTTTATTTGTTAATTTTTAAATCATCTTGCTTTTATTCGACATCATACTGCATTTGACCACAAAGAAAAAAAATCCTTCTGCTTCTTCAGTCTGCATTTTCTATCACTGATTTGTTTTCCGGGCTCGAAGGTAAATACTTGTCTTTAAAAGCAATGATCTAGAGGCTGTTAAAAACCCATCTTGGCCAGATCTAATCAAGAAAATCTGGCACCCTTGGAGGAGTGACCCACACACGGTAATTTTAATAATCAGAATGGTGAGCCCATAGAATCAAAGCAATCTTAAGCACCTGTGTAGCACCGCTGTGCATATCGGGAAATCTTTCCCTGTGTAAATATTGATATAACATTTGAATTTAAGTCGCCAACTCTCTTGATGTGAAGATGTTTCATAAACTGCTCTTGGTCCACCTCAGACCTCTGGTTAATCCATCTCTTGATCTCTTAAGTTTGCATATCAATCACCTGTTCAGTGTTGAGGATGTGACCGTCTACATCTTCTCATGGGATTATTGATCATAGTCTATCTGACCACAGTTTGCGAGGTTGCAGGACTTTGTGTCTAAAAGGGTAGTAAAAAACAAGGGAATGTTTCTCAGGAGGCTGCTTTTTCTTCTTCTTGTTTACCTTCTGTGATAGTGCTGTCCAATCTTATCCAAAATAAATCAGCATGGCTGAAAGTTTTCATTCCATCCAAGCAGGAGCACGCCTGATACCACTCATTAGTCATTTGAAAACAAACACCAGTGGAAACAAATGGAATTAGGCGTGGCTCCTGCTTGGTTGGAATGGAAACCTGCAGTAACACCAGCTCACTGTAGATAACACTGGATACCTGTGCGCTATACTTTGGAATCATGTGATCTGCAGAAGTTCTCATATGATTTGGCTATTGTTGGGTGTGTGGAGGATAGACAGGTGGAGACGGATAAGAAGGTGGCTGAAAGAAGGCAAAAGACTCTTCTGATGTCT
The DNA here is from genome assembly GCF_027358585.1 of Pangasianodon hypophthalmus. NCBI lineage: Eukaryota > Metazoa > Chordata > Actinopteri > Siluriformes > Pangasiidae > Pangasianodon > Pangasianodon hypophthalmus. The sequence goes on from NC_069719.1 coordinate 18,185,051, forward strand.
GTCTGCATTCACAGAAGTAAATTTGACATTGTTCCTATAGATACATATCTGGATGTACATCAAGGAAAGGCCAGACCTGGCTTTACTTTTTTACTCCATTTGTTTTATCATTCTGCTATAATAAGTAGCATGTTCTCTGTTTTGGTGTGTTGGTGTCATATAATAAAATGAGGCTAACAGGCTGAATAAACTCACCAAGAAGATGTTTTTTGTTATTAAGTCAAAAGTACCTATTGACCCCCAGGACAATTTCTGCTATCCTCTTAATGACATACACATATCAGTTGAGGAGTTAGGCTGATCTCTCAATTTTTTTTAGTTTCCCTCTTTGTGGAGTGGTTAAAAAGCCTGACCTTCTGGACCATATGGTGCTCCACACTACACCTTCTCCAGAGCCAGAACCTCGCTTGCCACGTCCAGACTGCTCACTAATATTCCAGTAATCCACATGATTATGGGAGTGGTTATTAAAACGAATATGGGTGGTAGCAGAGAAGCAGATGTCTGATGACCCACATCTGTGTGTTCATGCTGAGTGGGATGAGCAGGATGAGCATGTGTGTGTGTGTGTCAGCTACGGGCCGGTTGCTCTGCTGTCCACCCACCGCTGGCAGTGGTGCTGTGTGCTCATCACTGCCCTTCAGAGAGCTCTCTGTTTCACATGTTTAAAACGGATTTGACCTCCACAGTAGAACATCTCCAAATACCTTAACCACCCAAAGCAATGTTTTCACCTCTTACCGTAGGTTAAGGTGTCCAAAGTGTCTAATTACAGTGTATACCAGAAAAAGACATAAAAACAGCAGTATGTACATATATTGCCATTGACTTACAGTAGTATGTCACTGTTCTGTCATTGTTCTATTGTGTCCATTGATAATGCTCAGATAAATCAGTTGCAAGACAAAAAGGCACATATTATTTCATGCCCAAAAGCATGTTTAGGATATAGCCATACAAGCAATGCAACAATAGGAGCTCTGTAGTGTTGATTTCTCCCTTCAGCTCTATGGACATAACAAAGTAGGCTAGATTCAGGCATTTCCCTACTGCCATGCCATTCACTGGACTCCTACCTGACTTTCCTACACAGCTCTATATATGCGTGCTGAAGCCTATCTACAGCATTTGTGACTCTGGACAACCATTATCAGCTGGAGGCCGCTGAGTGGGGCATACTGAACATAACGCTAAGATGGGTTTTTCAATTTAGCAAGCTTGATTAAGAGTACAGAGCAGAGAGACTCAAGAAAAACTTGCTCAAATTTTGCACTGGCAGAAGAGCAATATAGTCGTCTCTGTAGTTTTTTCCAACTTCCAGAATCTAGGTCATTGGACCAAATGAGTTGTGACATGTTTTTTCAAGTGTTCAGGTTAATAGGAACAATCATTAGTGGCAACAGTGTAATTGTTGGACTTTGTTTCTCATTCTCTTTTCCTCTTCTGTCAATACAGGTCATCTCTCTGGAAACCAATACTAAAGGCCTGAGTATGAGATTGACAGCCAAGGCTAGTGAGGTGATGTGGGACAGTGGCCCTATCATAATGGCTGCTCTTCCTGCACCAAACCTGGCTTGTGACAACCACTGAAAGCCATTTACTCCAGCCGCTGTTAAAGCCCCACCATCATCATCATCATCATCATCATTACAGCACAGCAGAGGGAGACAACCAGTGTTTCCTGAAACCATCTTCCTCTGACTGCCATAAATCAAAGGGAATCTGCGGGAACTTAATTAGCTTAATTGCTATGTTTGCTCTAACATAACACTGATCACTCCACCGATCCAGCTACAGCATTTGAATAGGGGTAAAACAGATGGCACACTTCAGGTTTTTTTTCTGGCCTCATAGAAAAGCATCTGGGGAAGATGATCGGAGTTGTTGGGGGGCAAAGTCTTCAGTGGGTTTGGGGGTTGGTTTGTTGGGAATATTTGAATTTTTACCCCTTTAGCCTAAAATATACTCCAATGTATGTAACAGCATGTGCCACAAGCTGATATGCAAAGGCAGATTTCTCAGCATCATGGATACTGCTAGCCTGAGAAGGGTCAGTAAGAGCAGAATGACAATAGAAGACTCTCCAAAAGAACTATCTACTTTAACTCAAAATCTCTTTCTTACTTCCTCACTGCTGTGTTACAATCTGACATAGAGAGGAAGCATTTATCTATTCCACTAAACACCTGCTTATACACCTTAATAGTGTTAAAAGTCCTTAATATCCTTAATAGTGTTTCATTCATTATCAAGTGAATGAAAGGGCTTTGCTTTCTTTATCTGGAGAACTGAAAAGTGATGAAGCCCAACTAAAATTCAAGATTATAACAACAGTTATATAATTCTATACACCTTGACCTATCACTGCTACAGCAATCAAATATGACCCAGATGCAAAAACTTGTACAAATATAACCATTATAGAATTACAATGGTTATAAAAAGTCTACACCCGCCTATTAAAATGGCAGGTTTCTGTGATGTAAAAAATGAAAGATAAATCATGTCAGAACTTTTTCCATCCTCAATGTGAAATTACAACATGTAAAAATTAAGTGAAAAACAATCAAAAAACATTTCAGGGAAAAACAGGAAAATTCAAAAAGTTACAATAACCTGGTTGCATAATTGTGCACAACCTGTGTTCAGAATGAACCAATCACATTCAATCTCATGCTCAGAAGTAATTATCATACAGTTGACATCAATGAAATTAAACCCAAATAAAGACCTGCTGTTTCTGTAGGATTTTCTTCACATCTTCTTGGTTTCATCTGACTTCTGAAGCCATGGTCGGCAAAGAGCTAATTTCAAACTTTCCACAAAATTCCTCAAGTTTAAACAGATAAATGATCATTGTTAATCAAAGCAAATGATGAACATGGTCTGAATCTTTGTCATGTCATTCACAAAATGTTATTAGTTGCTTTGCTGGAGGGTAATGTGCGCATGCTTTTGGTATGCACAGACTCTTCAAAAGCTATTGTTTAACACCATTTTCAGAAATTCAGGAGCTTTGGGTGCTTGAGTGTTACAGTTTAAAGCTTACCGCAATTAAGATATTTGAGTGTCTTGTTATTGTTGAACTGTCTTGTCATTCTCTGAGGCTGCAAGCATGCTTAAGGGTTCTTTTTAAGTAGTCATTATGATGGCTTGACAGAGTTAACATACTGTTCTTGTTATTCTGCCTGCTCCTCAGCTTGCGCTTTTGACTTAGAGGGAGTTAGGTCTTAATTCCTTATCTAGTTTAGCTGGGTGATAGTCATAATGTATACACAGATATGAGTACCCTATTTTCCAGGAAATGTAAATCACATTCCAACATGATATGGACAAAATTGTCTCTAGGGTACATGGAAGGATGTAATATATTATAAATTTAGTCCTCTTAAGACAATTGTTTACTTGAGAGAAACTCTGTTTGAAAGTAACTTGACCTTTTGGTCACTAGTGAAATGTTTTTGTTTTGTTTTTGTTTAATTATGAGTAGTCAGGCAGTATTGCCATATTCTGAGTCATTCTTTTTAGTCCATATTTTATTATTATTATTATTATTATTATTATTATTATTATACAATAATGTATAAAATTAATTAAAAAGGGGAAGCCTGCAGCTTCAAATGACCAATCAAATGTACACAAGTGTTCTCCTTCAAAATTTATTGTATTAGCCAAGACTTGATTGGTGACCAATTTTTTACTTTTTTTAGTTTTGCACTGGAGCTAATTAAAATAACAAGTAAGATTATAAACACCATTTCATACCAACTGAAAAGATCATATTATAATTGCCTAAATGTTTAGCTAAGTAATACTGTAAACATTTTCATTCATTCATTCATTCAATCAATCAATCAATCAATCAATCAATCAATTCATTCATCTTCAGTAAGCACTTTATCCTGGGAACACTGGGCACAAGGCACAATGGGATGCCAGTCCACTGCAGTAAACAATTTCGTTAAAATAGTAAAACATCTCACCACTTAAGATTTTAAGTATATAAAATAAAGCCATGTCATTCCATGATTCAAAAGGGCTTCCACTACAATTTGTACTCTGGTTCATTTTGATAGTTAACAGTACTCCATAATATCACACACTTATTTAACATTACTTAACAACTTCTTTGAGGCAAGTGTGTGACGCGTTTGGCGTGACACCAACTGGACACCACTTATGTCTCAGCTGACTACACTTGAGGTAAATTTGAAAACGTGGAAATTATGGTAAGCATAATAGCCTTCATGTCCTTAATAAAAGTTGTTACTACTTTGGCTTCTCTCGGCAGGTGGCTGAACATACGCTTGCAAGTTTTGCCCAATATTTTTTTTCAAAACTTTCCATGGATACCTTCATATGTTGAAAGATCTTAAATAAGGTTCACACAAGGTACTTTTTTATGCTGTATACATTTGCAAATGTACTTCACAAAAATGTGGCTTTTTGCGAACAGATGCATTTTTAATCTGAAGCTTGCTCTCTGTGATCAAAACAGTTTCCACTCAGGCGGTCTCTGGCTCCTGGGATAAACCAGGCTCTTTTCTGTAGGCTTCCCCTTTCTGCATTGGGGTCGAAGGTCTTTTAGTTCACCGCCGCCACTGTGAAATAACAAAGTGTTTATGGGAGAGGAGCCAGCGGGTTAGATAAGAACAGCTCTCTGCTGCAGCTTTACAAGGCCTCTGCTGCCCCACTGGTTCTGTAGTAAAAGGGAAGTGGAGAGGGCAGCATAGGGGTGAAGCTTCTCCCTCAAAGCTGTGAGTAGCTTCAGCCTGCAGGGAGCTTCAACCTTAGCAGTACTGTTTCTTCAAATCCAGACAAGCAGACTGGTGCTTGTCAGGAAGTTCAGGGGGAGGTTCAGCGTTTCAGAGACTTTGATTCCTACATTCTGACCCTGACACCAAATGCATTTTTATGGTATGTACTAAGCTCCATTAGAAATTCAATTCAATTCAATTCATACATATATTCAAAGTTTCCAAACACAACATTGAGCATCATGTTAGCGTGAATGGGATATAGCGCAGAGAGGATATTCTTTGATTGACATCAAGAAGAATGGAAGTGGCTATGTCCAGAACCCTAGGAACAACAATGAATATAAAGTGTTTGGCTCACTTCATGCGGCAGGTTTCTTATAAATAAAATATTTATAAATTCACTGAGCATTTTGACAGCAGCTGAAGGCAAGTTTGATCTGCAGCACACTCTCTTTAGTCCCCCACTCATTGAACTGATAGTCCAGGCGCCAGTGTGTGTATGTGTGTGTGTGTGTGTATGTGTGTATGAGAGATGAAAGAGGAAGAGAAAGAGGGAAGCATTCTGTTTTGCTCTTTCTGTATATTATGATTCTCATGTTCGCTTTCCTATCCCATCCATGACAAACACTGCTGCTCTTTTTTTTTCACAGGTTTTTACAGTTCATGACCACTTGACTCAAACAACTCATTATAATTTGGTGCAACCATTTCTATTCATTTCAATGTAATTCTTCAGCAGGTCCTATCACTACACTAGTAAAATAGCCTTTCACTCACTTCATGCCTCTACATTTCCCAGTAGCTCCCCATCCTCGGGCACTTATCTAATTAGCCCTGGGAAAAGCTGAATTATTAATGTCACCTAAATCATTCAGAGCGCCTGGCCAATGTCTGCCACGTTTCTAAACACAGGAGCCAGCGGAAGCAGGCCGATAACGTCTCCACCTATTGTCCTTTCTCTCAGAGTCTTTTGTTCTTTGAAAGATGTTTGTCCAAATCTTCGGTTACGTACCACTCTTGAGTGACACCACAGTTTAAGTAGATTCTGTCATACGTCCCTTCAGTTGTGATACTCGTTAAATGTCAGTAATATTAAGCTCCTTTAATGACATGTTGTAGTGTGGGAATGATTGACATGTTTGTTCCCTTTCCAAGCAGCTTGATTTAATTGAAATGATTAAATTAAAAGGGCACAGTGTGTATTTCCACAAGCAATATGAATGTCTGCATATGCAGCAAGTCAACTCTTTAAATTCAAAATGTGCTGGTGGCTTTGCAATTTATATCTGCTTGGCAAGGAACCATTTCTCCAAGCCCTGTGAAGCTTCTCTGTGGTCAGAATGTTTATACTAGTGACCACCTCTGGCACCTCTTAAATCTCAAATTGGAAAGAAAAACAAATGTTGGTTTCATATAACCATTTGGTATAATATTTTTGGGCAGAGTGTCCTCCAGACCCGCGTTTCTGCGTTACACGTGTGCTGACTTCATTCCAGAGAGACACTGCTATGGAGACTCTATTGATATTACATGAACTTCGTCTTAGGATTTAGTAGGAATTGATCAGACAGATGGAGTTATTTAGAAAATGCACCCAAAAGGAAGCAAAAATTTATCCACCCTCCTCTTGAGGTAAAGTCCACTTGTACTGACATTTCCCCTTTTTTTCTAATATAAACAACAACACAGTCAAAGAGAATAAAACCATTTTTACATGTTTAAAATCAAATACAAGGTTCTAGCTATGTGAAATAAACTAACTTGTGGGGTTTTTTTTCTTGGAAAGCTAATTTTATTTAAAATGTCTTGTTCTTTAGAGAATCATGAACTGAAATAAAAACATAATGTAAACATGCTATAGCTTCAACTTGTATGTTCACTTTATGCAACTATTATATTGTTGTAAGTTCAGTTTATGCAACTTTATACACCTTGATCAAGTGTACAATACGTGTACATAGCTGCGTATATACAAGATACTAACCTATTTGACTTTTGTATAACAAATGTATGTTAGTGAGATATAGGATAATGACATAATTATTGAGATAAATCAGATCATTTCAAAGATAAAATATGCTAAAAAATGAACCGAGTCAGATTAATCAGCTTGAAATAAAAATGCATAATATGATGGTGCTGAAATTTGAAACTGCAGATCTTAGATACTTGAATTCACCTATATGACATTCAGATGATAACGATTTCAAATTTTAAAAAAATGAGATGGTAAAAGTCAGGTTAAAAAGCAGTATACAGCATATAACAGCAATTTATATTCAAATTTTTTCAGGCCATATATATTTGGCTTTAAAAAAAAAATCAGGCTGTGTAACATTCATTCATTAATTGGAAGTAATTGCTTTGTCCTGGTCAGGTTCACTGTGGATCTATCCCAGGAATACTGGGCACTAGCTGGGAATACACCCTTGATAGGATTCCAGAGCACACACAAGGGAAATGTTACCATTTCCTGGCATGTTTTTGGGAGGTAGGAAGCAAGCAGAAAACTTGGAGAAAACCCACAAACATGGACAGAACATGCCAAAGTCCACACAGACAGTAACCAGAGATCAGAATGGAATCAGGGACCCTGGAACTATGAGATGACAATGCTACAAGCTGCACCTCTGTGCCACCGTATGACAATTCTGACTGTAAATATTTAGGTTGCAATAATTCAAGTTATAACAACTCAGGGAAAACACTCATAGTTCACATGAAGAACAAACATGTCAACATCTAATCAGGTTGGATTTGTACATTCCTGACAAATCAGGACATGAAATCTTTGTATTATTGGAGAATAAAAATATTCTTAACATCTGCTGATAAAACATTAAAACAACTACTGTAACTACTGTAACAGTGTCAGAAAGCCAGTGCTTTCCTGCGCTTGCTTGTCATTACTGTCACTGTCTCTGACAGTGTGCATGTTTTTTTCTCACCTCATAGGAGACATTTATTATGGCACATAACTCCTCAAATGCTAATCACATAGCTGAACAATATATAGAACTACAACTATAATTATAGTTCTGTCATGTTAGCCGTGTACAGAGCCGGTTTAGACAGTCAGGTCTGGAGAGATTATGTTCCCACTATATCTGTGAAATTGTGTTTTGGGCAGGGGGTTAAATTACCTCAGAGGTGCAATTCAAAGAGGTGAATGATTTGAAATGCATGTAGTGAATGCTGAGGATACTCTATATGTTCCATTCTGTTATTTATTAATCTGATTCATGCAATGCATCATTTGTCCCTTTCTAAAATATCATTTAGCATTCATTAACCACTTCAGTAACCACTTTATCGTGGTCTGGGTTGTGGTGGATCCAGAGCCTATCATGGGAATATATACTCACTGTCCACTTTAATAGGAACACCTGTACACCTGCTCATTTATTCATTTATGCAGTTATCCATTCAGCCAATGCATAAAATCATGCAGATTGTGGTCAAGAGCTTCAAACATCAGAATGAGGAAAAAATGTGATCTCTGTGACTTTCACTGTGACATGGTTACTGGTGCCAGATGGGCTGGTCTGAGTATTTCAGAAACTGCTGATCTCCTGGGATTTTCACACTCTAGAGTTTCTAGAGTCTCTAGAGTTTACACAGAAAGGTGTGAAAAACAAAAAACATCCTGTGTGCAGAGGGTCTGCAGGCTGAAACACCTTGTTGAAAAGAGAGATCAGAGGAGAATGACCAGACTGGTTTGAGCTGACAGGAAGTCTGTAGTAACTCTTTAAGCACTCCTTACAACCGTGGTGAGCAGAAAGGCATCTCAGAACGTACAACACATCAAAACCTGAGGTGGATGGGCTACAACAGCAGATGACCACATTAGCTTCCACTCCTGTCAGCCAAGAACAAGAAATCAAGGCTCAACCAATGAGTACAGACTCACCCAAACTGGACAGTTGAAGACTGGAAAAAGACCAGGTGATTTTTTCCCCCTAATCTTCAACTGTGAAGAGCCTCATGTTTTGACCCTTACAGAAAATACAGGGTTTTGGAAATATTCCCAAATGTTAAGCTTTTAATGGTATTAACAACAAATCATTGGTCAGGAAATTGAAAATTAAACAAATAGATAAAGGTGTTTTAGTATATTAGTATGGGATAGCTTTTCCCTTTGTGGCACTTGATGGGCTGCATCAGGTGTGGCAGATAACCCTATATTGACTAATTGCTTAAGAAAAAAAAATCAACAGAAGAAATTTTCAAAAATTTGTACACGCAGACATGTGTTAGTTTGAATTTTACATCAAACATTTGAATCATTATCGTGATTTTATATAAGCGAATTTCCCTGTTTCTAGCTTTTTCCCAAACAAATAGTTCGCTGCAGCAAAAGTAAACGAGCAAATTGTGGCACAGGAGCTCTCAGGAGTGCGTTTGTTTAATTCTTGCTCATTTTCTGACCAGTGATTTGTGGTTAAGAACATTAAAAGCATAATATTTGCCATTTTGAGCTTGGCACATTTTTTTCTGCCCAGGAGTATAGTTTATAGATTATATGCATTAGATCATGTGAAATAAGCCACATTCCTCTAATCAAAGCATAAATAAATAAATAAATAAATAAATAAGCAAGTGAAGAAAACCATGCAGCAGAAAACAGTGGCCTTCTCTTTTACGCTTGTTAGGATCGCAACCCTCCACCACTTCATTTTAATTATGAAATTTTTTTGTTCAATTAACAGAGATTCATGTTTAACTGTGTAAAATATATTAAACAATTAAAGCAGGCAGTGAGATTTCCTGGTTTACAGTAAAGTGTTCTGGTCTCCTGAATAAGGAAGACATATTGGGTCATGATAGGCTGCAATCTAGGAAGATAAAATAGTATGGGGGAAGCAGTAAGAGAAAGCAGAAGAAAGAAAGAAAGAAAGACAGAGAGCATAGGTTGAGGAGTTAATGGACATCAGTATTGTGGAGTGCATCACAAAGAATTGTTTCTTGTACCTAGGAATGAAGCCCACTGTTCTCAGGCAACATTCTGAATCACATTTATGAACTCTACAACAAAAATTTTAGCACTCTGCAAAATTATTAGCAGCACAAAATGACGGCTGAAGCAGGACCATGACATTTCTGTAAAGACCACAGATGCTCCTTTGCTCTCTCTCTCTCTTTCTAATCACCTCTGTCTGTGCCCGACTGGAATGATTTATGCTTCCACAATTACTGGATAATCCCCACTGTCATTACTGTTAGCATCTGCTCTGTCACAGTACTAAGGGCTTTTGGCTGCAGCCTCACTCAGTTGCTGCACGCGTAAAGCTGCGCTGCACGCACACACCGCCTTTTAAACTTGGAGTTTGGGACAAAAAAAAAGATTCTATTGTGGTATTGCAGTGGCAGTTTGTAAGTGTTAATATTCCACTTCAGAGTCATTACGTTGAACCCACTGAAGACAGTGTGGCAGAAAACCAACATAGTATCACACTTGCAAATTTGTAACTATTCACACGTCAATGAAAAGGCCAATTTCCTTGATTTTTGAGAGAATATTCATTAAAGACTTATATGGAATATATTTGTGGAAAGCTTCAAGATCTGCTTTTAATTTTTTTTCATTAAGTAAAATATTCAATATAATTCATTACATCTCTACAGTCACAATCTCAGCATCCACTCTTGAGAAATATGAAGTTCAAAACCATAAAAAAGCAAAACTAGCCTCATGCAGCACCTTGGCAAGTATTTCAAGTAAATGTCTCATGAAGGTCTTCTTTTCACAAGCCCTGTGTGCTGACCTTCCTTTTTTTAATCTCAGTCTCTCTTAAATCTATGCTATTCATTTTTTTTTTATAATGATGAATGTCCTCTTCTACAGCACTGTGTCTTGTCTCCTTTATCAAGTGTAGTAAGCTGGCCTTGATATTCTTGTATTTTCAAATCATTCACTTTCCTTGTACAGTTACATATTCGCAATGGCTTCTAAGCATGCAGCGTATTTTTTGCTCCACTCTCCTCTCTTTTCCCTAGTACTTTTGTCAATTTGTTTCTTGCAAATTGCTTTTTTCTTCCCCCCAGTTGGAGGAAGAAGAATTTCCTGTAGAGTTGCTTTGTTTCCTCGCCCATTGCGGATGTATAAACTTGTGCAGCATGCTCTGTCATGACTGAACTCTGTAGGGGTTTGGATGACACCAATCCAAGAGCGAGTGATTGAGATGAATTACCTGTTTTTGTCGTCCATTTTGCAGGAACACATTGTGACCCTCCACTCCGGACCCACCTGAGGCCAGTGCTGGCAACAGGGCGAAGTGATGATTAAAGACAGAGGGGACTCACGGCAGAAATGTGGATTAATGGAGTCCAAATGAAATTAATAGCTGCGATTTCCCAACAGAAGAGCAAAAGCAAATGAAAATATGTTGAGGGACAGGGGGAGGCTTCCCGATTGTTTTGGTTACAAGGTGACAGGAAGAGAGTGAAATTATGTCTGGTATCCTGGACTGTGAAGAACTTATTTTGCTGCAGTGCGTGAAACGACTCTAACCCCTTTGATCAGAACTAGTAGTGGAAGTCGTCTAAGAATGTTGCAATCTCTCACTTTAATCACTGATTGTTACGAGTTAAATATTTGGCTCTAAAGTTTAACGTTTAACTAGAGTTTACTAGCCAGACTGATACATTTTTTTGTGCTGAAAATAGTTTTAAAATTATTTTACAGTGTCCCTCTATGGTGCAAGTTGCTTTCAAACATTAAGAGAGTAATATCCAGTTATAGAAATGGAATACTAGGAATTTCTTTCTCAAATAAATGACTCATTCATTGGGTGCTGACCTATGAGTAAATGTTTAGTTGATCGTGGTTAAGTATTAGCTTTTTAAAAAGAGCTCCTCTGCTCATGGGAACAAGGTCAGTGTTGCAGCTCTGTGAGACTGAGAACAGTTCCCATAAAATGCTTCATGCAGATCCTTATCAGTGTATGCATATGTACTGTGCTAATATGTTGATGTTCTGATGATGTCTTTTTAGTTTGTTGTGTATAATTGTTGGGTAATATGAATATTTATTGGTTATATGCAACCGAATATGAATACATGATTTGAAATCAACAAATAAAGTGTTCTATACAGATTTTGTTTTTTTTTAAGAAAGCTTGCCAGGAAGGTTCACAGAGACTAAAGGTGTGAGTCAGAACTGGAATGCTGTGGGATGCAACAAAAAAGTTGCATGACTGGGATTTTTCAACAGTTCATATACATGACACTTGACATGAACGGGACAAACATAAACGATAACTGTATGAATTGGATTTAAAAAAAATAGTCTTGTGCACTATCACTATCTGAAACCAATTATAAACTTGAGTGATGTAGCTGAGGTTGAGGAACTGAACCAGAATTCACACATCATGCTGGTGTTTCTACATCTGGGTTTGATTCAAATGTTTCTGGAAGCATTGTGGTAGATTTCATATTTAACTAATTAAAACCCTTCGAGTTTAGGCCACGTCCACTTTGGGTTTAAACACAGATATGGATATTTGGAACTTTAAAACAGATACAGATGTGTTACACATCAGTAGCAGTATATAGATAAAATAGCAGATGCACAACATTTATCATCTTTGCAACAGTGTGTCTTGATGCACTTGAGCAGGGATCTCACACACTCCAGGCTGCAAGATGAAGACTCACTGGCCCCGGGCCTCAGGTGCTGCAGCTCTCTTCATTTAGCTTCTTGCTGTTCTGGGCTCCCCAACCAACCACTGCAGGCATATGAGGTTTGCTGTGAGATGCACAGACCCCAGAGGCTTCTATTACCACTTGGGTTTGTGTGTTGTGTTGGTGTGCAACAAAGCCACATAGAGAATCTGCCTTGCTGCTTTTCTACCTGGTAGAAAATCCTCCTAACTGTCTCTTCTCTTCTGACTTCCCTTATTTAACGCATATTTGACTTTGAAATCTAGCAAGACTTGTCCATACTAGAAGTACAAGGCCAATGTAGACCAGAAGCTCAACAGATATCAGTGTTGAGAGACAAGTGTCAGGATGAGGGAGTGGCCCCAGCTACAACAATGTCTCCTTCACCCTGTTTCACTTTCCAAGTGTGGCAGTCAGAGAGCTCACTTCTTGCTCAGCTTAGCGTGAGAGCGAGAAACGACATGGATTTCAGCTTGCAGGTGTTGTCACCTCAGGGGATAGGCGACCATGACAAAGAGATCTGACAGGCTACATGTCTCACCTATTGTCAGGTGTCTCTTACACTGAGCCTGCCTCTATTGGCAGCTTCCTCCTTGTGACTTGCGACTAAAACTAACAAGAGAGACAGCTTTGTTCTTTGGTGAATGTAGAAAATTAGCTCTCAAGAGCAACAAGAAAAACAAGACAGGTTTCCTTGGCTAAACATTTGCCATATCATATGCTGATAAGCTGATCCAATAGTATTTTATTTTATGTAACTATAAAAAAAAGCAGTTTGTAATGCTATCGCTCAACCTTCTGTGAAAAGCAGCGGTGTTCTGTCTTTCATGTGCGGATCTATGATGCTGTTTAAAGAGCATGACAGCGTGCGCCTGCTGTATCTGCTGTCACCAATCACTCTGAATCCTCCTCGTTCTACGTTCTCGAAGGAGTGTGTGTCCCAGCTGTTCTCTGCACATTGCTGTTACTAACGTCACTGTTCACCATTACAAGTGTGTTAGCACTAATCAGAGTGGACTCCTCTTCTTTGCAAACAGCCGGGCCCCCATGACGCCACGACTCCATGACTCCCGCGGCAATCGCAGCCCGAAACAGCAACACCTGTGTCACCTGAGACTTCTGACCCTGTAGTCAGCTTTCCCCTTAGACTCCCTCCTCCCTTTTCTCTCGCTCTCTTCCTTTTGCTCTCACCATTGTTTAATGGTTTGTCACTGCTGCAGTGCTCTGCAACCTGAGCCACGGACAACAAAACACTTTTTGTGGCTCTTGGAGGGAGGGGGTAGAAATGAAGCCAACCTGGGGGGGTGGGGGGAGGGGGGGGGTTGTAGCGAGAGAGAGAGAGAGAGAGAGAGAGAGAAAGAGAAGCGGACCAAGCCTGGGAAGGTTTTTACCCCAGGTGATTGGTATACCGTCATGGCCGTGACTTCACCCAGTGCAGGTGTTGTTTTTATTTAACTTCTCTCAGGGGGCCTGGGATTTAGGTGTCAGAGATGACCTAGCTATTCAGCTTGGCCCAAGTTTTTAAAAAAATCAAGGGAACACCTTGTCACTGTCCAAAAAAATTGCACATCTCCACTTTTGCAGATGTTGTTCCTATATATTTTTCTACATATGAAATGTGGTATACTTCTCAGTCTACTCATAATGCTGGACTTCTTAAATAACCAACGAAGAGCTGATAAATCACACTGTTTTTTTTTTTTAAAGTAAGATATCTATTAGATGCCAGTCTATCAAAACGGCGTACTTCCTCTCCCCCAGTGTTCAGAAAGCTAAAAGTGAAACTGTTAGTAATAACAATAATTATATATACACTAGACTAGCATGCACTGTCACGGTTAATGTCTCAGATGTGTGTGGCACAACTGTAGAAGTCTTGCTATATACAATACTCATTTTGTAATGTTTTTTTTTCCCCAGTAAATTTTGTTTAGTCATAGGGGTGTGATTTCCAGTTCAGCTGAAACTCATGCATTTATACATAAAGTAAACATCCTGGTTTTGATTGAAAATGATAATACTGGTCTCCACTAAAGTCACATGTGGCAGTTGTGTAGAAGAATATAAAGAGAGACTTGTGACTTCACCATGACCCATTGGAAACCATCAGAAGTAAACTGTCCATTATGAATATAAAAATTGTACATTGATGACCACCCAAGATTATTAGTTTTTAATTTTTATGATGAAATATGTCTAAATTCGGTTATTTTGGATTTGTTTGGCATGATACCTATGAAAAAGGTTTTTTTTGTGTGTTGAATTATTGGAGATACACATTTTTCATTGAACAGTGACCTTGAAAGCAAAGCTTTGTGTGTGTGAAAACACATTCGGCTCTGAAGAGGCGTTTTGGGGCTTTTTACCTAAAAGTGCAAAATACAGAGCAGTGTATTAGATAAATTTAGCACCTGCAGTACGACTAAGCCTGAAAGTCACTTCAGGAACAGTGATTGTGTGCGCAAATTAATACATAGGATGAGCAGGTATTAAATTTGCAGAAATGTTTTTCCTCTATTTGAAGACAAATTAAGATCAGTATATTATTAAAGTTTTATAAATGGTGTCTTTGTACATGTATCTTGAGCAACTATGTTTTCCTTTTCAAAAATGTGATGTAATATTAGGGTGGTTTCTTATTAGAGATTTAATGCAAAAATCTCTATGTTGTACAGTATGTTATGAATATAGCACGTGCATTCATGTTTGCACTCTTTTATTTTGTGTTCATATTCTGTTTTGGACAGATTTTTGATTTTTGTCTGACTGCCTTAATGTATAATTACCCATATGTGTGGCAATTTTGCCATGATTCAAACTTCTTTAATTTCTATGTTATTTCCTCCATCTACATCATGTGATGCAATTTACACAATTATTCTTCGTAAATCACCTGCAACACACTCACTAACTGCACATAAAATGAATGAGCTTGCACACACAATTAAGCAAGTTTTCTTTGGCATCTAATTAACTTCGAGCTCTGATGTAAGGGAGGAACAGTTTTGAAGCGATCTCACACTTGAAAATTAGTAGCTATTTGCACAACTCACTTTGTCTGAAAAGTGCAAAGGTTAATGGCGGGGTTTTCTTACCTTTTTCATATGAAGTACAAAATCCAGCCATATCGGGGCTGCAAGTTCTGAGAAGAACCCAGTGCAATTTCAAAAATAACTAGTTTTATTTGTATAATAGAATTGAATTCTTGTGGATATGGAGTAGCAGATATGTACAGTTAAATACAACACATTTAACAGTTACTAGTTTACACACAATGGTGTGTTGAATAATGATACTGACCTAGAAAACCTTGAATGTGAATTTGCTCATATCAGCCATCAGGTCACCACTTAAAAAGGCATGTACAGGCAATATGTCCTTGCTCTGTCAGTGTCAGCACTGATGGAAATATTTTCCCTTTTCCATTCTTACCTTCTCATTCCTTTGCAATTAGGAAATGTAAATCGAGCAGGTGCTTCTGGCACCCGTTGGAATTTGTATTTGTCTTTTCTGAGGCCTCAGATCTTCTGTCTTTCTCAACAAAACACCGTAGGAGCACACACAGACACACACACACACACACACACACACACATCTAGCAGCTTGTTGCTGTCAGTGCAATCAGAGCGCCTCTCTTATGTGGCGCCAACTTGTTTAAGCAACCTTTCTGTGGTCAAGGTTACTCCTTCTCAGTCATTGGTTTTATTTTATTATTCACTCATGTTTTGTTCCATTTAGACGAATAACAGTATTTTTTACTGCATAAAGCTCATTTGTTGCAGATAACCAGAAAATTGCAAACATATGTGGGTAGTGCCTATAGCACAGAGGTTACACTGTATAGAAATCTAGCTTGTAAACACGCTGGGAAGGGTAACTACATAGTGCCTTCATAAGACATTCATAAGCACGGCATAAATATTTATAAATATGAGCTTAGCAGTGGTGCAAATAATTGTGACACGTTTTTGATAGCAAAAATATTTCTGATGTGTTTTGTTATTTTCCTATAATAAACTTATAAATTTACTTCAATTCAAGGTTTGATTTCTCTCATATATTAAGTGTAGAATGAAGTTGATTTAAATCATTATTTTCATAACCATCTTTACCATAATTCTGGAGCAGACTGTACTGGCTGCCTGATACCTATTAATACACTTCTCTTAAATGTTTTGTGATCCTGTGTTCTGAGTAAACTCGTTCTGCATTGCTATTGCAGTTCAAGCATTCAGTAGGCTACACTCCATACCTCTAAAAAATATTTGATATCAAATATGTCCCAGTGTGGATACTATAGATTTAAAAGCTGTAATGTGCAACAGCATTAAAATAAAGCCACGGTGGCTTTTAATGAATACTACTTGACATGACCGCTAGCCACATGACTAATTGTCATTCTTAAATCAGACTAGTTAAAAGCTGTGATAAATGACACTGGTAATGAAGGAAACTGGTAATGAAGCCATACAACTAGATGAGTAAAGAAGCAGTGTAATTCACCAATGAGCAAATTCTAACTGTGGTGTTAATTAGCCATTGCTAATTAACTCCATTTTTTTTCTTTATCGATAACAAATCCTTAAGCAAATCTGTCTGGACTCGATTTACTTGATTACTTGAGGATTTACATATTGTTTTAATGGACACACACTAATATGACTAGCTAAGTTTGTTCACTCTCTTTCTCTCTCTGAATCTCGGGGCTGGTGCTCTCAACACTAGTGCTCAATATGTAAAATGTGTGATTTCGCAAATCACAGCCTCCTAACTGTTATGCTAGTGCTTGTGCTTAGAGTCAGAGATGCATCCTGACCATTCCCTAAGCCTGAAGTGACGTTTTCTCCACAAAAAGCTCCCACCCATCGTCATTTCCTAATTATATTGGTTTTCTTCTAATTAGAAGCCCTTAAGGGTTCCCTTCTACCCCAAACACACACAGACAAGGAAAGGGAAGATGGGAGAGGGGCGGGGCATGAACATACACAGACAAAGAAGGAGCAATGTGTAGAAATACTGCAGTTCTACACTTGTATTATAACTCTAATCGCAGTTTTACATTGATCTTTATTTATATGTCTCACATAGTCCTAATCCTAGTAACCAAAAGAGAATAGTTTTGTTTTAAAGGTAAGAAGCAATTTTATTTTTCTCATGTAGACAACAAAATGTCCATATTTAATGATTTTGCAGTCATTTGATATCCACTTTGGGCCTCATTTATCAATCTTTTAGTAAAATTGGATGCAAATGTTTTATAGGCCAAACTGAAGGGAAAATTCCACCCTGGAATTACAAAAGGTTTGGTAACTCTGTACCCACATGCCTATGTTGATAAATGCCAATCACTTGAAAATTACCAAGCGTGTTAACAAAATGGCTTATTTACTCCATGAAAGGCAAAACTCACAGAGCTGTAAATGACAAAATTACTAAATGTCTAAACAGTGAAAGAGCATATCCTAAGCATGGTGTGTGCTAAACATTTTAATATTGCAGCTCAGCCACTGCAACCATTGCTGACAACTACAGTTACAGCCTCTTCCTTCTGATTTGAAATGAGCTTCTCATTAATGCATTTCCTTATATGTAAATTTATACAAACTCAGGAGCTCTCGTAGGATGTGAAAGTTTTTCCAAACGAACTAAATATTCATAAATACCACATTTTTTGTGTAAATGCTCCTGCAAAAGATTTAGGAACAAATTCATTCATATCCAGCTTGATAAATGAGGTCCCCTGATAGTTCGAAATATGCACAGGCAGTTCTATACTATTCAATATCTATACTGAATTCTATATTAAAGTTCTATACTTGAAGCTGCACTTCTGTCACTTGTCGTAAATACCAACTTGAGTCATACTAATGGTTTAGTTTGATTTAATAATCCACTCAAGAATTAATTTAACTACATTACAATTATTTTACCATTTATTCATGTAAACAATTATGAAAGGTTTACATCTCATCTCATTACATTACATCTCAGGAAAGTCACAGATCTACAGACAACTGGAAATTGAGGCCTGGTGGGAATTATAGGTGTTCATATTTGAGCTTTTATCATTGTGCATGACTTTATATTCTACTGGTAAGGGTCCTATTCCCACCTGCGTTAAAAAAAAAGCATGGCGAACAACAGCATTAATTCTGCAATTTGATCCACCACTTATACACGTGTTTAAAAGTGCTTAAAAACTAGCAGCTGGTGTCAACAAGGTAATAAAAGGAGGCGCGGGGGAGCGCTCAGAACCATTAGCACACACAAGCTTTTTAAGCTGGAGCGGAAGCACGAAGATGAGCTGCCTGGCAAGTGTTCATGCCAGCCACGCAAGTGTGGCAGCCATCAATCCCTGTCGTCTGGAGAAACTACATTCACTCACCCCCCCGCCCCCCCCCCCTTTTTTTTTTTACTGGGCATATGTCTTCTATTCATTTCTATTCCCTTTCCTTTTTCTCTCCTTTTCTCAGTCTCTCATCCCTACACCCTGTCAGGAAACATACATTTACCTCTTCATGCCATGCAGTCCTAATAAGGCCATGCAGTGGTTGTGAAATATGTAACATCTGCTCTGAGGATGTAACCGCCTTAAAATCCTAACCTAATCCTAACATCCCGTGGGGTCACTGTCTCGAAATCTCTGACTCCATCTTCATCACAGGTCTGAGGTGAATTCAGGAGTCAGATGGCATATTCAGTGCAATCATCTACTCATCCACTGCCAGTCGTTCTGTCTTGTTGCAAACACCATCATGGCCATATTTAGTGCATCCATTTTCGTCTTGACAATTTGCAGCAGTTAGTGCACCACCCAAGCCATCTGCTCCCCAATGCATCACCGCTCCTCTGAAATACCGAGTGTATAATTCATTTAACAGATTATATTTGGAAAAAGACGAATACGACTGTGGTGGCATATAAAAGGTCACTTCAATTACAGTAACTAGATAATGTAATTATCACTGTTATTTGATATCTTGATATCTATATCTTTTACACCAGACCTCAGGGTATTCACTTTGAATTGTCAAATGTTAATATTAATTTTGCTTTTGTTGTTAACTTCTCTTCAAATGATTGATGGGGAAAAAAAAAGTAATTAGTGAACATTGCATCAAGATGTGCGGTTTGATCAAAACTTTAAAGCGCATAACTTCACCCAGAAACAGCAGTGTTGCTAATAATTAATGAAAGCTGACAGGCACCTTTTAGATTTTATTTATTCAGATCTGTATAACATCACAATTTTTTATAGGTTTTTTTATAGTGTAGCTTTGTGCAAAAGAGAGATGAGTAGAGAAGTATAATCTAGAGGCAAAAACATGTCAAAGCTTTACAAATTACTATTCTGTATGAGGATGATTTTTCTTCTAATCTGAAAGAGACTGTGATCTGCAGGAGCACATGTAATTTTACATTTATCCCGCTGAAGAATGAAAGTTAAAAAAAAAATGTAGCAGAGCTTATAATTGTCAAATTACTGGCACATGATAAATCAAATGCAATCTGGTTTAAAATCAGTTATTTAATTATCCAATTAAATCCTCAGCATTCAAGCTACTCGATATACTGCAAAGATACACTCTTTAATCTTCCACATGGTTTTGATTTCCCCTCTTCTTACCTGCAAGGCATGGTTATTAAAAATTCACATATACTGTATGGCATTTGTGTTCTATTTTAACACTGGAAGTGTGCTGAAATGCAGCCAATACAAATACCGGAGAGATTCTAACTTTCTAACTTGTTAGATCTGTTTTATGAACATAATGCACTCAATGGATCACAGCCTAGCAATTGAGATTTAGTCAGACGATGAAGGTCAGTAAAGGTCAATGAGAAAGTCGTCACATTATTGGACCCATGGGGACAGTTTGTATTAAACCTAGAACATGGAGATCATATTCTGATTAATTGAACTGCTGTTCATCAGCATCAACACATGTTCCATCCTGTCCCTCCGAGACATTTTGCAGTGTGATCTTGCTAACAGAAGCTCTAGCAGCTGATTTAGATTTCTCACCTAACACAGGATACATGCGAGGAACTTGGGGCCAGGTCAGAGGCAGTTGTAATTTCCTGAGCTGCGACGACATTGGCTCATTCAGATGGGAACATACACAGGAGCTGAACCACAGCCCCAACACCAGGGCACAGTTTTTTTTTTTTTTTGAGTGAGGCAGAATATGATAATGAAACGAGCTTGATAGAGTAATTAACTTGGCTAAATGAAAATCCCACGAGGTTGAGGAATGGAAAGCAGATGTTCTTTGAAATCCATTAAGGGGGAGGAAAATGTCTTGCGAAACGGTGTGTGTGGAGATAAAGAAAGTGAACAGTGGCGTGGTGCTAGTGTGGTGGTTGGGAAATGGTGTGTGTATCCATATGTGAGGTTGATGCCATTTCATAATGGGAGAAAGGACCTTTATGTGGGTATAACTAGACTCTGCAGCAGCAGCTGGCTGACTTTAAAGTGTACAGAAAGAGAAAAAAATGAGAATATAAGAATACACTTGATAATATAGTTGATGTCTATGGTGTCTATGGTAAACATCAGTATCTAAGAAGTATAGTAAAAAGAATATAAATGATTGTTTGGTATAATCTTTTATTTAACTAAAACATTAATCAGAGATATTTGTATATTGTAATAAGATATAATTGTTTATCTAATGAAAGTGTATGTGTCTGCATGTGTGTCTCTTTGTTGGAGGGGGAATGACTGAACAGCCTGACATCACTAGTTGGCTATTGACTTGGTAAAACATCAGTAGCACAACCAGAGGCAAAGTCACACTCCACCGCAAACCCACACAGAGAGGAGCCATATGCTGCGCTCTTGCAACTCTGGAACACGCACCCACCCACACACACACACACAAGACTGTCAAAAGTTCTCCAAATGAAGAAACACAGCCTGACATGCTCATGTGTGTGCGCTCACACACGTACAGACACAGACTCACCAGTTGGGTCTCATTTTCCCTACTTAGAGCAAATGATGTTTTATTCACTCCCATTGACTCAATCAGTGATAATTGGAAACTTGACAGAAAACGTTCAACTCCAAAGCTCACTTAATACACAAAAATCCCATTTGAGGAACACATGATGGATTAGAGAAAAATCTCAGAGACACGTCTTCCAACGTGAGAAGTCGTTCTGAATCTAATTCTAGTGCACCAGGCTAGTATGGGATTTGAATCTCTTTTACTGTTTTGACAGAATGGGAAGTGATGGTGGATCAGTAGACTATCCGGCAGGAATACACCCTGGATGGGATGCCACTCATCACAGGGCACCATGCACACTCACTGACCAGGATACAGCGGATTCTGAAAATGAATGAACGGGAAGTGATGGAACGTACGTGGCACATAAAGGCAACTATGCTTCACCCTCTGATGTACATGTATCTACGTGTAATAGAAAATGGAAGAAAATGTTCAGCACAGCTGTGTGATGCTACATATTTAAATAACATTTCCAGCATGGGGAGTGCCGTTTCTTTCCTCCAACCATCCCCATGCTTCATCAGTTACCACTCAACACTACTGCAGCAAGCATAAGCTATAAAATGTGTGAAATTATTTCTAATGGCCTGAGAAGTCAGTCGTTACAGCACTCTTCTAGCTGTATGAAACCACTGAATGAACCGTTTTCTTTTTTCGCACGCTATCTGTGCTGGGTGCTGGCTGTGACAAAGCACTCACCACTGAACTTCTCCATTAATTAGGGGAACTTTTAAAGACTTTCACAAGGCCAAGCATGTTGAAATAATATTTTTCCAAAACATTTGCGGCAAGATGTAAAATGCAGAGATATGATAACATAGTTATCAGTGTTACCAGACATCCAGAGCACCATAATTGCTGTTGAACTTCCTCATCAATGAAATACAGCCATTCAAACAGAAGTGCTAAATCACATTGCGGGCCAAGCAGCTTTCCGTTTGGTTGATAGCACGCATGATATATAACTCTTTTTTCATATACATGGCTGCTGTATGTTTTCTTAACCGGTACTGTGTGTTAGAGTTCTTAATCATTTATACCAGGGTTGATAGAAGGTGAGATTTTCTTACTGATCTGAGAGCAGTTATTTGGATTCTCTTACTTTTATCCAATTTATACAACAATTTTTTCAGTGTCAACTCTCATGAGTTATAAGATATAAGGAACTAGCAGACACATGCTTGAAGCTCCTTACCAACAATGAGTTCATAACAGCAAACGGTCCCTGGGATACAGTGCCTTGCAGAAATATTCACCCCCCTCGAACTCCTAAATTAGTTCTGATGCAACCAGTTACCATCAGACATCACATAATTAGTTAAAAGGGGTTGTTGGCAATTAAAGCGTCACTTGAGCTCAATATAAACACATCTGTTCCTGGAAGGCCCCAGAGTTTGTTAGAGAACATATCTAAGCAAACAGCATCACGAAGGCTAAGAAGCTATCAAAACAAATCCAGGACAATGTGCTAGAAAAGTATCAGTCATGGTTTGGTTATAAAAAAATTTGAACTTCTCACAGAGAACCATTAAATTCATCATTTAAAAAAAAGGAAGAATATGGCGCAATCAGTTCTTCTTAGAGGCCATCCACCAAAAGTAAGTGGCAGGATAAAGAAGGTAGAATATTATAGCTGCATGAGATTTGTAGCCTTTCACAAATACAAGGTGTGCATGCACTTGGTACAGCTTTGGACACATTATTATCTGAATTTTTCCTGTATTATGCTGAGCCAGTGGTGTGATCTGCTTTGGACACTCCCTTTGGGTCAGCAGTAGGTTTTTTTTTTTTTGTTAAGTACATGCTGCTGCCAAGGAAACACTTGGAATGCTTCATTTAGAATCTCCATGGGACTCTGCTCTACCTGCCGCTCAGGCTAAAGGCACCAATAACCTTCATAATGCAGCTGTTTTCTCTCTCTCTCTCTCTGTCTCACTATCTCTCTCTCTCTGTATGTCTATTTTTCTCCCTGTATTTCTATTATTCTCTGCTATGTCTTCATTGTGCCAAAATATCCAAATAGACCTAGGTTTAGGATTTCAATCACGGATTCCAATCTGCTGTGTTACAGCAGCAGTTTTACACAACCCTATCTAAGCAGATTAACCCTGGTTAAGTATTCCTGCACAAAAGTCAATGATTCTCAGGAGTGAAATGTTAAGTGGATGAAGTTTCTCTCGCTCCTCCTCTCTTTCTCTCACTCTCTCATGCGACTGCTCTTACTTCATCCGGCCCTTGTTGACATCTGGAGTCCTGTGACAAAGCTTCCCTTTCACGTGGTCCTGAGGCTGAAACTCTTGGGAAAGCACAGTGTGTGTATGTGTGTGTCGCAAGTCCACCATCTGCCACCAGGCTGTAAGCGGATGATAAAGTTAGCATCATCTGTGCTGGCGTCTTTGTCCCACCTCATCCTCTTCTCACTGCTGGCCTTGTGCAGGAAGTGTGTCTGAATCAGACACCCAGCTGAGAGCTGCTGCCTGGCCTCTCCCCTACAAGGCCCCACGGGAGAAAGGAGGAGAGGAAAAGCAGAGAGAGCTGGGGAGAGATGTTGTGGTTGCAGGTGTTTGGCTTTCGTCAGGTCTGCAGGGCAGGGAGCTGTGTTGTGTGTATGTGTGATGTGATGGGTGTGATGTGTTGCTGCTTAAACAGTTACCAGGAGTGCACTAGCAACCATGGAGTAGAAGCTCAGTACTACTGCCTTTAAAACCTTTGCTATCAAAATTGACTGTAGATTAAAGAGAAATCCTTCAGATGCTAATTCATGACACTTCTAGACTTACACTCGTTCCTCTCATACCAACACACATTCCTATTAGTTTTGCTGTGGTTACTGAATAATCCATAGTAGTTACTGAATAATATGCCTTGAAATGGCTAAGTGAATAAGAAGCTAGGAGTTTAAGCCTTACAACATGGACATATTTTATAGAGGCATATCAGTTTGAGCTCATTTAAAAATGACATCACTTTCCTTAAGCAATTTTAGCTTATTAGTTTCTTGATTTATATCTGAAGCTGATAATAGACCAATTTTTAATGGCTGTATCCATTGGCAAAATAATAATAAAACCGAGCAAGATTAGCTGACCAGAGAAGTTTGGCTTTTTTCTTCATGTGTGGCATGTGTAGCGACGGCCACTCTTCTCCAATAGCAAGGCACTGGGAGCAAGGAAGCATCGGGAGATATTTAATTAAGACAACAGTTCAATTAACAGCTCAATTAGCCGAGGTAATTAGAAGCTCTCTTGGAACAAAAGCCAGCGCACTGACTGAGTCCCTGTGTGAGAGCAGGGTGTCTCTGTTCTGCCACGGGCCTCATAATCCTACTTAAGTTAGGGCTGAAATTTTGGTGCAGAGTGCCTGGACAAGAAAATATTATAAAGGCAATCATTTTGAAATCTTAGCTCCCAATAGTGCTAGAGGAAAATTTGTATTACATCTGTAGCCCAACCAACCTCTCTCACCTTCACCACTGATTTTTGGCTGATCATTTCTGGCTCTTTAAACATTCACAATACTTTATTTAGTCTTCGCTGAATATTTATCCAGATCATCTTGGCGTTTCTGCTCAGCAGGCTTCCTGGAAAGGGCAGAGGTCTCTGGAGGGCGCAGCTGCTTGGTATTGCCTGCTCAGAGTGTGCACGCCCCGGGCACAGCCTCTACCCGAGTCCCACACACCCAATCAACGCTATTGCTCAGCACCAGGTGAGCCTCCTCGTTTGTTTTGCACATAGGCTCGGCTCTCCTGCATCAGGCCCATTAACGGGTGCAGATGCACACCTGATGACATGGCTGTCAAAGCTCGGGCCTGTCTTAGGTCATGACCCCAGGGGCCATGAAGTGGGGCGCCTTCCTATGTACTGGCTGTCTCTGGGGAACGAGAGCATGATTGGTCCTGTGCCTGTAATGAGATCTGCTAGAGCAGAACCCAGCTGGGCAAATCGGGGCAGAAGACATAGGCAGAGTGGTGACAGATTCTCAGATGAGATGAGAGCATATGTGAACCCTATTACCAAGAGGCTGAGAGCAGAGCCATTTGTAATGGTACAAGAGTCATTTCAGTGGTAGCTTATGAGAATTAGTGATGCATGGAAAGTAGATGTTATATGTAGAAGATCTTCTATGTATAATGAAAATACTGTAGATGTATATTTAATATACCTATGTCTATAAAAAGAATAAGGAAGAGAAAAAATAGTATAACCAATTGCCTGTATGTCTATTGAGCTTCATTAAGGTTTACATAAATTATTTACTGTATAATATACTAAGATATTGACAAAGAATAAAACTATCTAGAAGGAGTGGTAAAAGCAGTGATGTCTATATGATGGCATGAATAATTTTTTTCTTCTGATAGAGTAAGATTTGAACCACTAATAAAAGAATGACATTGAATGTGCATGAATTTTTGTAATACAGTGATATCTAAATAAAAAAAAAAAACTCAAATAAGGGTGGTGGGTAGCATGGCCACATCACAGCTCCAGAGTCCCTGGTTTGAGCCTGAGCTTGGGTTACTGTTTTATGCATGTTCTCCAAGTGTCCATGTGGGTTTTCTGAAGGTTCTTCAGTTACATCCTCCCAAAAACAAGCAAGGAAGTGGATTGGTTACTCTAAATTGCCACTAGGAGTGAGTGACTGTGTGAATGAGTGTGAGCATGGTGTCCTGCGATGATTGCCATCCCGTCCATGGTGTATTCCCGCCTTGTGCCCGGATAGGCCTCGGATCTACCGGGACCTTGACCGGAATAAAATGATTTCTCAAGATGAATGAATAAAAAATAATGGTTATTAAGCTCTGATGCTCATATGTCTGTATTAATGCATGAATTATCCACTTTTTTATCCATTTTGTATTTTAATATATTTTATATGTTTGTGGTTAAGACACTCAGACATTTAATAGAGAGCTTACATTATCTTTCTCCTGAAAACCATTGCATTCTCCACAGTGCTTGAACTCAAGCTCTTAGCACAAATCCTACACCCACTGTGCTCAGATCTGAATCAGATTCCCCACCAGGCCCCCGAGTCATGGCAGGCAGCGGAAATGCCACAGTTGTGGTAAATCTTGTGACAGGATGACTTGCTGTTGTCAGTAACAGTTGAAGAGAGGGCTGTTGCCACATTCGTTCCCGCACTTCCTCTACAGTTACTTCATCACCCCTCACCAGCTGGGCCTCTTGTTCACTATCATCCCAACACTGGTCATGTGACTGCACGGCCAGCGGCCCAGCTCCGGCCCGAACCCCACAGTTCCTGTGTTTGGCCTGCATTGTTTCCTGCTGTTAGCATCTTACAGAATAGCACAGAGCCACTGGAGCACACAGGCATGCTGAAGTGCTCTGAGAGGAAATAACACAAGGCTCACTGTGTGCCTTTTTATACTAATGGACAGTGTGGGTATTTTTTATGTGCTCTGATATAACATGGATTCTATTACGTTTATTAATTTTCTCTGTCTTGATAGCAATCTGTCAAGAATTTTGATATGTAAAAATTGGAATAAAAGTTATTATAGTATTTTGTAATACATACCAGACTTAAATAATGATTTTATCTCAAATTATACTTAATTTAATTATATAATATTGTTACTACCAGGGGTAGCTCTACAAACCATATATTTAATGGGTGAATTATAACATAATATACAGCATCAAATGGAGTGTGTCTCAAAAAAAAAGAAGGGCATTTATATCTTTATAAAGCTTTTAACAATGTTTTAGATGTCCTTTTCTCACAGATATTGTCCAGTGAAGAGTATGTTTGTGATGCAGTGTCCCTTTGCAAGGTTATGACTGCACATTCTGGAGGCTAAATGAACAATGACTTCAGCTTCTCATTTAATCACATAGAACAAAGAGAAGAGATGAATGGAGGGAGGAAGAGAGAGGGAGAGAAAGAGAGTATGTTTAAGGAGATACAGTCACTTCTAATGGAGCAGGCAGGGTTGCGCTCACTCAGCTGAGCAATCAGCATGGCGGATTGCTGTTGTTTAGATACACGCACGCACACACACGTGCACACACACACACGCACACACACTCACACACATGGCTGACATCTTTAGTCAATGTTCATATATTCTAATATTTTGCAGCAATATTTAGTATGATTCCAAGGTAATGACTACAGTAAATATCACATATGGTATTAATGTGTTCATTAGAGGTAGTATATTACATTTCTTTGAGTGTCTCATTGAGAACCCAGTCAAAGAGCAGCAGAAAGCTGAACTATGGCATTAATGTCAGAGTTATGGCAGAAATAGGTCAACCATTTTGCCCTGGGGATACCTGCACAGTTAGCATTTTAATGCTTTATACATACTCTCTCTCCTTTGGTCTGCACCATTATCACATCAGCCTCTTTCTTTCTTTCTTTCTATCTTTCTTTCTTTCTTTCTGCAAACTGTATTGAACATCAATAATAACACAAAATATGTGTGTGTTTAAAAATGAATGGCATGCCTGGGTCTGTGCATGCTTGTTTGTTTGACAGGAAAGTGCAGGCTCTGGAAAATTCCAGCGCAGGATTCTTTAATTGGCCTGAAGTCTTTCCTCCAGTCATGTGTTATCTGAATAATGCATGGCCTTACTTAATGAAGCGTGATCCTCTTGTTTCACGTGTATAGGATATAGGGTAAAATTAGCATAGTCCTGTGTCTGCATCCTAATAGAGCTTGATCATCAAGGTTAGTTTTGTTTACTGCTTCCCACCGGTCCACTGTTCTTATAGCCACTCTTCGGAATGGTACTTAAAACCCTTGTATTGAAATACTCTCGAGTGTCCTAAAAAATGATGGTATCCCAGGATGGGTTGATACAGCATGATGTTAAGTTAGAAGATTCCCTGATACAGGCTCAGTATTTCTCATCAAATCCTATAGTACAGACACTACAGTTGCCTTTTTCACTGAAAAATAAAGGAGTTAGCATGGTGAAAACTTAAACCTGATCTCATTCACCTCATTCACGTGTTTACAAATGTATTATAAAATACAAACGTGTATTTTCATTGTTTGCCATTGAATGAAACAATGATCAGGGAGACACTGGGACGAATTTAAAGGTAATGTTTATTGTCCTGTTTAACTAGAGAGCTATAGTGAACTAGTTAGCCAGGCTAACATTTGTCAACAAGCTTGTGAGGTAGTACTTTTATTCTCCAGTCTGGAGAATGACAAATTGAATGTTTTTAACAAAATAAGAACATTTTGGTATTATCTTTACTGTTTTCTGATTTATAGTGAGGCTAATTTACACCTTTCTCCCTGATCACAATGATGTTGCTAAAACCCTCAATGTGGTTGAAACCAAACCAAATATTTCATAGCTAGTGTACCACTTGCTGCAAGACTCAGAATGTCAAACAAACTTTTAATTAATTAAAGTTTTATGCTAGCAAGTCAAGCAGCAAATAGTTAATTTAATATTGACACTGATAGCCAGTTTTTTAATGTCGGTTCTGCCAGTTTTAGTAATGCTACCATTTTCAACAAGCTGTCAATAAGGCCATGCACTGGGTCTTACCCTTAAGATAGTGGCCACAACATTCACTTTAGTTGTGTGTTTTGCCCATTTCTCTATGATTTCAAAACTTATCTATGAAACGCAGGTTACATTTCAGTCCAATTGAACATATCTTTCCCTCTTCCCAAGTAATACGGTCAATGTGAAGGTATCACCCACATCCTCCATGCTGCACACACAGCACTCCACTTCCACTGAGTATTGAACATGTGCTTTTGTTATTCTTATTTTGATTTTGTTTTCCCCGAACATTATTGTTCACTGGTTTCATGCATCTAGTGTATGTTTGTGTTCTTTTGCGTGTTCTTGTTTCTCGCCATCATACTTAAATTCACTAGTGTTATCTTCATTCCTGTGTTATCTGTGTTATTTTTACGCTGTCATTAAATCCTTTATGCATCTTCTATCCTTTATGCATCTTCTTGCATAGTAGCTAGAAAAAAGGCCTCTATAGTGTGACGTGTTATAGTGGAACTCTATTATGCATAATGCATGCATTAAGTACTGTGTTCTAAAACTATATTCGTGTAAAAACAGGGCTAAAATATAGGCAGTGGTAGCTCAGTGGTTCAAGATTCTAAGGTAATATTTAGAAGACTGTGGTTTCAAATCCCAGAACTGCCACACAGCCACTGTTAGGCCTTTGAGAATTGTAAGTTGCTTTGGACAAAAGTGTCTTCCGAATGAAAGTGGAGTCATATATTAACATTCCTAAGAAGCATTTTTTTAGTCATAATTTCCTACTTGGAGGTGGATCATTTCAGAATCGTCAAGGCTTACAAAATAGTTACTAA
This sequence comes from Pangasianodon hypophthalmus, assembly GCF_027358585.1. Classification (NCBI taxonomy): domain Eukaryota; kingdom Metazoa; phylum Chordata; class Actinopteri; order Siluriformes; family Pangasiidae; genus Pangasianodon; species Pangasianodon hypophthalmus. Next base: position 18,214,825 of record NC_069719.1, read on the forward strand.
TCCTGCAGCAGTGGAGCCACTTTCATCCGCTGGTGTTCACTATAGAGCACTTATATCTGTGTCCAGCAAAAACCGATCCTGTGAGGACGTAGGCAGCTCTACTGAAGTGCTGTGCACTAGCCAAAGCAAGATCTGCTAAGTTTAAGCTTCACTCTTTGTGTGTCTGTGTATGTGAGAAAAAGAGACAGACAGAGTGAGTCTTGCTATAATGACTGAATTAGTGAAGAGGTGCCATGCTGTTTCTGTAGCCTGGTCACCAGTTTTTTGCCTCATCTTCCTCGTCCTGTTTATAATTGCTCTCAGCCTGCTAAGAAATTCATCTGGAAAACTAGCTGAATTATTCTGATTTAAAAAAATATATATATATTGTATTTAGTAAGTAAGACAACAGTGAGATGGAGCGCTGGATCTGGAGCCCATCCCTGGAATACTGAGTGCAAGGAGCGACTACATTCTGGACAGGATGCAGTCCGTTACAGGGCACCATTCACATACAGAGGCACACCTAAGACAATTTAGAGTCATCAATCCACCTATTGGCATGTTTTTGGGAGGTCGAAGGAAACCAGAGAATCCACACAGACATGTGGAGAACATACAGAACTCCATACAGACAGACAGATGTTAGATTTCCTGGGTATTGTGATTAACATTATAAACAGCGATTGTATAATAGTGTTAAACATACATTCATTTATTTATTCATATTTAGTGACTGCTTTATCCTGGTGAGAAGGATCTGGAGCCTATCCTGGGAACATGGGGCGTAGAGTAATAATACACCCTGATTTGGTTGGCAACCATTGCAGGGCACCATGCACACACACACACACACACACACACACATTCACACCCTCATTCACACTTAGCTTCAATTTAGAGTAGCTAATCCACCTACTGACTGTTTTGGATTGGAGGTGGGAGGAAACCGGAGAACCTGGGGGAAACCCACGCACACACAGAAAGAACATGTGAAACTCCACACTGGCAGTAATCCGAGCTCAGGATCGAAGCAAGGACCCTGGAGCTGTGAGGTGCCAACACTACCTGCTGTGCCTAGTGTTAGAGGTTATTTGTTATAAAATACCCTTCTTCTTTTCTTAGTAAGATTGTTTCCTTACACTTTGATCGATGCATGTAAAATTAGCCATGTTAACACAGATATTTTGGAACATCGTTAGTTGCTTCTACGTCTGTGTAAAAGAAAGTTTTATCAGAGTACCTGACTTTACTCCAAGCGTGTCAGAGAAAGTGTCACTGAATATCCACTCACTGAATTATTTAAGGCAGATCTTGTGATGACAGAAGATTTAGACAGCTGATTTTGGCAGGCTATGGAATACCTGTCAATTCGCACATTTTCTGCTGTCTACCAGGTTTAGACAACTTTTCTTTTTCATTTCTTGGATAGAAACACAGGCTGGCGACGGACCAAAAAAAAAAAAAAAAAAAAGAAAAGAAGAAAGAAAGAAACAAAACTTCAATCACAAGATGTTCCCTCTCCAGTCTTACTTTGCCAATCTAAAGTTCCTAGAGTGTGACTCTAAGTGCTGCAGACTTCAGTGCACCAGACAATATTTCTGTATCTTCTTTTGAAATCTCTCCCTTTCCTATTTGCTATTCCACAGGCTTTTTTTTTGCCCCAACTTCAATCTCCACTGAACTGAGTGATTTATGTGCTTGTCGCAGCTTGGACCGAGGAATAACCAGAATAGTGAAAATGAAAGGAGTGAACAGGTGTAGAAAACTTTGGCCAGGTCTGTGGTTGTCACAGTAATGCTTGAATGAAAATACAGTTGAAATTGGAGTAATTTTGCTCCCTTTGTTAGGTTGAACCCAATCATCTGTCTTGCTAACAGGCTTCGTGATTGGTAGTGGTGTGTGTGCTGGAGGTCAGTCACAGCACAGTTAGCTGACGGCCAGTAAGAAACATTTTCACTGAGTTGACAGAGTGATGTATTACTGTGTCAGTTAAAGCCTACAGATACATGTCTAAGGTAAACATTTTATGCCTTGCTGATGACAGCATTTTTGCTTACTTTATCACTCATGATGTACAACGGTCCATGTAAACATTTATACAGCATTTTCCACCCATCCGTAGCAAACATGGCCATGGAGAATACTCCCTGAGTCAACAATCAAATATGTAAAAAAGAGTATAGAAAGCTTGAATGTATATCAAGAACTTTAATTATACTGTCAGACTTGAACAGGATGGCAGAGATGTATGCAGGTTAAAAAAAGGTCAAAGAAAACATTTCAAAACGTCAGAGGTACAAAGGGAAAGTCCAAAGGGCAGCAAATAGAGCAAAAGTCATACACAGAAGCTTTATACTGGCAAAAATGGCTTAGAAATGTAGGATCAAACAAATGAAAGGCTAGTAAACTTGAACAAATTGGATAAGGGGGGTAGGGGTGGGGTTTGAGTGAGCAGGGGATTCTGGGAGTTGGCGTTTCCAGAAAACAAGACAATACATTTATATATGCAGTAGGGGTGTAAGGTAATATGACTGTCTGTTTCTGTATCTGTTTCTACTTATTGCTCCAAATATCCATATCTGTATCTGTATTCAGATTTAAACCTGGAGTATTTTTGCCTAATGAGCCACCTATACTTATCTGTATTTGTATCCATTTAGATCACATTGTCTTTTCATTCTGAATAATATATTCATATTTGGTTACATCCTTGCTGTGCAGCATTTGGTGAAATATAATATTAAATAGTAGAATTGTATAAAAGATGCTCAGGAAGGTTAAATTATTTAAAATTCTCGTCTTGCTGATCTAACTTGACCAGGTTTCTAAAGAAGGACGTTGAAAGGTGATAAATTCTTGATTAAATCATTAGCTCTTCTTCCAGGAAAATTGGAGTCCCTTCATTTTATAAGTGCTATAGTTTAGTTTAGTTTCCTTTTGTGAAGAAACCCAATTTGGATTCTCCTGTTTTAAATACATCAGATATTATTTAACCCATTGTTAGTCTTTATGGACAATAATAATAGTATACATTGATATACAAAAAAAGATGTTTACTAGTTTATGAAAAGCAAATTACATGTGAGACAGAATCCAAGCTAAGCATGCAGCTGATAATTTGAGGTTCTCTGACAGTCCTTGTTTATTGGTTGAAATGTTCATTTACCTGTTATTGGTTTCTTTGTATTTTTAGTGTATTATGCTTTGCTCTGTTGAGGAATATTTTGAAGTGCAGTTTCCTGTAAACTCTGTAGTACTATATGATTCATTATTATTAATTGACTGTGTGCTCTTTCGCGAGTTGTAGCTTGCCATTTTCATCACACCTACACCAAGCATAACAGAGGGTAAGCCAACCAACATTATATTTGAATAGATATACCTGAATTTCAAGCAGTTAATCTGTGTTTAGCTAATTGTCACTAACAGGAAATCTCTTACTGTGGTATGAGTCAGGACAGGACAACAAGTGAGTTTTTATGGGAGGGAGAGTGAGAAAACTCACTGAGAAAACCTTATTATTGTGTTACGTACACAAGTTAAGTATTTCTTTTCTGCATGAACAGATAATATGCATTATTATATATTATTACAGACATTCAGACCCACAGAAAAGTCAAAATGTTAAATGTTCCCCATAAAAAGTAGGAGAAGGGCCTCTGATGTGTAAAATGCAATGTCTGCCAAACCCCCCCCCCCCCCCCCCCCCCCCCCCCCCCCCCCCAAAAAAAAAAAAAAAAAAAAACAGAGATAAATATTTTTATTTGAAAAACAAGTGAATTAAACTGGCTCTTTTTTTAGTGTATTGCATTGTCAGAAAATAATGAGCGGACCACGATCTCACAACATTTTACAAAAAAAATCCCCCTTAATACGTCTTTATTTTTCAGTTCCAAACAATCCAGCTATTTTATTTACTCTCGCAAATGTCGCATACCAATTAAATGAATCAAATCCAAATCATCAATGAATTTGGATCCTGATGAACGTTAAATTAACTGGGAAAGCAGATGCCCTTTGAGCTGGCACACTTTTGTAGCTTTTGGTGAAAAACAATGAATAATTCTCTTTATGCTACACATGTGGGCGTGATGGCAAGATGGCAAGAGTACTATCTGTTCCACAGATCAAACAGTGCGCCAGCTTTTTAATAATCACAGGGACTAACAAGGTAGTGGGCACACAATGTCTGGAATGTTTGTTTGTTTGTCTTGTTAGCTATCCCTCAACCACAAAGGTGCGTGTGTGTGTGTGTGCATGGCAGCTGCGCCGCATAAAACGACTTACTTCTTATACTGTGTTAACTGCTTCCTTTTACCAGTCTTAAGGGTGTTTGTTAATGTGCCTGCTTTAATTGAGCTTATGTAAATAGTTGTTTCCAATGTGACGTACATGTGATGTCCATGCATCATTGGCTCTGCATTTCCATGAATACACACCTGTGAAAGGGAATTTTATGATTCTCAATTAGAGTTTGATGGAGCTTTGCTTAAACACCAGAACATCTCATCCTCTCATGATCTGCCCTAAAATCTGTTTTCCTATTTGTGGTAATTACACCCACAATGCACCTCTCCATTACTTGCCTGATGGATGCATCTATGTCAAATAGAATGTTCTCTACTACTCTATAGCGATTCCTCACCAATATTGTCACAGACACAATTAAATAAAGTAGAATTTAACAACTTTGAAGAGCGAGAAATAGAAATGGTAGAGAAACGTGAGACGAAAGTGTGGGCGCCCAACCTCACGAGGCTGCAACTGAACCTCAGACTCCCTTAACCCTCTGCATTGCAGGGATGCAAAAGCAACATAGAGACACATCAAGCCATGAAGGGTTATTATTACCAAACGTGCCAGGAGGCACAGTCACTCAATAAGAGAGTGATGCAGTGCATATGTTTACCGTGATTGGGTTTGGAAGAAGAATTCAATAAAGGAGATGAAGAAAGCCGGGTGAGAAGCATCAAGACGGACTGCTTGGCAGTGCATTCATATTAGGGAGTGTGGCGCTGGGAGGAGAAGTGATTACTGTCAGTAATTTCACAGGAAATGTTGCATCTTACTGACATTTTAGTAATAATTTCAGCAGCTGGGAACAATAAACAAAAGTACGATTGCACAATAATTGGCTCGCCGTGCAGGCTTCTGGATGCAAAAAGAGACAAAAAAAGCAATGCAATAACACACATTACCTCCCAGCCCCCATTTTTTTTAAAGCTTCATCACTTACAAGAAACAAAAGTAGATTCAGCATTTAACAAGCTCAGCTTGTGTGTGGGTAAATGTGTTTTTGGCAGAGATTTCCGACTGGGGGTCTGCAGGGACTAGAACAGGATCCCTTAGTACTTAGAGGTGATTCAGATAGATAGATAGTTTATCTCTTTTCATATAAGAAAGTCGGCATGTGAAGATACAACTTTTGATGATCACAAACCAGTCTAAAGTACTATTTTTACAGGAAAAAGTTTCCGGACATATGTTTGTTAAACAATGTTGCTGGATGACGTCTGTAATGATTATTTCCAATTTGTATGGAATGAGCGATCTCAGTATAAATCACAGAGAAAGGAGTGTTTGCACACTTTGGTGTGATGACAAGGTATGCATTGTTATCATACCAAAAAAAAAGCTCTCTGTGTAATACATAGCTTCACACAATGACACCTGCCAAAAAATGTCACAGGCACGCTGAACTAATTGGCTACATAATGAAATTCCATATTGCTTGTGAGCTTGTACAGTGTGATGGCAATTCTTCTCTTTAGAACTACAGGAACTTTAATAACACTCCACTGGGGAAGGAAGGAAGAGAAGGAAGAGGTCATCACAAAACAGATTAAATTCTACTGATGGCATCCTAAAATTGAGGTACCAGGCATCATCGTTAAAACTGTGCACATCTGTCTTCCAGAAAAGGTTTGTCCTGAAGAGTGTGGGTGATGGTTCAGGACTCAAAGCATCAACTGCAAAGTGTTTAACAATATTAATCATTAGAATATGGATCATATGCTTCAAGTAACTGAATCTTTTCACTACACTACACTCCTGAGCAAAAAAAATGGGCCAAGCCCAAAATGGCAAATATTAAGCTTTTAATGGTCTTAAAAACAAATCACTGGTCAGAAAATGAGCAAGAATTAAACAAATGCACGCTGAGGCCTGAGACCTTGTGTGCCAACATTTGCTTATTTACTTTTGCTGCAGTTAACTGTTTAGGGAAAAGCTAGAAACAGGGAAATTCACTTATATAGCCTTCTTGTACATAAAGGTAAAGTCATTATTAAAATGATTAAATAATGATTAAAATGTTTGATGTAAAATTCAAACTAACACGTCTCTGTGTACAAAATTTTCTAAAAATATCTTCTGGGATGCCACAAGGCTTAAAAATTTAAAGAAATGAAAGGTAAAAGCTATCCAATACTAAGTTCCTTTATCTATTTGTTTAATTCTTGCTAATTTCCTGACTAATGATTTGTTGTTAATACCATTAAAAGCTTAATATTTTGCCATTTTGGGCTTGGCCCATTTTTTTTTTTTTCCCAGGAGTGTATACGTGTGCTTGTTATGTTGAAGGAGATGTAACATGTTATCTAGGGTTATTATGAACTAGAAGAAAGTGCTTGTTTTTTATGGCTATGTACAACACTTACAAGCCATACTGTAATCCTACACAAACACCTTTAATGCAAGCACATTTCTTTCACCTTTATTATATGCACTTATCATATGGAGTGTGTCAGTGCAAGCTGAGCCTGCACAGTAGTAAGCTACATGTATGTAGGCTATACCTATGATAGGATATAATAACTTACTGTAAGCCATGCCAGTACCTGGTTTTGGTTTAGATTCAGCAGAACAGAGCCCTTCTTGGAGTGCATCCATACTCAAGAAAAGCATGAAAACTCTTTTCCTGCACGATACAGTGGAATTTTTACCAACACGTCAATTCAGCTGGGATATACAGTATATTACTTTGGATTATTTCTACTGGTCATTTTATAGATGGTAAAATACAGAATAATCTTTGTTGTTTTACACTGTGTAAAAAATTGCTGATATGATGGATTCAGACGATGCTAAAATTTCTGAGATACTCTGATACAAATTGCATTACTTCACCTCACCATGTGAAATGAGTCCAATCTGAATAGGTATTAAAACAGAATTAGTGAAGGATCCAGATATGGTAGGAACCAGAATTATGACCAGAATTTCTTCTTTCATGGAGTGTAGTATGATTCTGGAACTGAACGAGAACATAAATTCCTGTTTATCTCTGCGAACACACTGTGAATGTGTCTCCCATAGGTGCACTGGGGACAGCTGAATGTCACTGAGAGCATGGGGGCATTGCCAGTTTATGTGACTCGAATATTTTGTGTCTGTGGTAGTGTGTCTCTGTGTGGTGTGGTAGTGTGTCTCTGTGTGAGATATGGCTGTGCGACTATTAATGAATGAATACCAGCAATGCCGTGCTGATGCATAAATATCATTAGTCAGGAGATCTGAGATTGTCTCGCCTACCACCGATAGAAGGCAACAACAATGTCTCTGCTCTAATAAACATACTTATATTCCACACATGCTCATTAGACCAGTTATTACCGCAATGTTCTGTGTGTGTGCCTAAACTGGACCTGCAAAATGCCACAAAAGGAGACAAGAATTCAAAAATCACATTAATTACATACAGTATCTCTTTTTGCATTGCAAGTCTATGGTCTTTGCAGTTTGTATGTCTACATCTAAATTAGTGCAGTGCTTTCATAAAGAGACATTTTTTTTTCTTCATAGTGAGCTGTAAATGTCACTAGTTAGCCATTTAAAAAAATTCTGTTATATGACTCAATTCTTTCAGCTTAAAATCCCACTCAGCTTTTGCTCATAGGCATGGAAACAGCTTTGCTTCACTGTATAACTGTAGTTCTGAACGTGGGGCGACTTTTGTTTAGAAGAAGAAACAGGTGATTTCCCTGACTGCAGAAGAATGCAAGTAAGTAAAAAGTGAAGGAAGTGGAAGAACTGAAAAAGCAGAAAGTTGTGCAGCACACTCCGGAAGCCTGCTGTGCCAGATATAGCTGGTGAGAACAGTCTTCCGGGAGACTTTCTCTCCTGTTAGGTCTTTGAAGAGGGTTATCAAAAAGCTGCTCCAACTCACTTTCATCTCCTCTGGCCCGTGTCTCTGCTGCCCAGGTGTTTTCCCCCTGAGGTCTCTCTTTCTCTCTGGATTGCTTTGTCTCACCTTCTATGTCTCATTGACTTTGTCATTTTGACACCCAAACCACTGCCCCCAAACTGTTGAAAATGCTGAAGTCACAATGAGTTTTGTGTGTGTGTGTGTGTGTGTGTGTGTGTACGTGAGTATGTATGTGAGTATGGAGCTCTCTTGCTTATGGAAAGTTGCAAATTTTTTTTTTGTTGTTGTTTGAGTCATGCTGTGCTGCTGGTCCCTTTTCTGTGAAGGAAAGAGAATTAAAAGAAATCGGGTCTCTGGAAAGAATCTCTGGACTTTTTGGCATTTAAAACTAGCCATTGGTCATGTTACATCCTGTGTTAATGATGCCTCCAGCAAACACAAATGCCTGACATGACACGAAAGATAGATATTTCATAAATAAACCGTACCATGAATGACTATCAGCAGGCCATCAGAGCTGACATTTGAAGCAGGATGGAAGTGTTATCATTGCCATATGTTGTGTAATGCAGCATGGAAAGTTTCTTTTTCAAGGTCACAGTATGGGTGGAGATGTGATGTGAGCACAATGTTGATATATTCACATGCATCCTTTTTTAGCTCTCATTTTACTACATCCAAATTGATTTGCACTGTAACAAGCCTGAATTTGCAGGAAGGATGAGATATGAATGAAGAATAAAACATAGCATTCATTTAGACCTGTAGATCCTGTCACTTATTACACAGAGGTGATGAGAACTTGGGAGTACAACATGCTGCATGCTTATTTTAATGGTAGAACACATTCTTGTACATAACTCAAGTAAGGCTGGCATTTTCTGGGCATACTATGCCATAGTCAGTCACCACTTGACCTCATAAAATTTTATGCAACACATCATATCGCATTTTGACCTAAATTCACCAACCAGTTTATTAGCAACACCTGTACCTCTGCACATTCATGCAGTTATCTAATCAGCTAATCATGTAGCAGCAGCACAATGCATAAAACCACATAGGTCAAAAGCTTCAGTTAATGTTCACAGGAAACATCAAAATGTGACTTTGACCCTGGCATGGTTATTGTTGCCAGACAGGCTGGTTTGAGTACCAAAGAAGCTGATGATCTCCTGGGATTTCCGCACATAACAGTCTCTAGTGTTTACATAAAATGGTGCAAAAACAAAACAACAACGACAAAAAAAAAAAAAAAAAAAAAAAAAAACCATCCAGTGTGTGACAGTTCTGTGGGTAGTTCAATCTTCTTGGGGCAGGAAGCCTTTACAACCATGGTGAGCAGAAAAGTATCTCAAAATTGTGCAACATGTCACACGTTGATGTGGATGGGCAACACCAGAACACTGAATTAAAAAAAAAACAGGTGATATTTTTTCAGGTTTCAGGTGTTCATCTGTCCAGTTTTGGTCTGTCCATTGTAGCATCAGGTTCCTCTTCTTGACTGATGGGAGTGGAACCTGAGGCAGTCTTCTGCTGTTGTAGTCCATTTGCCTCAACGTGTAACATGTTGTGCATTCTGAGATGCTTTTCTGCTCACCATGGCTGTAAAGAATGGTTATTTGAGTTACCATAGCCTTCCTGTCACCATTCTCCTCTGACCTCCCTCATTAACAAGGTGTTTCCGTTCACTGAATACTTTTCATTTTTCGCATCATTCTGTGTAAACTCTTGAGACCATTGTGCATGAAAATCCCAGATCAGCAGTTTCTGAAATACTCAGATCAGCCTGTCTGGTACCAACAACAATGCCACAGTAAAAATAATTACATAATTACACAAGATTACATTTCCCCCATTCTGATGTCTGATGTGAATATTAACTGATGCTCTTAACTTGTATCTGCATGATTTTATGTGCTTCTGCCATATGATTGGATGACTGGATAATTGCATGAATAAGCAGAAAGTGTCAAGTTAATGTATATCATACAAACACAAACTGTATGTAATTAATTTTCTCATAAGCTTAAGACATAAAATGGTACATAAAAATGTATACATTGGATTGAAATGTTGTTTCTTCAGCAGCATGCTGCAACACATGACAATACAGTAGCACAATACACGTGACTACAGGACTACATGCAGTGCAATCACATATGGGTTCTTGTAACCACTTTAACGTTTGTGTTTTAGAAAGTATGTTATTTCTACCATATTGACAAAAGTAGCCAAGGATTCACCTGCCGCAATCCATCTGGGCAATCAGTGATGACGTCACGCCTGTGGGACCCGAAATGCTGTCCGGCCGCTGAAGAACGGCCAAATTAAGCTGTGATTTCAGACCCCTGCAGGGAGGAAAGAAGTGGATGGGGGGAGGATAGGAGGAGGAAAACGAGAAGCGTTTGTGTAAAAAATGGAGGAGGCGGGTGGCAGTGTGCGAGTGTGAGCGTGTGGGCGTGTGTGTGTCTGTCAGCTGTGCTTGGCTCTGTCCTCTTCCCGAGCGGCGCTCTGGCCCGGGCCGCCCGTTTCCAAACAAACTCGCCGGAACATGTTGCGGGCTCGGCCGTCCCCGCAGGGCCCCCCGCCGCGCTCCAAAGCTGCCGGCCACAATGCAAGCAGGTGGCCGAGCCTGCCTCACTCAGAAAGCATGGCCACACCGAGTGGGCGGCAGGCAGCAGCGCTGAAAAAAAAGAGGAAAAAAAATCTCAAAAAATCCCCACTGACCTCCATCCTCGGTTGAGCTCGCCAAAATGAAAAAAAGTTTTGGACTGAGTGTGGTTTTTTTTTTTCACTTGTTTTTTTGTGCAATGAGCGTATTGTATGACACGAGCACGAGTTGTCATTTGCTCAGCTTGTTGTGGGAAAGCGAAGGCGGTGGGGTTGTTGCTTCAGTTGTTGTGAGTGACAACAAAGTGAAAGCTGCAGGTTAAACCAGTGCTTGCCTCAGAGGGTAATATGTGAAGAAGAGGAAGCAGAGTGCTAACTCTAAGCTAACCGACTTTTCCTCCTCCATGGTGTTGGCAGGTGCTGTTCTAAGGACTCAGACTCGGGTGATTTCCACTGCCTGACTCAACATTCGCTCACGCTGCCTTACTCTGCTCTGATCGGCCTTCAGCTGCTCTCGAGACAGTTGAGGTTTCTTTCCACTGCTAAGGCAGTTACCGTTGCCATGGTAGTTCTGAGGTATGATTGATGAATCTCTATAATGGAAGTAAGAAGAGAGAATGAGTGATTCTAGATATGAAACATATACTGAGGTCTTCAAAACTTTCACCTTCGCACCGCTCCTAGGAATGTTTTAGGATGAAGCCAAAGTCATGTGGCATTAAAGCCTTTAACTATAAGCTTTCTTATTTGGGGGTATCTGTCCTCTGTCCATTGTCCCTACAATTGAAGTATTGCATGAAAATTTGCAAAAAGGAAAGAAGAACAAACCAGATGGAGAGATGGAGACCCTGATTTTTATCCCTCCCTGCTTGCCCACCCGCAAGCCTGTCCAAAAATAACAAAGAACAAAGAGGGATAAATGAGCGCAGTTTGAACGCCGGCCGCTACTTTGGCAGTGCACACAGAGGGGGTTGAGGAGCATGCGCTTGCGCACATCTGTCCGCTCAGCACGGTGTTCCAGAGAGACGCCCACCCAAACCGGGCCCAAGCTCACCTCTCCCCCAACACCTGGTCATTAGCATGAGCCGTTCCAGGCAGGGCCACAGCCATGTTCTCTCTCTTTCTACTCACTTTCTCTGAGCAAAGGATTCGAGAAAACGAGCACAGTTTTTAGTGGAACATTAATCTACCATCTGATTCAGGCTGTGATGGCTGGGCCACCACAAGGAGACATGGCCAGCTTTATTGGGCAGAGATAAAAAAGGAATTGATGAATTCTGTCTAAAAGCATGCAGCCCACCACCCCAACTCCCTCCCCACCCTGCATGCAGCCTCCTGCTTCTAACACACACATGCATACTGACTCCCAACTGTTTCGGATTCATTTAGCTTTTTTATTCAAATTGTCACATTTTTTTAAATTCTTTATCTTGATGCTCATCATCAATCAACGTTAGGCCACTTTAATTACTGCACCCGTTCATTAGACAGAGGAAAAAGATGCAGATTTGTCTCATTTTTTTCATGCCAGAGCATTGGCCTCTTTTATCAATCTTTTAGTAAAATGTTTTCATAGGTCTTGCTAAAAAATTACCTCCAGATTTATAAAAGTTTCAGCAACACTGATTTTCTTCGTACTCACGTGTGTGTTTATACAGTAAATGCCAATCACCCATAAAGTGCAAAGTGTGTTGACAACACAGCTGATTTGCATTTAGTGACACCCATAAAATTCCATAAATGGCAAAGCTCACACAGAGCTGAAAGCATGAAATTAGGAAAAAACAATGAAAGAAATGGAATTTCTCAGAGGCAGAGGTAGAATTTATTTAACTCATGTCTATACCAACTAAAAATATTATTTAGCAGCATAACAGTATCTGAAAAGGCCAAAATCTGGAGACAAATAACAGGAAAGGTGAATTAGGTGTGAAGAGAAGTGAGGTGAAAGAAAATGGTCTGACATGAAAATGGAGAAAAAAGATAGCTAGCCAGGTGATCATGGACACCAAGCACTTCACATCAGGAAAATTCTGTGTTTAATTATTATAAGTGTCCCGGCGAATGTCAGTCAGAAGTCTGTCTTTAGCATTTGGCACACACACACACAAACACGCACCCTGTGATGCTGTCTTGGAAAAGTAGGATGGCAGGTGTCATTAGGAAACCTGATGTATTCTGGAAGAAGTCTGGTGATGGCACGCAGCACACTAGGGAGTATACAGCTCATTGTAGGTTGAGACCATACCATATTGGTCACTTATCTCTCTTTGAAAAATGCCAGCGTCAAGAAATCCAAGCACTGGCAAAGCCTGAACATGCACGGGAATGGCACAAGATCACCGGTCGAATTAGTGCTGGCTCTAACATGTTGTACAGCATTAAGAAAAGAGATTGTGGCAAACAGATCCAATTTATAAACCAGCTTTCATCCTCTAAATAAAATAATACTGGTCTCGAAATATCTGATCCCTCCTACATGCAGCATGTGCTAAATCTTCCAATAGCCTAATGCCAGCTGAGCCATTACACAGACCAGCCCGCCCTCTTTTTCTATGCCGCCACTGCTTGAATGACTAGTCTTAATAGTCTTTCTTTATGTATTTGTGTTGGCTTACATTCTTCAATTATTCATATTTTTCATATTTAATATTTCTTTATTTAATGCAATTAATATGGAACAACTAGGTAACACGTATTAAATTTGTGTATGTGATAAGCTATTTAATAATGTTGTAACTCATTATATATATATATAAACTGAGCAACCTTACACTTAAAATTACACAACCTCAGGAGTTCTCATAGGATATGAACATTTTCCCAAACTAACAGGATTTTCATGAGTACAAAAGTTCTTGTGTAAAGCCTCCTATGAATGATTTACAAATAAATTCATTCATATCCAGCTTGATAAATGTCCCTGAAAACAGACTGGACACCAACTAGCCCTACGGTAGTGCACATACTAGGAGCATATCTGTTCACAATAAATTTGACATGTATTTAATTTCTAGCACCCAAAAACATATCCAAGATCTGTTAACTCTTGTTGATGGACATGTATAATAAAGGCAAGGCCTATTCTCTCCCTCACAACTAAACCAAATGACATTGACTTGCTGAGAAAATGAAAAGGCAGGTCTTCTCATTAAGCTCACAACCAAATTTAAGCAATGTGTTAATGATTTCAGTCTGTCACTCCAATTACCCTGCACCCCCACTAATAGCCACGGCCCCCTGGTCAGGAGTCCTTCTGCCTCACTCAGATTGTGGCAAAAAAATCCCCACCAACATCCTGTTTCTTTAATTGCTTTTGCTCCATGACCGGGTGATGACAAGGACAACTCAGCAACAACATCTCAATTTCCTTTCCCTCACAGAGCTTTCCATTTCAATTATCCCATATACTTGTTTTTTTTTTTTTAATGAACTTTCTTTCTCCTCTGTGCTCGCCCCCCATATGAAATGTCATTTTCTGAGTCCCTGCCAAATTTGTGGACCAGTTGCTGTTTCTTTTGGTTTCTCCAAGCAAGCTGAAGCACAAGAAGAAGGAACTTGTCAGTTTTCTTCAGAGGAGCGAGAGAGAGAGAGAGGCTAAGTGCACAATACTTTCAAAATCCCAAAATCACTCATATTACGCATTCTTTCTTTCTTGTACTTTGTTTTCTTGTTGTGCACACTACACAATTCAGAACAGATGAAGAGCACAAATTACAAGATCTTTAACCCGGAGGAATCCTCAACAAGGCTGATCCACAAACCAGGCTAAGCAAGTGTTCTTTTCATTTGCCAGAATGGAGACTGAAAAGGAACAGAAGCTTTCCTATTTAACTTGTTTGCATGCTTTTTGGATGTGTGGATGAAACACACACTCACCGCTGAAGGAGGAGAGAATGGGTAGTGAGACGTGGGCAGCAGCGACTGAGTGTTTTGTAGCGAGAGTTGGAGAGGCCTTCTTGGATGTCATGATTGTTGTTTTGTTGTTTCCTCAGTATCACCCTGGTTTCCTACATTGCATACATTTTTGGCATGCTTACATCTGGGCCAACTTAAAGGTAAAGATGACTCAGCATCTACCTTTGTATCTGATCTGCGGGGCTTGTCAGAAATTACCTGGGATAGAAAATTCAGGCCTAAAATCATCCAGTGTATTTGAAGGGACAGGTTATATGTGCTTATTGGACAGCAGAGGACCGCCAGACAAGAGGCCACTTTGTTGTCATGAATACAGAATTTCAAAGTTGTATTCCCACAGGATAATTTTCCTCTGGTCACTATTATTAGGTATCATTTTTGTTATGATTAAGATTTTTTTTTCTGCCATATGGTATTGCTTTGCCAATTAACCATTCATTCATGCATTTTCTCTCCGCCGAGAGACCTGAGTCACCTGAGAAGGTCATTCAGACATCTCTATCCCCAGCCACAGATTCTAGCTTTTCCTGAAGGGATCCCAAGCCAACAGTGAGTTGTAATCCTTTAAACAGGGCATGAGACTGTCGTGGAGTCTCTGTCCAGTGTCATGTGCCTGGAAGAGCTCTAGCAGTAATGACCTATTGAGCATGTTTTATAAGGTGCTTGGAACACCTGAACTGGCTCCTTTCAATTTACACTGATTATATGTTTTGGTATTTGCTTCACTTTGCTGAGTTACTTTATTTTAACCCCATTTTCTCCCAATTTGATAATTTACAAATTCACATCCACTAGCTAGTGCTCCCTTATTACACAACAGCTACCAACTGAGAATGGTGAAAGCTAGCTATGTGCTTCCTCTGACATACGTGAATCCAGCTCATGCTACAGTGGAACACACTTGGAGGAAAGCACTAGCTGTTATATTCCACATATATGAGCTCACATGCCCACAATTGGCTAGTATCATTGTGATTGACAGGGGAGAGAGTAATGCTATCCTTCCCATGAACAGAGCAGGGCCAATTTTTGATCTAGATGATAAGGCACTCGGGAAGATAGCGTGAAAGCCTTTCTGTTGTGTGTCACTCGGGAGCCCTCAGAGTTACTATTTAACCAAGCTTCCTATGGTTAATATCAACCACAGTGTGAAGCCATGAGTTGCCTGATAATGTATAAGCAGTTTCTCCAAACAATAGGAAATAATGTTATAAATGTTGATTTACTGTATAATACATGTCTTAATGTCTTAATACATTAAATATGACTGGATGGCTATAATGCATCTAGAATTGTATTTTATAAATGTGCACAAGACAGAATTGGTGCATTTATCTTTGGTATAAATAATAAATAAATACTGCTTGATGCATACCAGTATACAAAACAATATGATATTATTTGAATGATAATTTACAGTTTCTTTCAGTGTAAATGTTATATAATATCTCTTTACACTTCCATTGCAGAAGGGCTTGGCTTTCCCTGACTCAGACAAACTTTCTGATTCAGAAAGAAGGGACTGTAATATTTCAAGTTCAAGAATGCTATTTCCACCTAAACAAATTGTACTGCATATCTGCACATCTGGCTGAAGATTGGATGTACAGACAGTGTCCCTGCACCAATCAGATTACACCCTATTTAAATGATAAGCTCTAGACATTGCAAAATAAAAGACAACTGAACCTGAGACTACCCTACATAAATCCTTGACAAGAAATCCAGAATGTGTATTATTGCCTTTCATAAGAAATTTATATTACTTTATACTTGATAAGCTGCAGGAAAACAGATAAGATAACTCTATGTATGTGATAAGCTGACGCGTAATCCTTTAAATATAACCCACAACAAATTTAAAAAGTTGACGTATGATTACCTCCAGCATTCTTTTCCCAGCAGTACTAGTATAATCTTTAAGTAAAAGTATCAGCAGGGTGGTGCCACAGCAATTATCCCACCATAAACACATGGCCTAAAAAATTTACTGCCCTCTGTACACACAATAATAAACATGCGAACCTTTGAAATGCATAGCTAAGCAGATAAGATAAGCCAGTATTTTACAGGATTTTATTCTGTAAACTACCCACAGCTTCTGCTGTTCAAAGGTTAACCCTTAAACACATAAAAAAGAGCTTCATAAAAATGAATAGAGTAAGGTGGGTGTGGATGTATGTATGACTATGACTATTAATTTCTATAGATTTGTTTTATTACATATCCATCAAACACTTTGATGTATTTGCTTTACTTTGCTCAGTGTTAATGTTTAACCAAGGTTCCCACGGTCAGCATCAGACACAGTGGGGAGCAGTGTGAGGACACTGGCACAATATTTGCCAACAATTAAAGTTAAGCACTTCGTCGTGACCTGGTCTTCAGGAACATTATGCTAACGATGATAATGAGCAAAGGTGTGATAGTTAATCTAGTGTGATCTGGAGCTATGCATTGAACCCCCTCATTAACTTGAAACATGTTAACGAGTTCAGGCCTTACCCCATGAATGGTCTCTAAGGCAAAGGCATGGCCGTAATGATGCCTCATAATTGTGGAACGATTCTCGGAAAGCTAAGTTAGTGCTACAGAGGCTGTCGTAAACTTTTCAGCCAGGCCCCTGTTTTCAGGAAATATGCACTAGTATTGATGTGTTTGCTTCCTCTTGTATAGGGGAGTCATCTTTCTGAGAGATCTGAATCTGAATAGAATAATCAATAGGGCTGAAGATAAAGGTGAAAGCTGGTTTTCTTGCACTGGATATCTTGTTCCATGGTGCAGTTGAAGACTCAGGGACTTAAAGTGATGCTATAAAGCTGTATAGAGGGCTAGTTTCTGAAACAGACTCTCAAATTTGGTTCTAGGGACCCACTGTATTTGCATAGTTTCAGGTTTTTCCTAGGCCATCGATCCTTGATTGAGCTCCTCAGCTGGTTACCATTCATGAGTTGAATCAGGTGTGTTGGGAATATGGAAAATGTCAATTTGAGCAAAGCCAAAACTGATAATTATACTAACAGCCTGTAACAGGTAGTAATCAGTTTCTTATTATAGCCCACGTGTTTACACACCCTGTCAGTCATTTGGAATGCCTAAACTGCTTATAAACAGTACAGCTAAAATACATTTAGGCCACTCACTTTATTTACAATAAAGACCTAACTTTATTTAAATCTGGTATTGTTCCTCAAAGCTAATTCTGATGTCATGTCTGCTAGTTACACATCAAGATCACTTTCTAAACCTTTTTGTAGTTCTCTACTTAGCTCTGCATAATATGCTTTCATCATGCCTGACTCACCAAATGTCACCACTGCAGCACCACAATTTATTAATTATAGCTTAATTACAATGTATCTCATTAGTATCCTCAGCTGTCACTAAAGTCATCCCCTGTTCCCATTCTCCCCTCACGCACTAGCTCTCAGAAGACCTCCAGATTCTGTGTAGACCTTTACACTCCACCTGAGTCTTATGACACCAATAAACTCGTTATCAGCTCATGAAATGATGGCAAACAGGTGAGCGCAGGTTTCTCCATAAGTCAGCGGCAGAGATTAACGGTGTTCCCTCTGTGGTAAGAGGGCTCCCACCACTGTTCCAGTTCCCAGTCTGCATTTTTTTTCACTGCACTCCAAAATCATTACTGGCAATTAGCGTTCGTCAGGGAAGACAGCAGCTGGATGTAATTACAGGTAGCCCCTCATTACTCCTGCATGTACTGCGGAGGATGAGGGAAAAACGTGTTGGGCAAGCTGCTGTTTATCCTTATTTATTTATTTTTCCAGCTAAATGTTGTGCTACTTACAGTACAGCTATTGTGGAACAAGTAGTGCAGGTGCATGGAGAAAATGAGAAATGTGGTATTTTGGTCGAAATAAGTTTTGACATTCTAATATAGTGTTTACCTTTATTCTAGAGTTTCTGGGCAGAAGGACAGGAGACTACACATGGATTTGTTGTTTTCATACTGGTCTTTATGCCTGGATGGAACTGATCTACGCATCTTTCAGTAGAACTTTTTTGGTGTTAAAGTTACGTTTTGGAATAAAGAATCTGAGATCAGCACCACAAGCTGTCATTTGCGTGAAAGGAAAAGAAGACAGGATGAAGGATGAGGTTAATATTACATGACATCAGCGATGGTGAGTGAGTGAGAATGAAACTACTAGGATTGAGCAATGCATTTCAACACAAGGCCTCATCAATGGCATAATAAGAGTGATGTGGGGCAAGCTATTACACACACTTAAAGGCAGACAGGTAGCTGTATTCGTGATTTCTAGATTTTAAGTGCTTTAAGTCTGTAATTCCCTGTTGGGTTCATGCCACATTTCCTCGCAATAACAAACTCCTTTGTTGAAACAAACAAACCAAAAAAAAACCCACTAAACTTACAGTTCTGTCATCTCAAAAAAAGGAATATAGAATAAATAATTCACCTCCTTAACATTCATTACACCCACAACTCTAACTCGATATGCATTTTCTCAATCAATGCTGATGACATGGTATGAATCTGACAAATCTATGGGATGTTTCATGTGTGATCACCTGACACAACTGACTGACTTGATAGGCTCCATGAATCTACAGTCTGAGCTACAAAGAAATCAGCCCCTGCCTTGCTTTTTCATACCATTCTGTGTAATTTTATTACAACTATTGCTGGTGCTGTTGTGCGTCGTTCTACGAAAGTCCAAAATAATCCTCTGTCATTAGACATTAGTTAGCAGTGGACTCATGTGGATGCCAAAATGTAAATGTTATACTGATGCCTTTTTATCTTTGAAATACAGGGGAGTTTAGGCCTGCTAGTCCATTCATACCAGCTCTCCATGCATGACATACTAAAAGCACATATTTTAATATAACATAATGCAATTTTGAGAAATGAGGTAGGCTACATTGTCTAACACGCAACAAAAAACTCTGTTAAAACACCTGTCAGCAAAAGGCATTCCAACCTAATCACCGCAACAGAATATCTCTGGTGGTAGAGAACTGCACTGTGATCTCAAGGTGAGCCAACTCATTAAACTGTGCCTTTCTTCAGCATTACTCACTCCTCCAAATACCTCCATCAAGTACAAACCAAAGCTGACTCACTCTAAATATATTTCAATGAATCTGCCCATTTCTATTGCTTAGGAATATGCTTTTGCCTGAATCCTATTTGAAATGTCAGATTTAGGGTTGGCAGTGGTCGAATTTCAGCGGTGAATTTATTTAAAAGGTTTTATGGGATCATTTGGTGGTTCAACGAGCCAGATTGCTTTTCGTTTGAGCTTATTTTCATGAAGTCTGTGAACCATCTTGTTCTGGATTGTTGAACATGCAGATCTTTAGCCAAATACTTCCATTATGAGTGCTGGATTTGTGAACGAACATTCAATTATAATGCCCTGGCCGTGCTTCAATTTGTAACAAATAACTGGAAGGTAATAGCTAATCGATAACATATGAATGCAATGTTTGCTTTGACACTTGGCACTTTGTAAAAAATCCACAGGACTGATCCCAGAGCTCTGAAGTAAGAAGCAATCTTCCTCAGCCCTCATAGGGTGCACTGCTGTTGTGCTTACCTTAGCAAAGACATGAGGGTCACGACATTGATTACAAGATAAAGGTTGAGCACTGGGCTAACACAGGATTAGCACAGCAGTCTTTATCTTGCAGGTCAGACCAACATGTTCACTCTAAAAAAAAAACAAAACTTGTTTTTCTTATGCTTTAATTGTTCCTTGCTGTGTAACAATCATTTATATTGTTAAGACATTCTGGCTACATTAAATCTATAGCTTCTATTAAACCGTAGTAATAAAAATAGCGAAACTCAACAGTGTTAAATTAACTGTTTTTTTTTTTTACACTCATGTCCACCACAGTATCTTAAATTTAGCCATTCTGTTGAAGACTCCGCCCACTTTGCACTATCACATAATGTCATATATCCCTGTCAGTGTATGTGTCATTATAATATACATTTCAAATTCCTTTCTACTGTATACTTATAAACCCCACTAGCCTGAGTGAAAACACATTTACATTGAAAACAAATTTACATTGAGTTTTAAAACTATTTTCCTCAAAATCTTTTTTTTATATTCAGAACCAAAAATCTGGCATTCATTAAATTTTACATGTACATCACTATTCCTATTTATAAGGATATTAAAGAGGAATTTCCCAAAATGTCGCTATGTAATCGTTGAATTTACATTTTATATTGAAATAACCCATTTTGTTTTCTTGTTTAAACAATGAATATATTATTTTCTCTTGAGAGTGTTTTCACAGTGAAATTAAAATTTCAATTCTAACATCATCCACCCTAGACTGTTGGTTTTATTACATATGCACATGCATGCATATTTAATTAGATGAAACCTAATTTGCATTAATACTGCAAATGTCCATTTTTAAAAATAAAGTTCCAATAGAAAACATACTTGTTAGAATATCAGCAATCGGCTAGCAAAGATTATAATATCTTGCCTTAATGTCTGCAAGAAATAACGATGCTAACTGAAATGGATTGTTGTCAGACTGTTGTTCAGGAGTCTCTGTTTAGGATTAGTTTAGAACAGTAGGCTTACTTTATCATAACAGGAAATCATTTCAGCAATCATGACTATTTGCAAGTCTAAATATGAAGTATCCCCTAAGCAGAAGACATGGTTCTGGACTTGAGGAAACTATCTTGTAAATATTGTTTCACTCATCTTCCCTGATGAATTTCTTCCCTCTCTCTGGTCATCCCAAAGGCCCTGATGTTGTCTCGCTGAAGAGAAGAGTGCTCTCTCCCGTTTGAAACACTTTTTATATCTACCCAGCAGTCTGGCGGCGAGACAGTTCTTAATTTCTATCACATTTCTCAGTTCCACTGTAGCCCGGCCAACGCAAACACAAAGGACAACTGTCACGTTAAAAAATGTGGGAAAAGAAGGATGCTGGACTTTTTTTGATTCATCTAGTTTGTCCGGTTTTCCTTTTTATATCTCGCCACGAAAAAAGTTGGAACTGAATAAGAAATGGCGCTTTAGAGGAAAGATCAAGTGTGTAACAATTTAACAGATGGATTGCTGACTAAATGAGCAGCTGATACATGGATAGTATTTATACATCATTGGCAGTTAGTTCCAGTGTGTTAGATTATTTGATATATGGTTGATTTAAAAAATATTTTCCATGAGTTTAAAAGAGCTAAATAAACTGACACAATGTTATGGTCAGTAAATGGTTAAGGCTCTGTGCTAGTGATCCCTGTGATGTAAGTGAGCCAGTGTTATGCCCGTAAACAACAATTGCTCAGTTGTATTGGATTATATTGTGCCAAATTGTGCATTTATATTTGAATGAATACATGTAAATATCCATTTGTATTACATGAAAATATTGTTATGAAAGCCCTCTTGGGTATACATTAAGCTAAGGGCATGCTAATAGAGGAAAATAATCAATGATGGGTGGTGTGAAGTGACCTGATACAAAACGAAAGTTGATTATTTTCCAGTAACAGCACTTATACCTCTTATACCACAGTAATTTGTTGACGCTAACAATTTTTAAAAATTAAATAATTTCATATTTTTTATCCAACTATAGCTGGGTTTAATAACAAGTTAGTGAAACCAGTTAGTACCTGTTATCACTTACATACTAGCAGCTACAAACAATTGTCCCTTCACTCTTGAGAGTTCCTTCACTGTCTCTTGAAATTAATTTGACAAAAATACAGCCTTTTCTGTTACAGAGAAAGTGCAAAGCTCTCTTCCAAAACCATCTGGAAGATTTTCCTAACCTCTGACTGGTACAAAGTGCTGACACAGGAGACTCCTTGCAAAAATACTAAACAAATATTTCATCACAGAAGGCTCCAGCATATCAATGACTACATGTTTTTTTTAATCCATTTGTAAGCTTCTGCCATATAAGTCCTCGTGTAAGTTGGTACTATAGAAACAATTGAGTTAATATATGCCTCTGATTTGCCTTGCAGCCTTTCTAGGAATGCACCTAAGGGTGAGGCTAGTACTGAGATTATTAACACCGATCATGGCAGCATTCGTTTAACATGCAGATAGCAGCTGAGCTTTCCATTACAGTATGCGATGCCTTGCTTTTAGAATACTGTGGAAAATAAATTAATCGAGTAGCAGTGTTAGTCTCTAATAAAAGTGGCATTGTGGGAGTACTGTGATGACTTGCTAGCACACTCTTATGTATTTATATCACTGTTTTAGCAAGACATGTCAGGAGAAGAGTCATAAAAAGACAGAAACAGTTACAGATGCTCAAGCCTGATCCAGATAATGCAGAATTAAGAAATATAAATTGCTAATAGTCTTGTGCTGCATGGATGTGGTACATGGATCATACAATAGCCTAGGATGTTTTATAGCCTAGGTGAAAGAAATAAAGATCGTTTGCTTGAAGCTGTCTGATTAGTCGCTGTTGCTGCTTTTGTGTGTGTGTGTGTGTGTGTGTGTGTGTGTAAGGGATTCTCATAGGCTCTATTATATCTCACGCTGACACAATATACAGTGTACAGGTGTGCTGTAACACACACCCACTCCACTCTCCTTCCTTCAACTACACACTAATGCACATATAAACTGAATATACTGCACATACATATACTGTAGCTATAACAAATTACATGTTAGTGCCTGAGTACCATCATACAACTCTGCACACACATGCACTTATACACACATGCACTATAAAACAGCCGGAGAGAGTGAGACAGGATGTGATGTAAGACAGGTACACATGTTTGTAGAAGCCACATCACATCAACTACAAAATGAATGAAAAAATAATACAGTGGAGACAAAAAAGCTAGAAGAAAAACCAGTTTTATAGACCAAAACTCTGGGAGGTAAGTAACTGAAAGTGCAATAGACAAGAAACAGAGAGAATGAAAGTACAAAAGATAGACAGAAATGAAAGGGAGGAGTGGTGGGGGTGGTGAGTAAAGCCAGACCTGAATCTCAATGGGAGGTAAAGGCTGATCATTTATAAAAGGTAAATGCTGTCAGGACGTGGGGCGTTTAAGTAGCGCCCAGCCTCAGGTGTGATTTATGAGCACACTGCGGGGGTTATAAATCATGACGCAGCCACCGCCTCACACTCACACTGCATCACAAAACACACACTGCACAAGCACCGGACACCACGGCAGGAGATGGATGGAGGTGCAACGAGTGAGTGAAATGGAGACAAAGAGAGAGATGGAAAGTTACTATAGATGAAGTCTATCAATATGATTGCATAGTCTAGACAGAATAAATAGGCCTCTCTGACTTGCTCTATTTCTCTCTGTCTCTGTTTCGCTGCCTCTTTCTCACTCTCACTCTTCTTCTTTGTCTTTCTTGCTCTCTCAGCACTATGTGATTTCCACAGTCTGGCAGAGAGACGCCCAATCATTACAGCTAGAGGGGCTTCTTCAGGTTGGGCGGAAAATGAGATCTGTCTGTACCTCTTTATATTCAGTGCCCTTAATTACCTGCATAATTACCTCCCAATAACTACAGTCACACAGCAGCAGTGTACAATTATGTCAAAGTTACAGTGATTTCACACTAAATGTTAGTCAGACCTAGGCTAAACTCAAACTGTAGGTTACTTTTTAAACCGTTCCTCATCGGATCTTCCATGCAGATCATCTTCTTCAAGAGATTCTACCTGGGGCCCTCTTTGATAGGGAAACGTTCATAGAACCCTTAAGGATGCTTGCTAGGAGATAGATAGATAGATAGATAGATAGATAGATAGATAGAGCAACTGCATCTGTAGTTGTGTCTTTATCATGCTCCAAATATCCATATTAGTATCTATATACAGATTCAAACCTGATGTGGGTGTGGCCTAAACTGGAAGGTATTTTTTCTTTCTTTCTTTCTTTCTTTCTTTCTTTTTTATAAATTAAATGTACTACTGGAAAACATTCTAGCGCTGACAGCATGGTCTGTGAATTCTGGCTCTGACAGCTCCTCAACCTCAGCTACATCACTCGAGTTGTTCTCAAATACAGATGTGCATGCATTTTTAATCCCACTCACACAGTTATTATTTTTGTTAATACCCGCCCACAATATTTTCAAATGAATTTAGCGGGACCAAAATATAAACAAACTAGTACCCTACCTTAAGCCATGGATGCATTGTGTAAATGCATCGCCCAGCTCCAAACATTCATGTTAATGTATTTGGTCTTTGTTTGTCCCACAAACATCATATCTGGATGCTCACTTGCACCCACATATAAGTAAAAACCTCCTGCTCATGCATCTGTCCCAATATATACCTGTAGTCTCAACCAGATACCCTGTGAATCTTTCTGGAATGCTTTCTAGGGAAAAAAAATAGTGCACCTCCAATTCATATCTGTATTTGTATCTGTTTAAACTACATTATCTGATTAAATTTTATTCATATTTGGTTACAGTCTTAATAAATAGAGAAATATAGACAGACAGACAGACAGACAGACAAGCCACATGAAAACTATCAAATACTACTGCAATATTTGCAACAGTATTTTTCTCATAATTTCTTTCTTCAATAATGTTCTTCTACCAGCACTCATATAGAAGTTATTCTACCAAGAACCCTTACAAAACACATCTGATAAAGACACGGCCTGTGTTCCTGAGAGCTGTGTGTTTGCGAGCGTGGGAGTGTGTGCGTCACTGCCAGGTCACTTGTCCCTTGTGATGCAGATGATGGATGCATTGTTGGCATTCTACGAATCTCGCAATGAACGTCCTCTTGTCGGATGCTTCTATCACATAATAGCTCATGTTGGATTAGAGAAATGAACTCTTCCCACCCTTCATGCCCATCATAGTTGGGTCTTTGGGGTGAGTCACTGGATGCAAAGAACAAACAGAAAGCCTTTTGTTGTCTTTGTAGAAGTGATTATTCTGCTGATCTACTGATCTTTCCCATGTCAGAGTAATCACTGAAAATGCTTGCGCTGAACAGGCAGTGTACTGTTTATTAGGGATGTATTATAAGGGAGGTCAGAGTATTATGTGAGAACTATAGATGATGATATGTAATCACAGTTATGTGTCTCTATGGGCTTCTGCAGTGGTTTATGCTTATGATGAACACGCCATTATGAGAAAATTGCATCAGATTGAAAACAACAGGATGTTTTATCGTGCCAGTGGTGATCATTCCCATGGTAAGTCCTAAGTATGGATCCTTTCTGATGATTCAGACTCTCCAGACCACTACTCTGTCATGAAAGATCAAGGGCATGTGAGTGTGTATACATGGGTGTATGGTGCAGAGTTGATCCCTGTGCAGGCCAGTCCACCCCTCCATACACACACCCACGTTTAACGAGAAGTCTTCTCTCAGAGATAACAGCTCTCTGAAGCTGTAATCACTCCCCTTGCCACCACTCCTCCAGATGAGATGAGCCTTTTAAGTGCTAGAGCGAGGTCAAGCTGCACATGCGGGTCGTGGACTCGACTGACCTGTGGCTCTATGGCCTGAGGATACCCGAGGTGCACTCTCGAGTTGTGTCACATTGATTTGTGCCCAGCCATTATCTCAGCCAGTGAAAACGGATGGTGTTAAATCTGACTGAGTGACAGATAGTATACTTTGAGTCTTTGACCTAACATTTGTTGAATTTTGTGGGTTGTTAATTACTCTAGTAATGAGTAGATTGAAGTTGCTATGCATACACACTTGAATTATTGTTTCAGTATAAATGTTCATACTGAGCACAGAGCAAACATAACAGAAACTGTTCCTTTTGTTTTTTTGATTAACTTCTCTTTTTGTAATATACAAAAATGAGCCTCTATTTATTCCTATTGCCATTCAACACTCCCATATTAGGATGCAGGGGTGGTACGAGTGTGAAAAAGTGTTGGTTGAGCTGCAAATAGAGATGTAACACAGGATATGACCTGAATTGCTGCTGATATGTTGATTTCCCCCAGGAGCTCCTCTCTGCCCTGCTACACTGTTTTAGATTCCAGAGGGAGGTCGTTAATGCATGGCCCAGCCAGCGGGATCCATATGTATGACCGAACCCTCTCAGCACAGTGAAAATTGGCTCTTTTATGTTTCTCTCCGGAGGAGTAAGAACAAGCACATTGTAAAATATCATTGAGGACAAAGAGTAATACAAGCATATTCTGTTTTGTATTATACATAGTATGTATACATCAGAATATCTGTTCATGTGGCTTTGTGCTTAATGGTACATTTTTACACAATCTGCTTCACACGGTGTAGGACTATTGTGTAATATAAACGATCACGTATGTTGTAATATGACTGTAACATTACATTATTGTAGGTACAAGATGAACATGTACAAATAAACCCAGAAGTAAGGACATCACATGTAAATTAAGAGTATGATGGTATAGTGGTGGTACTCCAGGGTCCCTGGTTTGATCCTGAGCTCGGGTTAATGTCCGTGTGTACAGCAGATGATGCTGCCCTGAGATCGACTGGAGTCCCATCTAGGGGGTATTCAAGCCTCGCTTTCAGTGCTTCCAATTAGATTCCGGATCCACCACGAACCCCAGCCAAGATAACACAATTAGTGAAGATGGCCATATGAATGAATGGTATATTACTGTGTCACATGAAATGGATTTGAAAAATCATTATCACTGTGATGTACAGTATAAAGTTTTTTTCCTCTTTCTGACACACTCGATCCAACTCATGCTTGATAATTAGCTGATAAGCAAGAACAGGTGTGCAGAGAAAATTTCAAACTTCAAACTAATGCTAAAGATCTCTACTTTATGCCTAGGTGATACTGATGATGGCAACGCTTGTGGCATGCACCTGATTAAATGCTACAACATCTTTACAAGAGAGTGATTTTTTTTTTTCAGAGAAAACTGCATTTCTATATTGGTTTAACAAACTACCCGTGGGTAGGAAAGATTCTTGTTTTAAAAATATTCTTCAGTTAGCCTAAATAATTGAAAATTTGCACTGCAGCTGGAATTTAATGCCACCTGCTTTGAAAATGAAATATTGTAAGTATACATCAATGTTTTGTATATGATGCAAAGGAGCTATCTATCTATCTATCTATCTATCTAGGAGGAGGGGCTATCTGTTGCATTCAATGGTAACAAATGTCAGGCAATATATATATATATATATATATATATATATATATATACACTATGATGTACAACCAAGAACTAATTGTGAGGATTGTCGGCTACTGTCCCACATCAAACCCAAACTAACAGACTCCTTTATCAGTGTTATGCTAACTTTTAATCGTTGTTGTGGAAGTCATGGCACCATGCTCCTATATTAGGCGGTAAGTTTAGCAAGCTTTCATAACTATAGCACTGCCATTTTACTCTATTTATACCCCTGGAAAAACCTTCTGAATTTTTGTTGTGTCTTGTTAGGCTAAGTATATCAGGTACCTGTAACTAGCATATCTGATGATTCCCCACCAGTGTCACTCAACTGAGCATCTTTATTACTTATATCAAATGCATGCACTTTATTAGGTCCCCTTTGTTACCTATTTAACAGCATTTCAAATTGCTTGGCTAGAATTTATTATTATTATTATTTGATTGATTTTTTTATTTGTCAAATCTTTTATATCTTACAGCTCTAAATGGCTCTAAATACAACAGCAAGTCTTCAGAATGGGCAAAGCTCACATTTATTTGAAATTATGAGTTTTATAAATTAATAGAAATCCCACAACAATAGACCTCTAAATCCCCAATCAAAACTTACTAGCTGATGTTATAACTTGCTATTGTTAGAAGAGGTCTCACAGCAAAGCTAGGTAGCTAATGAGGGACAATTATTCCAATTTTTAAATCTTTCTAGCTAGCTTTTCTGTGAGACCTCTGCTAACAATATCAAGATTGTCATACTTGTTATCCATGTGTCTTACTAGCTAGCTTAACTCAGAGAACAGAGAGTTATTACTGATTTTTTTTTTTATTTTGTTTTTGTCAGGTTCAAGCAGGACATTTATGCCATTGTACAGTTATAATACTGTATATTTCTGCTGCACCAGCTCTAATCTGTTAACATTAAATATCACCTTTTCCCTGCTGCTGAGTCTTATCTGCTTCTGCCTCAGAGTTATCACAGATTTTTGTCAGTGTTCTGGAAATGAAAATTTGATGTGAACCTGCCGTGCTTGGATCTCCCATCTGCGACATTTGGCACCTGTCTGTTAGTCAGGTAGAGCAGGTGGGGAGGGGGGATAGAGAGAGAGGGAAAGTAGAGAAAAAGAGACGCACACCATGTTCTGTCTGCTGTGGACGGATACAAATGATCATGTGTACTTATTATGCTAGCTGGCACATATATTAGCATGTTCACTTGTTCAATTAGTGGAAAAAGACACAGTCACTCTTAACCCAAGTGGAGGCTCAGGGCCACTTTGGCTGTAACACAAGTTGAGTCTGGGCAGCCCATCTCTGAAATCTGGAATCACATTGATCCTTGTTTAAAGCAATGTTTTATTTCTCATGCCATTCCTATCCTCAGAAATGCCACCATCACCATAGTTCTCCACTATACTTCCTTCAAAAAAAGTTCTAGCCTTTTGATTTGCCCACCATTCCGTTCCCATGTCTTGCTTGCTGAGAATCTTCATCAGCCACACTTATTTAGAGCAACTGACATTCAATATTCAGACAGCAGGCACCAAGTGCTGCTGTGGGCTTGAGATAGCAGCATCCCACAGCCCCCGGTCCCTCATCATTGTTTCGTGGTAGCACGACTGCTTTACGCTAAGTCATTTTTCCGGAACAAATTGCAGTATCTAACCGTCGTCACAATATATTCATCACATCAGGGCACATGATGAGAGCAGGCCAGTCAGAGGAGGAGAACTCCTGGAGATCAGGTCAGCAGCTCTCATCTTCAAACCAAGCAGAAAATTTAATTAATGCCTATGCTTTAGGGTTTGGGATGCAGGGGGAAGATACTGCCTTTCATGTAACGAGTAGGCCATCCTATCAGCAGCAGCCTGCTGTCTTTTTGAGCTGCAGAGCATGCTGGGGTTTCTACAAATAAGAGGGCAAACTAAAGATTAGCAAATTAAGCAGATTAATGTCTGACTAAAAACAGTGTTGTCAGTTTTTTGCTGTCAAAATAAATGAGGTTTTAGATTGTGCTGGGGAGGGTATGATCATATTATATATATTCCTATACGTATGTATTTTGGAACCTATTTGTTCAAAGGAAAATGTTGAAAAAAAGGCATTTGAAGCTCTCACACATAGCACCCATACAGAGTACGCATACACAGCACGCACACGGGAAGTAAATCAATAAGAGTGCTGTTTGAAAAAAAAAATTTTCAAAGCACAGAGGATGGATTAAATCGATCTTACCTTTGAAAATCTCGCTCTGAAACTATCTTGTCGCTCGATTGTTTTGCAGGTTGAAATGGAGTGTTATCGACTGCCTGTGCTGATACAAGAGTCATTGAAGAGGCATGAAGGTTGATCTTAGAAAAAATGGGAAGCAAATAAACCTTGAACTGATTTTTGTGTACTTCTCTTAAAACGCTGTTTTACATGCCTTTCCATCCACCTTAATCTAATTAGCAAACATGTTTTGTGATGAGAAAAAAAAGAGGTTAAGCAAATGCCTTAGCAAATGCACCTCCTACCTAAATTCATTGTAGACGTTTTTCGATGATGGAGCATCCCTGTGGATATTACCATCACTTCAAAGAATACAATCCCCACACTCTCCAATTTAGCACATAATGACGGCCTCTCGAGTGAGAAGGGCTGTAGTTCAGACACTGCTTTTCCCTGGTGTATGAATATGACAGCTCAGTATTAATGATGCCTATCATGACCAGGCTATGCCTCTCTAGAAGTCAAGGAGTGCTGGGAGTCATTTCACCCAGTTACCAGCCTCCATCTTCTCTCTTCCTCAGCTCCTGCTGCCTCCCCTTTAGCTGGCCTTTTAAATGCAGCGCCTGCTCACTGGGAGCCATCATCTCCAGTTAAAACAAAGGGGATTCATCAGACCTGTCTGTCCCTCCCCTTACCATTCCTCGAGACTAAATTACGCCCCGAGTGCCTGGCTGGAGGTGCTGAAAATAAATGGGCCCAGATATAATGGCTAGAGCCTATGGCTAATAGTCCTGGGAGAGGAGGGAGAGGGAGCAGGAAAGAAATGAAGGCAGAAAGAGGGAGAGAATGAAAAAAATGGCTGTATTGAATATAGTTATGCTGGAGGGGCATTGAAATGTGTCCTTGTTTCAAATGAATACTTCTTTTGCCCTCTATCTATCTCATGGTTATTTTTTTTTTTGGGACACAACTGTCTCTCTTTGCTCCTCCATCCTTCCAGTCTATCTGAGCTTGAACCTTTACACCTCTCGGTGGTACAGATGGTTTCATTTTCTACGAGATAAAACCACGTTAGTTGGAACTGATTAAACAGAGAACAACATCCCCATCTGCCATTTAGGCCCATATAAAATTGCTTGGGCAGATGCTGACATCTTTGGAGATGATTGATTCACCTCTGAATGGAGGGAGGTGGGGGGGGGGGGGGGGGGGGGGGGGGTGTTCTCATAGGATTCCAGCTGCCCGTTACACACACTCACACACACACACATGCACATACACACACACACACACACACACATGGTCACTTCACCAGAGCAATCACTGGCTGCCTTGATTGGAC
Source organism: Pangasianodon hypophthalmus (assembly GCF_027358585.1). NCBI lineage: Eukaryota > Metazoa > Chordata > Actinopteri > Siluriformes > Pangasiidae > Pangasianodon > Pangasianodon hypophthalmus. Next base: position 18,246,188 of record NC_069719.1, read on the forward strand.
TCGGGCAGGTGAGTGAGAGCCGCTTTAATCATGATCAGTCCTTGGCCTGATAATTCCTCCTTTGTGGCTGTGTGTGTGTGTGTGTGTGTGTGTACGGATATGTGTGAGTGTCCAGGCTGATAACAGTTCACATTTAATAAACATGTTATCTTTGTATCTTTGCTTTCAGCAAATAATTACATGTATATACTGTTTTTTTCCCTGTTAACTTGCTTATCTCTTTCTTCCATCACTCAATATGCTTCTGCATCTTTGCAGAAGCTTTTACACATTTTATTACCTTTATGACACCAATTCACTCTCCTTTAACAGCATCCTCTTCGAAGACATCTTGACTCTTACACTGAACTCACATTCAGTAATTACTTGTAAACACTGGTGCATTTTAAGATCCAAACTTTAAACATAGCAGCAGGTCCAATCAAAGGTAACCACATCCAAGAGCTCGTAAAGCTGGATATTTGGTCCACACTAAACAATTGAGTCATTCGTTTTAGCTCATATAGTATTCAATGATGGCTGAATAATATCATGCCTGGCCAACATTACAAGATTTATAAAATCCTAACCCATGTTGAAAAACGTGAGAGACCCCATGTATAACAGATATAACAGATGTTTTTGTCCTCAGGTGTCCTTCATTCACATTACAAGATTTCCTCAGAATAAAACATGACACACTTAGAATAAAACATGACGTGTCCCAACACTTAAACCAGGAATCTTACAGGATTTCCTGTTAGCAAACATGACTTCGGATCAAAACCAACATAGTGGATGACGACCGGTCACAGCTGTTGCATGTGCATTTTGCAGGGGGGTAAAAAGCAGGACATGAAGCCATGCCTTAAAAGATTGTGATACAGTAAATATTCACAACTGTTGTGTAGCTCATTAGTTGGTATTGGGTATTTTATGCATGACATAATGTGTAACATTTCATATGAGACAATTTCTTCTACACTAAAGGATATTCAGAGTAATATGCTATATAACTCGGAATAATCAGGAAGATAGTACTAGCTTGAAACTGGGACCCCTGTTGCAGGCTTGGGAGGGGCAAATTGGCCTGTAAATTGGTGTAAATTGTAAATTGGTGTGATTAGCCTGTAGTGTGTGACACGCATACCCCTGTTCACACTAGCAGATGACTAGTTGCTCATATAGTTTTGTAGTTTGTCCCTTGTGAGCTTGTAATAACTGTGACTGTTGTCAGTTGTGGGCATGCACTTTCCAATGCGGTTTTTAGTTCCTATGACAAAATGCAGTAGCTCTATATAGCTTCTAAAGCTAACTAAAATATAAATTTAACAATGCACTAATCGGTGTGAAGAATTTGTTATTTTACGTATAATATTACGTGCTATATTTACATCTTTGTTGCTTCTTTCCAAGCGTTTTTTTTTTTTTTTAGTAATGTCTCTATGCACATTTAATGAGAGGATATATAAAACAGGATAAAATGAAAACATAAGTTTAAAGTTTTAACGTAAGATTAAAGTTATAAGTTTTCTTCCATTTTTGCATGTCAAATAGTAAATGGGAACTAACTGCAGGTAGGAATTACAGCTGTGAGTTGGAAACTGAAGAAACGTCGTAACACGTGTGCAAGAGGACTGGACCAAGGAATCATTGATCGAATCATTTGGATTTGTTGTTTTGCTACGTCATACCTAATTTACATAAAAGTCTCAGCTCGAATGTCACTTGTCGCGCTGTCGCTTTGTCACTTGCTGTTGTTAATGAAATTGCAGCTCTGTGTCGTGCATGTACCTAGAAAATGAATGGTTGTCTGTCACATTGTTGCTTGCTAGTGTGATTGTAGGGTTAATTGGAGAAATAGATCTATTAGACATAGACTGTATCTCATTTTCACAAAGGATTGATAGACTCTTTAATTGCCATTTTACATTCAAATACCTACCCACTATCAGGTCTGTCAGCACTGGTCTTTCAGCTCGCCACTGGTTAATTTGACATTGTGGGGAAGTCTATTAAAGGAAACAGCCCTAAACAAGTTTATCTCTGTTCAGGGTTATTTGTTAAGGCCAGACATCGAGTCAGGTGAATTTGCATATTAATTAAATCTGGAGCTGCAGCAAGAAGGTGGCAGTCTTAAGTGTAGTTGTCTGCAGGCTACTCACCTGCACATAAAGCTATGTGATATTTTAGCAGGGTATTGTTTTAACTCTGGAGCGAGTAATCATATTCAAACCCACACATCCCCTTACATAAGCCTACAAGGCTCTGTTGCTGTAAAGACAAAAAGAAAGAGAAAGAGAGATGTTATTTTTTTCTGTAAATGTAACCCAAGCCTCCAAATGCTGCTTTTTAAGTATTACTCTCATTTTTATAGTTTTTTTTTCATGATCCCTCTCATCTGGTCAGTTATACATGTGCAAGTAGCTATATTCTAGGAGCTGATTGTTGCAGAGATGCTTTATTTACAAAAATTTTGTGAAAAAATTCTAGCCCAGCTAGTTAACCATTTTGGTAAGCAAGAAATAAACCATGATGGGGCATGTTTTTATAGGAAAATGATCAAATAATGAATATGGTGCTTATTAATAAACATCACAAAGCTTTTTAACAGTTTATAGTTATGTTTAATGTCAAGTTAAGACAAGAGGAGTGAATTCCTGTTATCACTTGTTATCACATTATAGCAGCTATAAATAGTCATTCCTTTACCAGCATCTGTTTTTCCTTTTTCCTGATGTTAATAAGACAAAATATGCAGCTTGTCATGTTACAGAGAAACTGGAGTTTGCAAATGTCTTTGTCCTGTTAAGCGGCAAAAAACTCACTCACACTGGATCCAGAGCCTATCCTGGGAACACTGGGCGTGAGGTGGGAATACACTCTGGATGGGACACCAGTTCATTGCAGGGCTGTTGGAAAACTGTTATAAAGCCCTGACAGTAGAGACCCCATCCATAAATCTTAAATAAACATCTCCTTACAGAAAGTGTTTATTCATTTTTTTTGTTAAATAACAATGGTTTTTTCATCTGTTTATTATTAGTCTTAGATTGGAGCATCTGCCATGCAAGCTCCTGTAAATGAGTTGTTACTACAGAAACAAGAATATATTAGAATGAATGCATTATTATACATGTAGACCATCCAATTAAATTGAATTACAGCTTGCATTACTGCCACAGTCATGCTATTATAGAAAATGAATCAACACCTTCTGACCAGTCAGATTCGAGCTGTGTATCTTTGTGATTGGATCCATCTTAGCTTTAGTAAGTTTAACTGGACAGGGAAGTGAGGAATCCTGCAGGAAGTGTGTATAGGTGTGTAACAAAAAACTGGCATCTTACTGTCCATTATAACCAGCCCAATTAAGTCTTTTTGTCTATTTAAGCCCCCTTAATCTTTTTTTAGCAGATGGGATAATAACAGAGAAAAGTATGTGAGTCTCTCTCTATATATAACTCTCTATCATTCTCTGTCCATCTGTCTGCCTGTGTGTCTGTCTCTTTGTCATTATTGTGTCTTGCAGTGTATCTCTCACTCCCTCTGGGACAAACTCTTGGGCTTTTACACTATCATAATATCCTTGCTATCTTTTGGACAGAAGATCATCCTGACATGCCCTTACACCTTCCTGGGCTGCATGCTACAAGGCAGTGTTATTAAGTGACAAGAGACGTGTGTGTGTGTGTGTGTGTGTGTGAGATGAGCTCTGCAAGAGCAGGCAGGGATGAGACCAAACACAGGGAAGTAGCTTCTTCTGCAGATGCAATTAGGCTAAATCGGATTAAGCCTATCGCATTGCAGCCGGGCCTGGCCCCATGGCCACCTGGGAAAGGGGGATGGGCCCGTCCTAATGGCGATGCGGCAACCAGGGAGGAAATCAAGCCCAGAGAGCGAGCATCTAAACACAACCTTGGCTGAACTCGTTCGTGCATTCTGATACTGTGCAGCCATATCTCAGCCGTACATACTTACTTATTAGGGGTGCAAAATGTAGGATGTAATGCTTCTCTGTTTTCTTTACACTTGCATTGAATCAGACAAACCAAGAGAATGTAGGATAAGTCTCTTTCTTAGGTGCACAGATAAACAACAAAGTAGTTCTTTTATCCTCATACAGTTCCATTCGGATGGTGTTTTCTTCCCCTATGCTAAATGTCACTAAAAACAAAGGACTAGGCTAAAGAAAAGGGTGACATTTTCACACTGTGTGCGTTTCATCAGATTGTCATACATCCTTCTCTCTGCCTCTGGGCTGAGATGGAGAAAAAGAAAAATGGAGGGGAAAAAAATACAGTGTCCGATGAAACAGAACTAATGGCGTGCTGGAATGGCCTTTCTTAGATGAGGCTCTATCCAGCTGTGACGTCCCATCTACAGAATACATTGATTTCACGTCTTTTGTTCATAGCCTTGCACAAATTTGATATCACATCACTATGACAATAGGCCGTGTGCACTGAGCCGAACACTTATTCATACAAATCGTATCACTCTGTGTGTGTGTGTGTGTGTGTGTGTGAGTGTGTGGATGGCACAGTCTGACTCCAACTCCTATTCTCACACACTCTTTCTCTCTCTCACACACACACACACACACATTCACCAAAAGCAGTGTTCCTCCTTTTTCTAAGCTCACCACTATGGTTGGTGGCAGCAGCTGTATTAGGACAGGCTCTGGGAGAGAGCGGCACTCTCGGCCTCTGCCATTGTTCCCTCTCACAGCGACACACAAGCCTCCTCCAGCTGTCCAAATGCTGTGTTCCTGTGTGTTTAGAGTCTGCATACACCTCACATTTCCCTCAAACAAGCACACAACTATGTGCGAGATCTCACTGTGTATTTTTCCCATTCCAGTTTTTAGCGTTCTTTCTCTGTTGCTTTTCTGTTCAAGTAAATACTGTAAAAATAATTCAATTAATATTTCATGAGACTTACTTTTCCTCTTTTGTCAACAATAGAGTTCAAATAATAACAGGATATTAATAATAATATAATACAATACAGTAAATATGATTGTGTTTGTATGAGCTAAAAATTAACTAAAATAACCACCAAATTGTAACCAAAAACGTAATCATGTCTTTTTTTAACAGCTGATACAGCAAAATAGTTAAACATGGGTTGTGTTCTGCTGCAGCCTGCCATTTTTAAAAATTTCTCAATTTCTACTCTTTTTTTTTGGATAAAACTGACTTTGTTGTGTTAAAATGGACTGATCAGTTAAAACCATAATATAATATAATATACTATAATATATCTATTTAGTAATTGGTAATGAATTTTTTTAAATCTAGTGTAAATCTAAACCTAATGTGTGGTTATAATATTTCCAGAATGCTATATTGATGTACAGAAATATAATGTTCTTTACTCATTGGGAGGTTGATAGCTCAAATCTTCGTACTGCCAAGCTGCCACTGTTGGTCTCTAGACCCTAAAGCATCAGCTGCTAGAGGCATGTCTTACCACGGCTGACCCTGTGCTCAGAGCCAGGTTCCTTCCAAGCTGTGACATGCAGAAAAAGCATTTCATGCAGGTATATTGTCTTTCATCTGTGCTCACATTAATGTACTTATAGGCAAACAAGGAGTCTAGGAAAGAGATAGCACATTCGTCTAACACTTTCACAAGAGGGGTGCTGATAGATTACTTTATGCATCATGTCATCTCAGGACTATATAGACAATTCTCTGCCTCAGCAGCTAGGAGAGCTCCTTTAGCATGCTCTGTGGTTGATTTAAAGCAGTGCGTGTGTGTGTGTGTGTGTGTGTGTATGGAGGGGGGGCTTATTCAAAAGAATACTCACAAGTGGAGAAGGTTCCATTTTACAATGCCAAGTAAATAGATGTCCGCAAGAGCAAAGCAACTGTTCCTTAATGATGAGGGATTATAAAGAAACACAGTGGCAGCCGCAGAGTGCAATATGGTTCCTGTGCTGTAGTGGTGGCCTGGTGAACTGGCCTGGCGCTACGGCCCATTAATTACCCAATCCGCTGACGGTGTAACAAATGGCCTGTAGCCCTAAAACCATTCACTAACAGACAGAGCCCTGCGGCCCAAAGTCAGCACAGCAAAACAAAATGCAGCACAGGGGATTTATGTTCTCATGCAAAGGAATGTTAATAATATGAGTATTTTTGTGTGGATTATTGGTTTTGCTTTTATTAAGCATAATAAAAACATTATTATTATTATTATTATTATTATTATTATTATTATTATTATTATTATTATTAACAAGAGCAATCAACAACAACAACAACAACAACAATAATAATAATAATAATAATAATACTTGTTTCTATTAACAACATTAGTAATAATTATTAATTAACTATTAACTAATAATTATTTATTAACTTATATTAAGTCTATATTTGGTGTGTGTGTTCATATATATATATATATATATATATATATATATATATATATATATATATATATATATATATAAACATACCATATAATAACAAGATTAATATATTTTATCACTCAAAGTACTTATTATTATTATTAATATTATTATTATTATTATTATTATATAGTAATTAGAAATAGTATAAGCTTTGGGTCTATAAATATGCTAGTCCATTAACAAAGCACTGCATCTAGGCAGTGTATCCTCATAACATTTCTCTTCCAAGGTAAATTTTTTTCTAAATATCCATATCTATATAGCAGCCTTTTTATAGTCTATGCTAGAATAAGAAAATCTATCACTCAGGAGGGGGGTTGGTGCAACAGAAGGCTTGTTAGCTGAGTGAGGCATGTGAAGAAAAGGGACAGTGTGTGGAGGTGAGGCATGGTCAAACAGAACGTTTATGTACTCAGCTGAGGCTTTGCGGAGAACACCGTGGGCGAACTGTGGATGCCTGGAACACCTTCACCTTCTCAAATCAAATCAAATCTCATGCCTTGGAGCAGGATACTCAGAACACTATAATGATTTGATTTCTCTCGTTTATGACATCGTCCAAACATTTATTCCTAGGCATCTAAAGATCCCCTGAAGTACTGTCGTCTTATGCTGAGAACCAGGAATGAATTTGGCTATGGAATATTTACTCACATTTGTGACTGAAGGCAAACGAATGTGACAGTTTTATGCCTTTACTCACTATTTACATGTGTACACATTACAGCATGCTTCCACTAATTGATCCGTGAATCAAGTATGCTATTTGACACAAAGACTAATTAATATAATAATAAATTACATTGCATGGTGCTGAGCCCTGTTGGCCTTACTGGCTGCATAATTCTGAATAATGATTGTTTTTATAATGCAACAAATTTTAAAGAAGAATGAAAATATGAAAATATCAGCATAAATCTGTATGCATTGTTTTTCATGGGTAGAAAATAAATGGATTTCTCTGAGCTAGTGGCTGTGACATTGTGTCCTCTTTGCGTGAATGGGTTCCTCTGTTGCTTTCATTAACAGCCAGTCAAAGTGCCAAGCCAAGTTTGTCAACATATTTTTTACTAGACATCCGCAGCTCAGTGTCGCACTTTTCCCTGGCGCTAAACGTTTGCAGTGCTTCTCAGGAGAGGTCAGTATGGATTTAAGAGCTAATTAAGATGAGCTCTATTATTTGTTTCTGCATAAATGACTGGTCCCTTAGGTGTGCTGTAACAAAGTGCGGCTTAAATGCTTTCATTTTTCACTCGCTCTTCCTCTGGTGAGACCTCACACTAAATAATGGGCCTGTTTTTGGGAAGTCAAATGGTAGTTTGAGAGCCAGAGGAGTATATTTCTAAGCGAAACCTCTACCTCACATGCGTACACAGACGTACACTCATACTCAAACACCCACGCGCATATTTATCCTACACACACTGTTCTCTCTTGGGTCGTGAAAAGGTGCTTGGAACGTGGCAAGTGCGAAGGTGCCGGGGGCCACGCTTCATCTCGAGATAATGACAGTCCCTGCAGACCTAAGCAAATGCCAGATGCTGCATACTGGCTGCTGTAAAAGATGGCAGCAATTAGACCTTGCTCTTAAAACAAGGTGAGTCAGGACCTCTTAATGGTGCGCCGTTCCTTTAGCTCCCACACATGTGGCTGTTAGCATTCCACCGCCAGAAAAAAAATGCATATGAATATGCAGCTCCACAGTTATTCAGGCACATTTTACATGATTTATGCAACCATTAATCCTTATTGAAATTCAAGAGATGTCATCGGTTCAGCATTGCTTTAATAACGTTATGTTTATTGACATTGTTAATTATGTTTTTAATAATGGCTCATAACACATTGTCATGGCAGTTTAATAAAATAAGTCATCTTCTCTGCTTTGGTAAATATATCACACAGATGAAAAAAAGAATCTGTGATTATACATACAATTAATCTCTTTCTCCGTGTATTCTCCCCCACTGATCTCAGACCTTGAGGGCAATGAAATAAAATAGCTTATGTTTAGACTATCAGTTGTTTTCCAGTCCCTGAGACATTAGCCTTGAGTGGAGTGTGCACACACAGGACTTTGAGTGATGCTCATGTACTTTGAAGAAGGTCAGGGATAACAGCACCTACGTACATCATCAGCATTTCATATGCTGCACATGCAGCTGCAGTCTTCTTTGTTAACTTATTTATTTATCTTCACAATTTTTATATGTTCTCTACTACAGCTAAAGCAAATACTTATTAAATAATAATAATAATAAAATAGAATAGTGATAAGCACTACATACTCTGTAGTTTGAATCAGTATTGAAAATTAAATACAATGAGATGAAATTATTTTACATAAACTATGTATTTTAAAACATTTTTTTCAAAAATAATAAATGCATCACTTTAATGTCTGTCTGAACATAGAATAATTAAATCTGTATATTAAAGGAGAACTAGCGGCCACGGGAGGTTTTCTCTCCGAAGCATGTCTCTAGATCACATTTACAGAGGTTTCGCTGTATTTTTCTTTTTGAATGCAATAGTGCCCATGAAGTGTCTACTCATTTTGTTCTTTATTTTCGACAATATCTGTAATAATATTTTAACATATTGTTAAACAGACTATACGTAAGATATTAAGATGCTTTATTTCTTGTCAAAATTTAATATTAAAAGAACATTTTGCAATAATATTCGTAATATCAGGGAGACATAGTGAGGCAGCAGATAGTGTTGCTGTCTCCAGGGTCTGGGATCAGTTGATCAGAATCCATGCAACCCTGATCAGGATAAAGATGAATGTGTCCTGATGTCAGACTGGCAACTGGGTTTGGATAGGGCAGATCTGTACTGATCTGTTTTTGGACTGATTTTGTTGTGCAGACATGGCAACCTTTCTGTCCAGTTCAAATTCCAGCCTAATATCTAGTAGCATTGTTCCAAATGCAAAAAAAAAAAAAACAAAAAAACAAAACAGCAAATAAAGTTTACACTGGCGATTTTTAAGAACTTGAACCATTTAATTTGACACCTACCCAAATAAAATGGAGCAAAGAAACGGTCACTTGGCTGTTACAGTCTATTTAAAATTCCAATCTTGCAAGCATTCTCTATATAATGTTAGAAACATGAAAAAAGAAACTGCCCTTTCCTTTCCAGTGAAACAGTTAATAGTTTCATGATGTAGTAGTTAAGGATGTGTGCACGTATGCGATTACCATTTGCGTCACCAGAAAACACTTGCCCACCCTTTTGTTCTTTTTCAAAATGCTAGGTAAATCAAACCACGTTCACCCAAAGTAGCTTGACAAATATCCAAGCCTCGATCTGCTGTTAAGAGCCTTGAAACATTTTAAATATATATATCCATCAGTTCAATGAAACAATGGCAAGTGTACACTGAGAATTAGAATATAATTCATATAAGTAATATATGCTGTGCATTCAGACAGTTTTCCTTATTTTGTTTTCCAGCCTTCATCTGAAATGGATTTAGTTATTTGTTTTTAATTAATCCACAAGAAATATTCCATAATGAAAATGCAGAAACAACGTTTTGTAAATCAATCTAAATTTTAAAAACAGGTCACATCACTTTTACATAAGACCCTTTCCTATTACACTGTTTCCACCGAGCAGCCTTAACATGATTCTACAATGTGATTAAAGTTAATCTGTGGTAAATGCAGTTGATTGGACATGATTTTGAAAGGCACACATCTGTCTATATGAATCCCCACAACTGATAGTTCATGTCAGGGGAAGAAAAAAAACTACTACATAAACAAATTGTCTGTAGATTGTGATGAGGCAATGATCTGTAGAAGGGAGCTTAATTAAAAAAAAAATAAAAAAATAAACATTTGAAAATTCCAATGAACAAAATGGCTTCCACCATTCTTAAATGGATGAATTTCAGAACCTCAAAAACTCTTCCTCGAGATGGTCAAGGAGGTGACCAAGTCATCCATCCTGTATAGGGATGAGAGAACCTGTCAGAAGAACAACTCAGTCCACCAATCAGGCCTTCCTATTAAAGCTGCTAGATGGAAGGCATTCCCTTTTCTAAAAGGCACCAAAAGGAGTATTAAGACATGAGAAACAAGATTATATGGTTTGATATACCGATATGAAACTATTTGGCCTGAGGAAACCAGTCCATCAAGTGATCAATTTCACATTATAATGAAACATGGTGGTGGTAGCATCGTGTTGTGGGGAGGGTTTTCAACAACAGGGACTGGGAGGCTTGTGTAACTTGGGGGAGGGGTGGAAGAGGAACCTGCTCAGGAACATTCATGACCTCTTATTGGGCGAAGAATTCACTTTGCAAAACAATAATGACCCAAAACACACAGCAAATCACACAGATTTGACCCAGACGGAACATCTCTGAGGAGAGACCTCAAAATATCTGTGACAGTTGTTGTGCAGAGAAGAATGGGATGAAATGCTGTAAATGCTGCCTGCACTGTATGTAAATGCACTGTATGTGTATTATATATTCTGTTGTAATCTATATGTCACTTGTTCAATCTAAATATTCTTGTGGTTTTGGCAACAACATAAAATGTTAAAAACTGCTGGATCTACAGTTATCCCACGTGTTTGTTAAATTCCACCATGAGCGTGTCTGATTTAGATTAACTGGACATTTAGAACACATAGAACACTTTCAATATACAGACTTTTAATACACAGACATAAACAACTTTAAAGAAACTGGACAAGTCGAGGGTGGAGCATGCTGTGAAAGAGCAAAAAGCTGTCTTCATCTTTAAGATGATTTCATTGATGGACCAGAAAAATCCAGTCAGATCCTACAAAAAGCAGTTCTTGTAGAGTAGGTTTTTTTGTTTTGTTTTGTTTTGCTTGGTTTCGCTAGGAAACCAAGTTCATTAGGCTAATAATGGTAGATAATGTATTGGTGTAGTGTTTGGCCAGAGAGTTAAGTGCATTAATACACAATTAATTAATGAGTATATGAATTCCCAGAAAGTGAATAACAGTGCATATATATATATTTAAGTACTGCACTTTTTTCTAGGTGTCATTGGTGTTTCCACATACCTGTGTGTTGCTGATTCTGAAAAAAAAAAAAAAAAAAAACATCGCCTCTCACATATGCACAATGTAACTCCAGAGACAAAGTGTGTCACTTCACTTGAGAGATTTATCCACCCTTGCAGGATGTTAAAACAAGTCCTTTGCAAAGCATGGATCCCTGTCTGTGAGTTTCTGTGAATCAGTACCACCATAAGGATGTCAGCATTAATTCAGGATGGATAACTGAGGGAATCTATGAAACTACTAGGCAACAGATTTAAAAGTAATGTTTGGATTGCTATCAGGAAGATGTCTTGAAAATTGATTATATAATGTTAATTATAGGAATCCTTCAGGATTTTGGGGTGAGCTACTTTAATGAAACACCATTCCTAAGCAGTGGAACTTCATACTCTATACACACTAGCGCAGTGCTTCTCAAGGTGGAATCGGGGAATCACCAGGGGACCATGAAGCTCAGGCGATGTCGTGGATTTTTTTATTTAGCTGCAGTTGAGGACATCTCAAATCACCATTATCAAAGTTATATATAGTTACTATCCTGTTTGACTGGAAATTGGTTTAGTCCAAACCTCAATAATACAAAAACAAGTGGGACAAAAACAAGTAGGACTATAAACAATATCAATTTGGACCTAATGTGTTCTGCTGGCAGAAGGTTCAAGAATAAAGAACTCTATGGCTCTAATAAATAGACAAAATATTATCGTACACATTTAAGTAATGTAATAAATCTGTACTGAGGGGGTCCAAGTGATATATTTTCCAGTTAAAAGGGTCTCTGGCTCAAAGCAAAAGCTTTGCGAACCCCTACACAGACTTTCATTTACACATTCAGATGTCATGTATACATTACAGTCATTTGAAGATGTGCTCACAAACATCATCTGCAGCAATAGAGACAGGGAGAATCTAAATCTAAAAGTTTGTGCTTAAACCATGTCACTCTCAAAATATCTATCTATATACAATATCTACAGACAGTGCTAATATTCAGTTAATTTAGGTCATTAAATGTTCTGCTATGAACTTAAGGCCACAGTCATACAAAGTGGCAGGGACCCGAACACTTTTCAGCTCTCAAAACAGCCATGAAGTTGAAAAGTGTGACCTTACTGCTCTTTCCATCTTTATTTTTGGTATAAAATGGCTGCCATGCTGAGCATCATTAGCCCAGGACGACTGCTGCATAGCTGTAACCGTGGAGACGGAGGAGTGAGTCTGGTCACAAAAGCTGTGACTGTTTCACCTCAAAATGAAAAAAGTGCCAAAAAAATCATCTCGGCTTGGCTTGGCCTCGCAGACAGAGTGTGTGTGTGCACGTGCCCAGTATAGATTAAGCCCCGAGCTGTCACAGCTAATTGAAAGTAATAGAGCCTGCAGTTATTGGATTAGCGTGTCAGACATTGATACTTTAGGGGTGGAAACAGTTGGTCCGGAGATTGAATGATATTAGAATTGGCAGGGGCTGTTTCCAAAACATGACTGTGAGATAGTTTGTGGAGCATTTGCTTATTAGGAGCTTAAATCTTTTATAATAGTGTCAGAATGTTGTTCTGAGCACTGAAATGAAAGCAGGCCACAAGGTGAAAAGGGCTCTCATTGGTTCCTTTGTATCAATATTGGCCTACCAAACCTACCTCTCCTACAAACTGCTACATTACAGAGGGAAAAAGGTTTGGATGTAAGTCTACATCCTTCACCTAATAAGAAATACTTAAACAGCTGAAGAAAAATACATGCCTGAAGGATTTGACATCAATCAATCAATTTATTAAATTTCATATAAATAGATTTATATAAATGCACTTGTTCTAATATGTTATTGTTTCTATAGTAACATTGCATTCACAGGGACTTGTATGGCAGATGCTACACAAAATCAAAATCGAAAAATAAATAAAAAATAATAATTGACATATAAAAACATATAATAATTGTAAAGTATTCTATAAGGAGATGTTTATTTAACATGGAAAAAGTCTCCAGTGTCAGCATGTAACGCTCAGTAAGTTTTCCACCTTCAGGACAGAAGAAAATGACCGTTGGGCACAAGGTGCACCTGAATAGGCTGCAAGTCCATCACAGATGTTTAGCCACTAAACTACAAAATTATTATTAAGTTATTCATTTTAAAATGAAATGCTGACCAGTTGGTGGAGAGATGATCAATGATGAGACCCTAGGGATCAGCAGAACCGTCCATCACAGAGCAGTGTCCCAAAATGCCCTTTGCAATGACATCACTATGGCACACATTAGTTTTGCTTTTAGCGATACACAAAGCTGAGGACCCTCACCCCCACCCCTTCAGCTAAGAAAACAGAGCAGTCAGGGGATCAAGGTTTATTTTGTCCCCCATCCTTTTTCAGATGGAGGGGGGTTTATTTATTCTGCCTAAGTGGGTGAAACATCAGCGTCCTTGGCCACAGGAATCTCCTTCTCTGCCACAGGACAGATCTCATTAGGAGATAAAAGCGACAAAGATAACTTGGGATGCTTCAGAGAAATTTAAAACCATTAGTGGGTCATTGTCATAGCTATAATGTGTCTCTTTAAGCGGCTTAGTGAGCTGGTGGTGAAGTGCGATATGGGGATTAACCTATGAGGGAGTATTGCTGAGCGGCATCGAGCTGGCACTGATGAAATTGTGACAGAGCTCCAGAGGGCAGAGCAGAGCAGGCGCTATGCAAAGAGGCATTGCGGGAACTAAAGTGAATGCATGAAAACATGAGTGGGCCTAATAGGTGTGTGAAGTGATTTACGCTCTTATATTTAATTTCTATCATGTGGAAATATTGTGCATGAGGTAGTTTCATTCATTGTTTACAGCATTTTAGGCTGTGTAGCCATTTTGTTCAGATATTGTAATGTGATGTCCTAGTTCAGCTTAGTTCCTACATATCAGTGGTTTGTAACCCCATTTCTGGAGAAGCCCTGCCCTGCACATTAGTGCTAAGTGTGCTCTAACACGATATGTAGGACAGAGTTGGAGCAGGGCTGAGAACTTTATGACTTACAATTGTTTAAGAATACAATGCAACCATGAAGCTTAAGGATGTTCCTCAAGGGTCCAGTAGTGACTCTCTGGAGGTTCTGGGATCTTAAGATAGCTGTGGAGAAGCAGTGACCTATAATTGCACTACGTGATGTGACACAGATGAGGATAGGTTCAGTCTGGTTCCTCTCAAGGTTTCTTTCTCATGTTGCCTCAGGGAGTTTCTCCTTGTCACTGTCGCCTCTGGCTTGCTCATTAGGTATCTAACTCTACATCTGGATTTCTGGAAAGCTGCTCTGGGACAATGTCCATTGTTTCAACCACTATATAAATAAAATTGAATTGAACTGAATTGAACTGCTGAGATAGCACTGCCATGGATAGTGTTTCTTCAAAATGCAATGTAGTGAACTCCAACTATTCAACCTTTAGATTGTCCAGTGCAATTCAGATTAATGATCTTATCATGCGTTGAATTATAGAATAAAAACAGTAAACATTTTAATAGTCTTTCTACTGGGATCTTTTAGACTGGAAGGCCTCTAAGTGTAAAATTTTCATCATTATTCACTTTAAAGCATTTTATTCAACAACACTGAATTATTCAGTAAGCACAGATACTGGATGTAAATGTTTATAGGGAGTTTAAAGGGTTAATAATATGTGTCATTCGAAAGAAATGAATGTGTTCAAGAAACAATAATACAATAGGTAAGGAATAAAACACTTGGCAATATGCTGTTACAGTAAAATAATTAAAAACAGGGTGATGTGATGTTATTACCCTGAAGTTGATTATTTTCCTAATAGCACATCCAATGTTTTTTTTTTTTTCCATTTCATACACAGCAGTATGCCAATGCTAACAATATTTCATTTATTAAAGAATGTAATTTTAATGCATTTCTAGTTACATTTAATGTTGTGGAACGTGTACAAAAAAAAAAGGTACAGTAGTTCCTGCTATCCTGTGAGTTCTTATGTTATAGCAGCTATAAGCTTTCGTTCTCTTACCCTCCTCTCTTTTTGTTAATAAGACAAAAAATTGCAGCTTGCCCTGTTACCGAGAAGCTGCAAAACACAAAGCCCACTGTGCTATTGGAAAGTGTAAATGAACAGCCTTTCTCTATCTCTAACTGTTATAAAAAGCACTGACACTGGAGACTTCTTACAAAAATGCTAGACAAACTTCCATAATCTTTCTCATAGAAAACTTCAGTATTGTTACTGTAGAAAGAATACTATGTTAGAATAAGTGTCTTAATATAAACATGTGATTTGCCTTGCAGCTGGATCTACTTTCTGACCATACCTTCTTTTACACTATTGTAATGGTAATATTAACATTTCCACCAGCACTGGTGAAGGCATATTATTATGTAGTATTCCCTTTCAGCAGCTATATCTAAATATTACCAGTGATATTCTGTTTGTGCTGATATCATATTAATGTTATACTACTGTACAAAGCAGAGTTGGTCACATATAGTACGTTAGCATGCCCAGAAAAGAAAATAAGCACCTATTAATGGAGAACACATCTAATTATTTAAAAGAGCCTTTGGTTTTGCACACAGCACAGTAAAAGACAGGAACGTGTTATTGCATTTTGGAGTGTCTTCTCTGCAGTAGTAAGTTATTACCCAATCCTATCAATCAACTGTATCATTAACTCTGGGTAAGCCTTTGACATCACATTACTGAGCGTAACCCATTATGTAGATGGAAATTAGTCTGGTGAATATTCAGCTATGCACCATGCCTCTCTGCCCTTGCAGTACAGAACACAGAGATGTTTGATGGCTATATCTACTAGAATTGATGTTGATTAAGTAATGGCAGATACTCTATCTGCAGTCACACTCAAATCTAATTTATCATTAGTGGCAGCATCACAGGTCGGTAGTCTTACGCAGCTGAGGAAAGCTGTGACATTTTCACACGTTCACGCGAGTAGCATCCAAAATATCAAACTTCACAGATAAGCGGGCCAAATCGCACAATAGCGAAATTAGCGAACGCCCAAGCATACTGTTGAGTTGTGAAGAAAATTGTGAACTTGTTTAGGAGAAATATCCCTGGTTGAGAAACAGAGAGAGTGAGCTCCTGCTAGCTAAATCTGTTTTGCAAGCTGCCACGGATATTAAGAATCAAGTCAAAGATGAGTTACCATGAGCAGCGCACACACTCATAAAGCTGATTCACTGTGCCATTCAAAAAGCCCTTAGGTCAGGGGCTAAATTAGTGAGCTCCCAGGCGTTTACAACATTCTGCTCGAGCAGATGCATCATATCCAATCCCCTTTTGATTACATTCATACAGCTATGACCTTCGATGGTGTAATAATAATCAATAGAGTGGTCATTAACATCCAAGTAATTGCCACAGAAATAATTATCTAACAGTCTCCAAATCTTCTCTCCCATTTGTTTAGCAAGCAGATGGAGGAACCTAAAGAGCTTGTAGGGAAGATGGATTTGATAAATTAAAACCCAGGATGCAAATTCAGATTTCTGTGATTACACTAGCTGATCATAACAATTTTTCACTGCAAACGCCTAGCTGCCTCATCTTTGATAGCGCGTTAGTCCTTAATAAATTACTATGAACACATGTTCACTCGGAGTGATGCTCAGTTCTAGTGATGTTCAAGGATGACCTTCTGTACACAGCAAAGCAATGAAGAACAAAAGTCACACATTTGTTTCTAATGAAAGTTATTTGCATGCAGTCATTGTAAACGGTGCCTTCAATTAATCCATGCTTTTGGATTTCAATGTAAAATTATATGATTCACATAACTATTCAGAGTTCTAATTGTACCTGAATAAACACAGCAATATCGTTAGTGACTATGCGAACCAGCCGTAATATTCAGTTTGTCTATCTATATCGCATGAAAAACATACGAAAAAAGAGTATAAAGAATGAGATTTGTTAATGGCATTAAGCTATCCTCTCACACATGGTAATGGAGGCACGGTTCAGTGTCACACATACACACACAGAAAATCCATTTGGACCTCTTACTCTAATGGAGGATAGGAAATGTGCACATTGTTTAATGGCATTGATCAAGGTCTACTGAGTACCCAGGCCTTTTCTCATTACAGCCTCTTTATTCATGGTTTTTTGGGTAATGATGCCCACACACCAATTACTGCCAGCTTCATATTTTTTTTGAAATAATACATTGACTGTATGAACAAAATAATGTATAATAATGCATTGAGGTGCTGAAATTATGTTGAATAGAGCCAGTGAGAAGTGCTATTTTGTCAAGACAGAATACTGGAAACGAGTCGCTCCTGCTACTCTTGCTGGCTCTGGCTTGGTCTATGTCTCACACACACTCGCATTATGACAGCAGGACAGTGCTTGGCATGTACAAACACACAACAGAATGCTTAGGGATATATTCTCTGCTACAAATCTGCAACAGCTGGAGTGGTGCTGAATGCATGTAAACTTTGTATATATAATTTGGTGACAAGTCAGGCTTAATAACGCTTCAGTGTGCCTGAGTAGAGAAGACCATGGGGGAGAGGCATATGGGCTGTAACTGTCAAATGATGAGCATTAGCATTAACATGCAAGCTATGGGCTGCACGACGAGCTGCCGCACTCTCCTTCCTACAGCTGCTGGAACTGTCACAAATACAAAATTTCTTCCTGCAGCGCTAGGTTAAAACATATGACGATTTCAGCATGAGCCTTTGAAGCATGTTCTCAACAGACGAGCTCAGATTTACCTCAAATGAGTGTGTTCTTCCAAAAACTTGTGTTCAGAGGATGCGTTCAGCACATATGGACTACAGATGGCTCGTGCCGATAATTAGACCATATGACGCTGGCCGTTTTGCTGACTACCGTGACCCTCTGACAGACATTCTGCTAACTTTTTTTTTTGAAGCTGCCATAGTCCGGATATGTGTGTTTGAGTGTCCTCAGTCGCAGACTGGTGTGAGGATGAGTGCTGGCGTAGGAGCTGTGTGCGCGTTGGAGAGAGCTCTGAGTCACGGGTCCAGCTGGTCCTGTCTCCACTCACATCTGCACAGAGGGAGAGAGAGAGAGAGAGAGAGAGAGAGTGGAAAAGAAAGAAAGAAAAAAGAGAAACAAATAGAGAGATAGAGCTCAGAGGGACACCAGAGATGCTTGTTTACTAAGTAGCCATCTGATGGATAGTTTGTGTAAAGTGCGTTCACCATGACCCAGGGAGGTCTCAGTTGTGTCTGACTACCTTCTTATTGAACTGTCTATGTAAAGCATAGAATTACACATGATTTACTTCATACTGTACATCAAAACTGATTATATATTAAACTGACATGATTATTAAAAGTGACATAATTAGAACCAAAAATGATCTCTTCTTAGAGACAGTGATGTTTACCTCCATGTTTGGATATGTTTCTTAGCACTAATTGGAAAAAGAAAAAAAAATATCTGCCAAGCCTCCTTGGAAACGAGTGACCCACACAACATACAAACACCATGTGGCCTTGGATCAAGGCTATTCTTGTGACAAAGTGCTGTTTCCTAGCATCTTGAAAATACATTTAAATCTAGACATTACATGATATACAACCAATAAATCACCAATCTGGAACAGAGGTTCTGCAAAAAAAAATATCCAAATGTGAACAAGCCAACTAAAACCCATGTTGATATTAGATATGGGCAAAAGAGGAAGAAGTGATGATGTGTATGTGCATGTTTGCCCTCTTCTCTTTGTCTTAGTGCTGTCGTGATGCATTCTAGTTCCTCCCCAGGAACACATGGCAAGGTATTTACCGAGCCATCTGCTCCAAACTGCCATGCTAACTCTATCTGCTGTTCAGTTGCTAAGCAATGAATGTTTTTTAAAATGAGTGAGTCAGTAGTATTACTCACCTGTGAAAGTTAAGGTCTCTTTGTTTCTCTTCATCCATTTGGGTGTGATGGCGAAGGGTAGTTTGTGATACCGCAGCACATAGCTGCATTCAGGGTCAGTGCATTTCTTTGGTCTCAGCAGGGCATATGCAATGAAAGTGAAACATGTCGAGTGGCGGTTTCTGATTGTAAACTTAAAAAGTAAACTCGGTTTCTCCCAACAGTCCATTCTCTCTGCATCTCTTGATGCAGAAAATTGTCATTTTAGTACTTAAATCTACTTCCCTACTTTAACACGTTTGATTTAACTCATGAAGGATTTGGGAATTAGGTAATGAATTAGGAAATCATGAAACTGTGCAGTGCTTCTTCTTTATTCTCTAGAACTAGACTTTGTATTGTATTTTCACTTGTTTGCCTGGAAAAACCCTTCATATGATCAAATTTAGGTTATACTGTATATAGTTCTGGAAAGTACAGGCTTTCCTGACCTGAGTTACGTTTCTCTTTTGCATGTCACTTAACCAGAAGTAAAGTTATACTGTCACATATTAAAATCTGGTTACTCCTAAAACCGATAAAGATTCCATTATAATTCTTTTCTATACATTTATAACCTAATCTACTTATAGAAAAATATCACCACTGCCAAATTTTGAAGAATTATAACTTTACAATGGATGAAATGAGTTCTCACTTTGATTATCAGCATGATCCACTTCAGTCTCTGTCTCATCATCACCCGTGGCATTTGAACGCAAACCTCATTGTGGTCTTCTTCTTCTTCTTCTTCTGTTTCTTGTTAGTAGTGGATTTTTATTAGGTCATGTAGACATTTGGAAACTTATGTGGACTGTTATGTGTACAGAATGTGTAACCGCTCCTCTTCATGTTGATGATATGATGGCGCAGGAGCATCACAGACATTTTGATATTTGGTATCTGATTACAAACTGAATATACACTATATGGCCAAAAGTATGTGGACACCATACCAATCACACCCATATGTGCTTGTTGAACATCCCATTAGAGATCCCATGGTATAATAAACTCCACTCTTTGGGGAAGGCTTCCCACTAGATTTTGGGGTGTGGCTGTGGGGATTTGCTCATTCAGCCACAGTTCATCCCACAGTTCAGTGGGGTTGAGGTCAGGGCTCTGTGCTGGCCGTTTGAGTTCTTCCATACCAACCTTGGCAAACCTTGGGTCTTTATGGAGCTTGATTTGTGCACGGGGCATTGTCATCCTGGAACAGGTTTGGGGCATCCTAGCTCCAGTAAAGGGGAATTCTTAATTCTACAGCATACAATGACATTCTAATTGTGTGTTTCAACCTTTGTGACAACAGTTTGGAGAAGGCCCATAAGAAGGCCCATGGAGAAGGCCCATCACATTTGGGTGTGATGGTCAGGTGTCCACATACTTTTGGCCATATAGTTGTATTAGTTAGTGTAGCAATCAATGTTCAAATCCTGACAATAACTGTGTAAGGAAATCGCACTTAGCTTGCAAGGTTTTAGACATCTATAGGCATCTGTCTGTTTATACCACCGTGTTAAATTGCCTCCTAACCCAACATGATCTATGCAGGAAGACAGCCAAGGTTAAGATTAAAAAGTAAATAAAAACATGTTGCATTGTTTTTTGTAAAATATATTTATGATTTTTTTTAAAGTACAGATGTTAAAGTATTTTTTGGCAGAAAATCTCAATTTTGGCCAATTTTTCTTCAGTTTTGATGCAACGGGTTTTCCCTGACCACTAAACATTTTTGAAAACAGGAACATTAAACCATTAGAGGGTATTTTGCATTATTTGAGAGGAACATAATCCAGGCACACCTGAAGCAGACACAATAAGGGTCAAATGCAAATGTTTCAAAGGTAAAGAACAATAGCACACTTCAGCATAAAAGCAGGTCAGCAGGAAAATTGCAACAACATATTAAATGTCACTGTTCATCTACTTCATCTGAAAGCCTGATAGACAAAACACAAACTGTAAGCAACTCACTAGAAGATTGTCCAGATTGATATTACAGTCATGAGTATGACAAATGACCTGTATTTTTCACTGTAGGTTGGGTGTATGGAAATTTGTCAAATGGCACTGAAAATGAAAAAAATTATATGTAGCTGTAGTATTTATAATTATTTTTATTAGCAATATATATGTTTTTCACATGCTAAGCTCTTCCAGGTAATAGCCAAATTGCCATATGAAACATTTATAATGTAGTGTACCCAATTAAGGAAAAAATGGTGGGTATTTTTATGAAATTATTGTTCAGTGATGCTGTCCAGATCAGTGACAAGCTCCAGAATATATAACTTTGAGCCAGGTCATGACCCCGGGACAGGAGCTTTGTCATTTTCAGCTGAGGCTGTCCCTGCACAGGTGACACAAATAAGAGGTCAGGATGAGGGCACTTCGTTTGGTCATAAATCACCAAGAGGAACATGGGACATGGTGTCCTTTGCTCCTGGCCTGTCCTCTCTGGGCCTTGTCCTAGATACAAAGAAAGGCTATGAAATCATATCAACCCAGGACCTGTCCTACTGTCACATGAAATGCAATTAGGAGACAGTGGAAAGGTCAAGAAGAAGTTTGAAAGGGAAAGAGGAAGAAAGTTTGGGCTTTGTGATGCCTGGGTAGTATATTCCAGTGCATCAGTATGCAGAGGTGATGCTCTGTGGCAAGATTCACTAATCTGTTTGGCTGCTCATTGCCTTTTTGGAGTTTTTTTTTTTTTTATAGATAATTCCACTCTAGGGATGATACTTCTATCCTGTAGAAGCCTGTTTTCCCCATAAAGTTGGATATGCATATGCTTTTTATAGATCTGAAGGGGAAAAAAAACCTGTGTGCTATATTCTTGGCATAACATTCCAATGTTGACCTTAACCAAATAAATGGATGTCCAGGTTTGAAGCAGTATGATGTGCAGCAACACCTCTTAGAACCTGAACAGGCTTTCAACACTAATCAGAAAGCAAACTTAAATAATACACCCTTGCAAGCACAGAACAAAAACAGCATCTTAATTTTCCCCACAGAATACATTAGCTCTAAGTGGCACTGTGGTTATTGCAGGGGTCTGAATCTACAGCGGACACCTGGGATTCTCCAAACTGTTTGATCTGGCCCTTTCAAGCACTGCGATCATCCTGCTAAATTGCGCCTAATGGACAGTGCCTGCCACTCGGAAGCTGAGACGAGGTGGGTGGTTGGGAGGGAGTTGGGGGGCGGGGGGTGGTGGGTTACAATTTAGTGTGCTTACACACCTGTCCTTTGTAGTTCAGAGACCACATTGTGAGCACCGGCGACATTAGCCTCGATTCGCAAACAGCACTCCCGAGCTACAGAGCGCAGACTCCATTTAGGGACCTTGAATAGCCATGGGATGCTATTAGCCTTGGTACCTGCGTATGCTTGCCGGCTCCCCATCAGAACAATGCGGAACGAAGGAGGGAGGACATGAGAGGGAAAAAGAAAGAGAAAGAGATGCATCACCGCACCTGTCCCTTCAATGGCATCCCCACATGTGCAGCCTGAAGTGATATATGGGAGCTAGTTAGCCACACACAATAGGGCCAGCTAGCTCATGAATAATATGCCAGTCCAGCTCTGAGGACAACAGAAGCTTTCCTGAAAAAACGCAGCTCAACTGCTTCCTATTGTTGATAAAGAACTTCCTATTGTTCTAGTGACTGACTAAGAAGTTGTATTATGAAGAAGATTTACTCACACCCCATTCAGTTGAGAATATAACAAAACCCTCGCCACCCACAGCTGCTGTTTTATCACTCTTTTTATGATGATAAGCCAGATGCTAAGTATCATACAAAGCTACTTTCACACTAGGTGAGAATTACAACAGAGAGGTGTAGTCAAGAGCCTTGGCTTAGCAATGTCAGAACTCTAGACTTAGATAGTTTGTGAAGTCAATGCGTACTCTATATACACCATTTCTTTGTATTAAGGCTACATGGAAGCACACTGCAAAGTAAATACCATACAAAGCGAACAGAGATAAGGAGCAAGCAGCTTGCGGCTAGTCTGAAATTGCTGAGCATTTGTCATGTGGTTGGAATACGAGGAGGAATGTTATTTTGCAAACGCACCAGGAGATTTTTTGTTTTGTGCGTGGAAGACAATTACAATTCTACCGCTGCCAATGCATCTACTGAGCAGGTGGCTAGAGTGGGAAACAGAACATATTATCTATCCCTCCCTCCTCTCTATTCTGCCTCTCTCATTCACACTGCCGTCCTTGCTAAATGTTTGCTTTTAGCATGTGTTCTCAAAGAGAATTTCCCTGAAAAGATTCTCATATGCAAGTATCAAAAAAAAAAAAAAAAAGCTATAGAAAATGTCACATACAAACAACACATTTTACACTGCATGTGTTGAAAAGGCTTTGCAGCTGTCCCTGAATCTCTACTCATAGTGAGGAAAGGGCATGAATTAGTAATTAAGGTGATCTGGTTATCAGACAGGGAGCTGTAAAGACGTCAGTCACTGTAAAACATGAGGGCAACCTGCAGAGAGCACACACACACACGCGCGCGCACAAGAAAGAGTAGCTTAGTAGCTCAAGCTTCTGAATTAGATATGACAGGAAGTACTGTTTCACATGTAGACACAGACACAAATCACATTAGCTTATACCTATAATAGTATGAACGTTCATATGTTTACACCATTGTTGTTCCTATATTACCTATTAATATACATGTGCGATATGTGTTGATAGTTTTTCATATTTCATGTACAGATTATAATAATATACAAAGCCATATTATAAATATAGGTGTGTTCATGCTACGATCTATGCCATTTACTATTGCAGGTGGTACATTAAACAGTGCAATATTTCGTGTCAGTTTATTGTACAATTTGTGCATTGCTGTATGTTAATCAATTCATTAATTGTTGTATCGTGAGAGTGGTTCATGCCATGTAACTCAGCACCCATTTCCATTCATGGGCTTTCTAAACATGACCTCCTATAAGGTACATTCTTAATATGTGTGCACTGTATGCATGACTAATCTGTTGAGACAGTGTAAGGTTTCTCTTTCATTCAAGCAATCAGGTGTGGAATGGCTCGATTACAGTATGTTCATGTTCCTGTATAATAAAATAGTGTGTAATAGTGTTGCTTCTTGCCATTTTCAGAAACAAACGGTGCAACAGCTGGTGTATCATCTAATAATCATTTGTATCATCATGTATGAAGATGTTTACTTATACATGTATAGTACTGTGGATACTGTGCGAAGTCTTAGGCATCCTAATTATTTTAAACACTAATGTTGTCATGATGTTTATTTTATGACTTCTGCATTATTGGTTTAGGGGGAACAATGCATTTTCAAATGTTATATTTGCAACCAAAATTAAATGTTACAGAAAAAAAGAATGTCAGTTAAAGTAGGTAATATATATATATTATGTATGAACGCTGGCCGGATTACATCCAACTGCGGCAGAAAAATTTACCAGCCAATTTCCTTATACAACTGCACCTGAGACTACTGATGCATTTTAAAGACAAAGAGCTGTCACACCAAATATTGACTTTCTTTAGTTTATTACTGTTTACTGTTCTTTGCAGAAGTTTTTAATATAAATAAGTTTTTAATATAATTTTTAAGTTTTTAATATAAATAAAAAGCTTAATTGCAATATTTCTGAAGGCATCAATGCTTTACAGCTGATATATTAGCTGATACGTACTGTATACATCAGTTCTGACACATATATAAATGTAGTCGTATTTTTGGTTAAACGTTATGACCTTGATTTAGTGTACACATTAAATTAATTAAACAAATATTTGGGCTGAACAAGAAATGGGATCAAGTTCAATACTCTAGAATTAGAAAATCTAAAAAAGAAAGAATAGATATAAGTCAAATAAAAAATATTTGTTAATATTAAATTTGCTAAAAAGTAAAATGAATTTCTCAGTTCACTTACATTGAAAAAAGGAAACTGTAAAGGCCTAGAGCTGGATCATCTAATTAGGCACTTTTATAGTCACATAGCATACACTGTATATTTGTCTTGCAGCTGATACAAACACTGTCTGAGTTGTTTTTCTACAAACCTACAGTCACTGGTTCACCCTCCAAGTGCACTTGCCTTTAATTGAAGCATTAATTTAGCACCAAATTAATCTGAGTGTGGACAATTAATAAGTCTTTAAATACAAAGATTTAGGGATTTGATGCACAAAGGTGTTACACAAATCCCCATTTTATAGCTGCTCATTGCTTCTCCTAAGATTTAATTCTAAGTAAATCCACTTAATACAAATTACATTTATTCAAAAATAAATTTATACATAGACACTATTCTCTTCTACTCTATTTATTTATTTATTTATGTCATTAGATATAAATAAAATACAAATAAATGTTAACCATAATCATTTATCAGAATGTCTTTAAGACAGTACAAACTACTGTGCGGTATACTGTATATATTTTTTTTATTAACTGTATCATTAGGCACCCTTAATGCATAAATTGTGCGACGGAATGTCAGAGAAATGCATCACTTAAATGGAATACCTCAGGCCATATTGTGTATCCCAGTCATGAATTATCAATGTTTGTACAGAACTTAATTGACTCAGGGTTCACTGAAGGCTAGTGACACAGATCTTAGATCAGCCTGGATAAATTTCCAAGCCTTTGTAAGAGGAGAGTGAGTTACCAAGCTGCTGTACACTAGAGCCACATCTGCCTTGGGGCAATTTCACATTTGCGATAGTGTTAAGTATGCAAATACCCCTGATATTAAGGCCTCGTTTGAATACTGGTTTTCATATTAAAATATTAATGCCGTTTTAACTGGGGCCAGTCTCAGTTCTCATTATAGACTCGAATACACATCGGTGCTGTACTGTAGGCTCATGAATTCAAATGAGTGCTTGTGAACATCTAATTAGTTTGTAGATCAAGGTCGAAGTTTTTTGTTCCTTTTTGTTTTGGCACAACAATTAGGTCTCAATGCAAGCGCAACAAAGTTGAGCTGTTGTAGTGTTTTAACACATTATAAGAAACATATAAAAAAATGGCACTTGAATTGGTTTATAGTTTCTGAAAAGGTTGTAGGTTTGCTTAATGTATATATATTTGAAGAAGGAATTCTGATTTCCACAAACTGTGTCTTGTGAGATTTTACAAGCTGAATTTAAATATTATAAGTGAGTAGCTTACAGAAAATAGATAGACATGCATAACATCAAATTCCCATGGCAGTCATAGAGAAAATCCTTTGTTCATATATGAGTAAACATTTCAGCATTCAACACAGTATTTACAGGCTTCACAGTGGTTCATTTTCAGCCCACACATATTTGGTCTGTTTTGGAATAAAAAGGCATGTGGCGGCTGCTGTTTTTCAGTAAAAGGCTGTCATTGCTGTCAGGAGTGCAGAAAAAGAACGCATATCCTGTTTCCTTTATAGTCTGTCAAACCGAATCCTGAATTCTAGGAACAGACTTATTTGTCTCTCTCTGTCTGCTTAGGCTTTGTGATTCATAAAAACCAAAGGCGTCATTTTCCGCAATACAATATAAATTGTACATTTTCCACACACTAGGGCAGAAAACATGCTAAAACAGAGTAAGAAAAAGGTCATGCCTTTGGCACGTGTTGTTTGTCATGCAATGAAACTGCAATTGAAACATACAAAATGTGCAGGTGTCCTGTTTATGTGTGCGTGTGTGTGCTTGCGCATGTGTACTGTATGCCCAGTTGGGAGTGAAGATTCAGGAGGCTCTCTTCCATCTTGGCAGTGGCTGTGTGCCACTGGGACGCCAGCAGTGTGTGCAGTGATAATTGTGTGAATTGAGCTGTAAGGGGGAACTGCCCATTGACCAGCACACTGGGCCTGTACATTTTGGCAGGTGCAGGGAGGGGAAACGAAGAGAGAGATTGAGAGAGAGAGACAGAGAGAGAGAATGAGAGAGAGAACGAGAGAGAGAACGAGAGAGAGAGAGAGAGAGAGAGAGAGAATCTCTCCAGTGGGCAGGCCACAGCTGCTAGTACAGGGCCTCCATTAGCCAAAGCCTGCCTATTGATTCACTCTGTGGGATGTTTCCTCTCTCTATCTGCCTGTGCTGCTTTGTGCCGAGTGCATTTGCATGGCTCTGAGCACCGCAGCATAGCCAGAGGTGTTCCGCTTCTCTGATTTGAACGGGTCTCTCTTCGATCAGTAGGGACTGCCTTTACCAATGGCTCTGGTTCCTATAATTAGACAGTATGTTAATGGCCAAGCATTCAAAATGCACATATCATCCTGCTAATATAATTACTTTGACTGTTCAGTGGAAAAAATGGAACAAATGGAATAGTGTCAATATATGGGGTCAGTTTCTTCGAACAATGAGGGCAACTACTTATGACAGGACAGTGGTCTAAATAACACACAGAACAGATTAGA
This sequence comes from Pangasianodon hypophthalmus, assembly GCF_027358585.1. Lineage (NCBI taxonomy): Eukaryota > Metazoa > Chordata > Actinopteri > Siluriformes > Pangasiidae > Pangasianodon > Pangasianodon hypophthalmus. Next base: position 18,273,982 of record NC_069719.1, read on the forward strand.
GTCACAACTGTAATTTAATCAGTTAATATAGCAATGCTGCTTTGTGTGGTTTTTGTATTGCTGCACAAAATAATTATGGGTAAATAATAATTAAATAAGAGCTTCAAAATATTAGGAGTAAACGTTTTGCTTATGACAATATCCAGGTTTAGCACACATAATGTACATATGTATATCTGAATTATTAAAGAAAAATTGTAAACATAGGTGTAAACTCATTCTTCCCTGATTGAGCAACTTACATGTTAGACATTTCACTTTACATGCAAGCATGTGTGTGAGACAAGATTAAAGTCTATTTAGAAAGTAGGTAAGTGTGGCTTAAGCTTTTTGAAATTTGGAAATTACAGTGATTATGACTGTCTGTACAGGATGCCACTTCTGAGACTTCTGTCTGCGGGTGTGTCTTTGCTGTCTGTGGCGTTGTTGCATTGTGGCATTGGGGCACAGAAAGACACAGAAAGGCAGAAATTCAAGAAAGTCAGCAGTGACCCATATGAGCTGTGTTTTGATAAAATAGCTAAACTAAAGCTTTGTTCATTTCACTGCAACTATAGGCCATGTTTAAAGTGCTCTCAGACTTGCTTCAGGTAAGTGCAGCCTTGGTTTGTAAGCAAATGGAAGCATCTCTCTCTCTCTTTCTCTCTCTCTCTCTCTCTCTCTGACACACACACACATTTTCTCTTCGTAAAAGCCTGGGAACAGAAGGAGTGTCCATCAGTCCTCAGGCTCTTGGTCTTTTCAGCGGCTGCTGCTCTAAATGGGGTCTACACAAATGACGGCAAACAGATGTTGCCCAGATTACCAGTAACACAGAGTGACCTCTTCTTAGCTGTCTTGTACACACACAAACACACACACACAAAAGCAGCCAGGATCTTGTTCTTTAAAACCTTATCTCCTTCACCAACCCAGTGTGTGTCAACCTCCTTTCTGCTAGTCTGCTTGGTGGGAATTGATCATGGCCATAAGAGTTTTGCTGGATGGGAACTTTGATGCCAAAGGGGTGACATTTTAAGTAGGCTACATGTACTACAGCAAGAAGCCTAGAGTCCAAGATATGGCATATTTACTAGATATACATACATTTATTCATTCATTTTTTTCAATCATTCTTTCATCTTCAGTAATTGCTTTGTCCTGGTGGATCCGTTGACTATCCCGGGATGTCAGTTCATCCAGGTCACCAAGCACACACACATTCATTCACACCTACTGACAATTTTAGCCAATCCACCTGTTTTTGGGAGCTGGGAGGAAATTGGAGAACCCGGAGGAAACCAAAGTGCACATAGGGAGTATATGTAAAACTCTGCACAGATCATATCCCAAGCTCAGGATCGAACCAGGAACTCCGGATCTGTAAGTCAGCAATGCTCCCTGCTGTGCAAACATACCTCCCAGATTGAAGAATACTCCCTGCACACTGTATTCAACCATGGGCCAGGCTCATGATAATGGATCATAAGAGTACATATGAGGGGATTTAGCAAATCCTCCTTGTATTGTGCTGTATCCTATGGTTACTCCTCAAAGGCATACACTGTAAGACTGAAAATCATTCAGGTCATTCAAGGTTAACATGGAGAACAGTACAGGATTCTTCATGTTACAAAATTTCTACTGGAATTTTCAGTGCATCTTGATTCTTAGTCACTTGGTTTGACCTGGGTACAGAGTTATAACTAAAGAGTCATTCTCTTACAAAAAATTTCAGCAGTGAACCTATCTATTGAGTAGCAAATGAAGTAGAAGTAGAACAAGCCTATATCTCTCCAGACAGACATGCAATATAACTTGGTCTTAGTTCACCTTACCTGAGCTCATTTGCTGCTTTCTGGTATCTAATGCTGAATCTTCAGAGCACATAGGAAGATCTCAGTTATGAGAAAAAACACAATAACCATTCATTTCTCTAGCTTTGTAATGGTTTCATGAGTACTAGACCTCACAAACAACAAATTATTTAGACCTTGCAAAGCAGATAAACACTACACAACCAGAGATGATCAATGGTTTCAATTAATATCTCCAAAAACAGTTGCTTGGTGTTGTTTTATGGATTCAGTTTAAATATCAGGACTATTTGGAGTGTTTGTGGCGACAGTGCTGGAGTGGCTGGATTTCTGGGTAGAACTAACTGACTGTCTGCATGTCCCACATTATAGAAGGAGCAGAAAGAACCAAAGTGCACCGATGTCCCTTCCATAAAGTACCAGAGACAAGTGATGGAGCCACTTTCTTAATGGGCCTCTATTGATCTCGACGGACATTCAATCCAATTCAATCATAGCTCTAAAAGCTTTTCACAATTCTGCTGGCTCACCCATGAAAACCAGATCCACACATAAGCTGCCTATCCAGCCTATGACCTCAGGAGTACACTCACTAACCAATTTATTAGGAACACCTGCTCATTCATGCAATTATGCAAACAGCCAATCATAGGGCAGCAGTGCAAAGCATAAAATCATGCAGATCCGGGTCATATTTAATTTGTATACAACTGAAAAAATCTCAGTTCAAATGATTCTTATCATGCTGTTCTTGCTGCTGGCACAGAAATCGGCGTTCTATAGAAAATGAGCAGTCGCCTGTCACCTTGTTGCTTGCTAGTGTGATTGCAGGGTGGGAGTGTTATATTAATAACCAGAAAGTGTTCGGTAGGTTGGTTAGTCAGGTACAGGGCATGGTTAGATGACTCCCGGGTCTTATTAGAGGCAGGGGATGGAGTCTTGATTAGTGCAGGGTAAACACCCTCTCACTCGCTTGATTGTAAACAGTCCATTAGTCGCAAGCTCCAAGGTAAACATGTTTACTGGCATGACACTGCCAGGGAGACTCCTCCTCCAGTAGTGGCAGCATCACGCAGGGGGAAATTAATGTGCCATTCAGGATGACTGCTTTTCTTTCCCATTGACAGGATCCCAGGCAGAAGCTGGAGGCTAGAAAAGATTCACACTCAGTCAGAGATACAGACAAATGACGGTATATATTAGAGGCTTCATAATGTTTTCTTTGTTTTCAAAACTTAAGTCTGTTTTCTATTGAAATGTTTTCAAATGTATTTTTCTTTACTCACCGAAGACCTTACTTTGTGAATTCGATGTCCACAATACAACATGAGCAGTGTATAACCTGCCAAAGCCCTGTACCAACCAGCTCCTCCCTGTACCAATGAACTGCTAGCACTTGCCCTTGAAGAGGTCAGAGCACAGTGTTTTTCAGCTGAGACGACAGCTGCACATCAAGTCTGAGAGAGATGCTGTCATAGATATTAATACCTCTTTGTTTATGCTTCTGTTGTGCTTCACCTGAGGAGCAGGTGCGGGTCTCTGATAATAACATAACAGAGAGGGCACAGGTGTGAGTACACAGGAAGGAGAGAACGCACTTGCTGGTTTTGGATGTCACAGTGGATGGCGTTTTCCTTTTGCGTAGCTCCTTGAGAAAATATTGTCTGCTCAATATGTAAACTCAATATGACTGTGGCATTAGGAAATAGTTCCACTGGTAATACTTCCTTGATGTTATTTCTTGGTTTTGATTCTATTTGATCTTTTTTCTTTTTTTTTCCTTTTTTTCGCTTCTGGTATCCACTTTTTTGCTTCAGTAGGTGGGTCTTAGAAGCAAGAGTACATCTTAAATGTGTATTTGTCAAAAGGAATTTGGAGTAACAAGGCCATGCCCACTCAATATGGGCATCTCATTAAACAAGGCAGAACAATATGGAGAAGCAGTCTATCAACAGATAGCCCTGTATTCGAATTGTTTGCTACACTAGATGTAGTTTGTGGACATCTTATGCCTGCTCCCATATGAAAAAGAACCAGACAATAATCATATTGTCCAACTGCAGCTGACTGCAAATAGTAATAAATGTACTAATCATGTTTTGAAGTTTGATTTAGTTCATTTGCATTTGTATCATATGTTTATTTAATATAAAATGCTGTTTTTGCAAAGATTATATACTAGATATATATAATGCAGTATTATATACTGGTAAATAAAATGATAATTGTGGTACTGCACTGTGCTATGCTGAAGTGCCGAGCACAGTGGTACAGTATCGCGGGTCGCGGAGGCTTCACAGGGTTCACAAAAGCTGTGGGAATCAAGTGACTCTGGGATTGAAAATACAGATTCCCCGCTGTTTAGTCTCAAAATGACAGATTGAGCTTCTGAAGATCAACAAGTGTAATATATTTGTGGTTGTGGTTACTGGCCATAATCTCTGGTCAATGTATCCATGAACGTATTTGAATAATGATCTCAAGCACACCTCAACAATATGTAAGTAAGGAATAAGAGGAATGAGGCAATGCAGTCTGTCCAGTCATCTAATTTTAACCCAATTGTGTTGCTCAGAGGAGATGTTGCTCAAAAGAATGTTTGAGAGAAATGTCTAACCAATTCAACAAATGTCTAGGAAGTCCTATAAGAGGCAGAGGATCTCTGAAGGATGCCTAGATCATCTGACTGTTTGTTTTTGTAATTGCTTTGCTCAAAACACACCTGGTTAGTGTTTAATATGTTCATTTATTGTGACTCAACAAGGGAAATAATAAAAGTCATTTATTATTGACATTTTAAAAAGCTAGGTTGATGCTTGACATAAATCACATTTATGCAACAGTTAGTTCCAGTCCACTAATTTGATTGGACGAGCAGCATTCCAAGAGTCCTCATATTTAGTATAACTGCATTGGGATATTTCACTGTGCATATCACTCCACTCGTCTGTGTTCGCCGCATTAAATTCCAACTCTAGAGATAGTTTGAAATGGTTACTAAAGTAGTTTGTCATACATTTTTCATGAAGATAACTTTTGACTTAAAATACGAAATCTCGTTAGAATTAGAATGGAAGCCAATTTCACCAGAATGTACAAATTGTGATCAGTGTGAAGTGCTATAAAGTGAGCTATAAGGTGCTATAAAGTAGCTTCTTCAGGATCTATTTCTGCTAACATATTGTGTCTGAAATGTCAGTTACTCAATATTAGTTTCTTGTTTATAGAATTGTTAAAAAGCAACATCGCACTCGCAATCACGCAATTATATTGAATACTGGCATGGTTGTGATAAGCTACGGCCGAATCACAGCCGAGCCGATATTCAGTATAACCACACTCTTGCTCGTGAGATATTGCTTAAATATCGTATATCATATATCAATCTAACAGGCATGTAAAGGGATATAAAGCATTACTTTATTCATTCATTTATCATTTATCATGGTGGAACTGGAGCCTATCCTAGGAATATTGTGCGTGAGGCGTGAATACACTCTGGCTGGGACGCTTGTCCATCGCAGGGATGGAGGACTGCAGATAAACTGTAAATATCTGTTAAAAATCCATCTGGTTATAAATCTTAGGCAAATCTTATTATAGAGGATTTGATGCGTATGTTTACTCTTGAAAGCACTGACAGCATTTTCACATTTCACTCACAGGATCAGCACATGATTCATCCACTGACAGAATCATATGTTCATAGATTTTATTCACACATAAGCAACGTATTGTTGTGCTGTGATAGAATTGTTCAAAGTAAGTAAGAGGAAATAATTAGGTTACTGTGATTTACTTATGATTTCCTAACATATTTCAGCCTACCAAGTCTTAAAGCTCTGTCTCCTAATCATCAGTGTAATGAATATATTCTGCATCTGAACAGCCAATTTGAGAGTTTTTTCTTGACTCTGCTCCTGATGGCATACAATCTCATCTGCTGCACCATCAAGTGGAGGGAAAAAGTACAGCATTGACTTTAAACACCACTTGCTGACTCCCCTTATGTCACAATTTGACATTGCTGCAGTGTTCTATTTAAAGTTGTGTGTGTGTTTTTTTTTTTTTTTATGGGCAGGAAATGATCTTCATGCAGCGATATCATTTTAACTGCAAAAGGTGTTAGTAATCTGCATGAAAGAGAACATTGTGAGCAAGTTTGAGCTCTTGAAGTGAGATTTAAAAATGCACAGTTGTTAACAGCAGTGTAAGGATATCACAGTCCTGCTGAGATCAGCCGAAATGACTGAATCATTTTAATGAACTGAATATGCACTGTGGAATAAACCGTGTGACATTAAGATGATCTTTTCTGCTCATCAGCATACCTACATTATTTTTTCTTTAACAACATCATCAACATTCACCTCCTAGTCACCACAGTGTTTTATCTGAATCTGATTACAATTTGCCGATTAATTGCCAGGCTGAGTAAGTGTTTTTCTTTTCTTCTTGTATATGTTGATAAGATCCAAATAATTACCAATAGGAAATGTTTAATAGTATAATATACCTTTGTATTAAATTGCTGTGAGACTTGCATGACTACAGAGTTGTAATTACTGGCTGCTGAAAGTAAACAAGAACAACAAAACATGATAAAAAAAATGCAACAATTTTCGACACAGATGCTAATTGATGGTGTTTACTGCAGAAGTGACAGTGATCTAGCCGCAAGAAATCTGTGTCATACTTGAGAATGTTACCACATGAGCGAAACATGGGAAATAGCATTTTCCCATTAGGCAGAGCAATGGGTTTGAGTATGTTATTAGATCTGTCACCAAATTAAAAGGTCCCACACTGCTTGATTATTTGGGTTGCCAGGAGTCCCGTGTAAATGCCCTTCTCAGCAGCCACAACACTAAACCTGCTGCAATGACTTATCACTACAGATATCTACTAGGAGTTGCATGACTACTTATTTTACTAGTCAACCAGTAATTCAAAAAAGATGTTAAATAGCTATTAGGAAAAGGACACTGCTATTTTTAGGCTACTTTATTAGTGCAGTTAAATGCTGATAAACACCAGCAAAGAACATGTCAATCGGCACAAATTACACATTAGTGTTCTTTTTATAAATCAGAAATAAATCGGTGAAATAAGTGTACAAAATAATATATCTGTGTTTCTATATTTATCTTTAAATATACTATTTAAAGTTGTATTAATTCTTAATATGCACTTGTGGGGAAGAACTCAAAAGCTGAAATCTTTGAGTCTTTGACTGAGAGTGCGCAGCATGGAAGCTCATGTCCATAAACAGAGTACTCCTTATAGCTCGAAGAAGCTGCCTTCCTTGAATGGAGGATGCAACGTCTATAGCACTGTCCGGGAGAGTTTTATATTGACCCATGAGTTCATCACCTTGTTGAACCACCACAGTCTGGATCGGCCTGTGCGAACTAGCATGCTCCGCTGACAAGCTCTAAACTAGCTGAGTGGGTTTGGATAGTGACATACATTTTGCGGCACCAAAAGCGGCACCACTTTCTCACAATACTGGTCATGATGGAATTCACTATGCCACGGTGCAAGGATTTTGTTTCAATTTTATTTAGCTTTAAAGAACAAAAAACTTTTCCCAGTATAGTCTTATACGATGTGCAGCTGACTGTAGAATTAGCTTCATCTTGTCTAAAGTACATTTAGCTTGCTTTCTTTCTTATCTGCCTGTATTTCTTTACTGTCTGCCTCACTGTTATTTCTCTGCTGCCCTGACTAGTCGACAGCTCTCCACAGCAACAACTAGTGAATGTATTAATCGACGAGTTGACTATTCTATGCAGCTCATACCACTCTACCACACTTAATTTGTTTGATATGGCAAAAGGATTAGAAGACTGCAGCTGCTTCTTGTCCTCCTTAATGTATAGCTGACCTTAGCTGCAAAACAAAGGGGGGAGAGAGGGGACGGAGGGACAGACACCCAGCTCTTGGGTGTTGAAACTCTGACATTTGTGATCTTCTTTGTGAAAGTTGAAAATGAAAGTGATGGAAAAATGATTTGTTGCGATTTGGGCATAACAAACAAGAACCTGGTTTGTTTTGCTTTGCTTACAAACTCTAGCAAATGATTCTATCCAGCAGATGGATATGAGGTTTTCCTTGACACGTTTCCTCATGTGATCTCCTTTTTATCCCTCCACCACCCCACCCACCCTCTTTGCTCTCATAAATTTACAGATTACCAGAGCAGGGGGGAGCAGAATGAGGTTGGAGGCCGTGTCTCTGCTGATATCCATTCCAGATGCTGGCTAGACTCGATGGAGTCAGGCCCGTGGTACTGGAGCTGGATTTAGTTGTCTTTTCCTCCAGGTGTGATGCCTCATGCTGATTCCTCCACATGTTTGAGCGACCTAATCCAAACACGTCGAGCCTAGGGATAGCGGCGCCTCCTCTCACATGCCTCCATATGAGCCCACCCACAGTAGCAGGGATCTATTGCACAGCACTGCTACAGACACCAGTCTGTTTGGCTCTGCCTGTCACCAGCATCATGCTATGGCCTGCCTGTCAGACACCTTCAGGACTTTATTAGCCTCAGAGAAGAAATAAACCCATTGAGTGACTTTTTTTTGTTTGTTTAATCCCACTCAAAATCCTGGTACATGCTAGTTTTAGCCCCTGTTCACATCTGTAGCAACAGTGTTACGTTTGACCTTCTAGTAGGTCATCTGAGCTATAGACCTGCCAGCCTAATTATTGCTGTTGCAATGTGAGCCTGGTCAACACTTTTGTATAGCATATTAAAGCTGTCACATTTTAAGCCTGGTGGGCATTTTACGATAATGTACTACTAAGTAATGAGGGTGGAGGTTTGGGAAAAGGGGGGAAAAAAACGAAGCCAAAATTTACTACATTTTCTACATTACTTGAGCTCATTAATGTTATAAATGTGGCATGGCTAAATAAAGAAAAACTTGGCAAAATGATGTCGCATTTACAGAATTTGTTCAGATGGCATAAACTCCAGGAACTTCCGGTTCCTTTTTAGCAGTATGTTATGCAGCCTTAAGGGATAAGAAACATTCTTGGACTTCTTCAGATTCTTCAGATAATACTACAGAAAATGGCTCTACATACCAAACCTTACAACGTGTGGTAGATAAATATTCAGTGACATCTCAATCCATACATCAAACATGAATGGAAATCAGATATTACAACCTGTACAACTGTGTTATTTAAGTCTATTTGCTTCAATACATACCTTAGAGCATTGGTATTGTAAATATAAGCCAAGACAGAATATGATATAATAAATTCATTTGGCAGTATCAAAGGCTCACATCATTATTGCTTATTAATGTGTGAATCTCACTACTCTGAGGCTAGTGCTATATCACCATAAATCAACTGGAACTGCTTTCTCTGGTGTAAAAGTAATTATGAATGTGAAAATTGATCATCATTCCACATGGATGTGCAATAGCACACAGATGACAATTGCAACATATTTTAGAGCCTTGTTTTCTTTTTTCAACAGTCAATCATGTATTATTATTGTTATTATTCTGAATATTTCCATTCAGAACCATTTCCATTTCCATCCCTTCATAGATTCTTTATAGATGGATGTTGAGCTAGAAGTGATGCGTGTCATTTCTGCCTCTTTTGACTTTTTTTTTTTTTTTTGCATTTTTGACACACATCTTTGTTCTAGAATATTATGTGAACTTTATTAAAGGTTCACTATAATAAATGCCCAGATGGATTTCTTTTTATTTTACTAGTAGTTATTCACGCTTGTAGACCTCAACATCCAAAAGTGCTGCTCTCATCCAACTCTGGACATATGTTAATAATTCTAAAAGAGAAGAAAATAGACTTGAGTACTGGGAAAAGAAGCTAGAGATAATTATATGTTGAACTATCAAGATCCCACTACAAGTAAATATTATTGTTCAAAGCTCATTGCAAACATGGGGCAGGGGATTATCCTAAGAGCTTTCAGATGGTACCAAAGACTCTGAAAAGACACACGACATCGGAGACATGTTCTGAATGGGTTCTGACTCCATTGTCTCGGTCCAAGTATGGAGAGACCAAAACCATCAGCATCATTTCCAGTCAGTGCTGTGGACCGTCGTGAGGAGCGTCTAGCTGGAGCCTTATGCAAAAAAAGGAATTTGGACCCTTATAGGGCCCCGGAGCTGGTATTAATTTCTGGTGCCTATTGGCCTGCATTCTCTGGCACTCTCTAACACTGTTTTTGTAAAGGAGTGTTACTGGAACGCTGGATAGCAGATCTGGACTTGATAATCAGTTCTGTCCAGATCTGCCAGCATCTGTACCAGATCTTACAGGAGAGTTGAAGTGTTGGGGAGAATGAAAGCATTCTGAAAATCATTCATCATCGCCAACAGAAAATGAGGGAAAGTTAACAATTTGTTG